>NC_065534.1:17022858-17332666 GCF_932294415.1 Quercus robur | reverse complement strand
CCAAAGGAGGCTTAACCATTTCCCTTTCCAAATCAATATTGAAGAAGCCTGCATGAGAGGCACAAGAAACAGCAAAGAGAGCAGCTATACGTGCATGCTTAATTTCCACAAGATTACATGATTCTGATCTATACTTTTCAATGTACAGCTGCTCATTGAAGTGGAAAATAAATAAATAATTTTGAAAAATGTGTACCATTCCCATATTTTGTGGTGTAAATTTAAATTTGTATATGTCTAAAATTTATTTTTTATGTAAAATAAACCTGGAACAGTATAGAAGTACGTACCTATTCTAATATAAAAAACAGGAATGTTTGGATAGAGTATTGGAAACATAAATAGCTATGACTTCAAAGCACTAGAAGACTAAAATCCAATTCAATATTTTCATTAAGAAGAGAGATTCCTTTTATCACTCTAACTAAGATGGGAGGAGATACCTTTTACTTATCTTTAGGCTATGCTTTTCCACGTAGAAGCAGAAAAAATTGCTAGCTAGCACATGTTTGAGCACTCATGGACACAGGAAACATAACATTATATAATAAATATTCCAACCTTTGTACACATAGAAGTGGGGATGAGACTTGAGAGAGAGTGTGGAAAAGTATATGAAATTGTTCTTTCCATCTTCTTTTAAGTACATAGCAATCAATGAATTTTCTAATGCTTTGCAGAGCTTGACCCATATATTGTTGTCTTTTGGAGAAAAGAAGGTGATGTTCCTTTCTAAAGCATATTTTGTCTTTCAAGTCACTCATCACCAAGAGTATCTTTCCACCTTTTTTTTCAATGAAATTTGAAAAAATAAAAAAGCTTCATGAATATGACATTATTGCTTCTTCTCAGGCATCCCTAAACTCACTTTCACAAAGGGGAAAAAAAATTTACTAAAAAAAGGGGGAAAAAATTACTAGATATGCATGAATATACCAACTATTTGGTTGGAACCCACTTCTCCAGAAAGTGAGAGAAAGAGAGGAGTATGGCTCTTTATCATTGGAATTTCAATCATATTATTCTAGTATGATCCTTCTTTAGAATACTGTACAGAGACAAATGCATGAGAGGTAATGATGCAAAAATCCAAGATGCAAACCCATTTCTCTTAAGGAACATAAATCCATTATGAGTTAAAGTTGTCCTTAGATCCTTTGCATGTGAAATTTAATGATTTGGCTGAGATATGGTGGTGCAGGTTTTTTTTTATAATAATTTTTTAAAAATATTGTATTAATCTAAACCCTGAACTTTTCAAATTTGGTTTAGGGGGTTTGATTTTCCAATTTGATTGGGAGTTTAAATTTATACAATTTGAAATTTTCAGATTTTATTTGAAACTTAACAAAATTATATGGTTCAACTTGTAACAATTTCAAAAAGTATCTTTAAAGTATGAGCAAGACATATGTACAATACTTAGATGTTGTTCTTTAGGTTTCACTCTTAAAATTCTGTCATGTGGATTTTTTTTCATAGGATGAAAGTATATTTTTTAATTAAGTAACCACATAGCAGAATCTTAAGAGGGGAACTTAAGGAACAACACCTAATATACTGTACCTAAGTTTTGTCATTAAAGTATAATTAATTAGCACCTCCAATTATTTCAAACAAAGAAGTTTATGGGTCAAATCCTCCTCTCTTTCTCTCTCCCTAACTATAGAATTATGAAAAAAAGAAAAAGAAAAAGAAAAAAAAAGTGAGTTATAGTTTGCATTATTAAGAGACAGCAACATTATGAAGGGAATAGGATCACTATAATGGGAATAGTCACCATGATAATTGATAAGTACACCATACCAATTAGGCATATAGTATGTGGTATGTTCTGTTGTCAGATACTTTGAGAAAGTTGATGTTTTATATGCAAAACCATGAGCATGATGTGTGTGTGTCTGCAATGATAAGTGAAGGCCTTGAAGATACTAAAACCGAGGACTTTTAAGGCCAAGTTTCTGGTATATCATTTCCCCATAACCAATTTTGATCTATCAATTATTTGACAAGACATTGAAGATTAAAATGCAGATGCTTACTCTTCAAAGCAGACAAAGATCTAACATGAAAACAACGAGGTATATGACAATGATACTCTAGCGTGACTATTTGTTGTCTGCAATCTGCATGTGAAAAATGTACGTACTTTCTTTTAGCCTGTGTTACTGTGTTAGGATTAAAAATTTGGGTCTTATTCAGCCCCTTATTCAATCTGTTTTGTACTTAACACACACAAAAGGAAAGGACGAGTTGGTGTTTGGTGTCACCGTTATGCTTGCAAGCAGGAGAAGAAGGAAGAGCTTATTATAACACTTAGGTTTTCATATGAGTGTCAATTTAGTTCCTGTTTTTAATCAGCTTTGAGCAATTAATCCCTAAACTTTATTTGTGATAAATTAAATCTTCCAATTAATATGTTCAATTAAAGATTAACGAATTTAATCGTGCGATGTACACATGGTTCTACCACGTCATTTATAATTTTAAAAATTACATGATTACTATATCACATGCTTATATATGTTATTTTTAATGAAAAAAATCGAACATATTTGATTTGTCACAAATCTAAAGATTAGAGAGTTAATTATTCAAATCAAAAGTATAATAACTATGTTGACACTCACTTGAGTCCAACTGACACTAATATGCTTAAATCTGTTAGTTTTAATGACAAATTATTAACATATTTGATTTGTCACAAATCTAAAGATTAGAGAGTTAATTATTCAAATAAAAAGTCTAATAACTAAATTGACACTTGCATCAAAGTTAAAAAGGTGGTGTTTGTAAAACTTTCAAAGTTTAAAAGCAGCACTTTCTCCCTACTTATTTTGAATTCACATAATAACAAGAACTAAATCTATTTTGTAATTTTCAGCAATATATTGATATATAATTCAATCAGACATATATGTTTTTGTCCTCTATATATGTACTAAAATATTCTTCACCTGCAACCATACTTTATTGCACCAATAACGTGGAACACTTGAAGCTAAAAATTGAGTGAATGTAGCTCTGCTCGATCTGCAACTTTATCATTTTTAAAATTTTAAAGCAAGGAACTTTCATGTAGCTTCAGTCAGCAAACCATTGGAATAAACTTTATTAAGCTGAAGACAATTTTTATTTCCTTTCTGCAAGAATCTGATCAAAATCTCTACTTGATGTAACATATGATATTCTTGTTTATTGATGGTTCCTCTCGCTCATAACCCACATGCAATACATTTAGATTTGTGCCAATATAAGACAAAGGGTCTCTCTTTGTTCACTTGTTGATGCAAAAGTGCAAGCAGTGGGTCACATGGAAATTTGAGATATATCATGTGATGTAATGCGTAACACGTCCACTGCAAATTCTGAACTCTGAGGAAGTCGGTCATATTAATTTGGAATAGAATCTTCCTCATTATTTTAATCTCTTCCTTTGGACCTTAGGATTCTAAGCATTGTATTCTGAAACAAAGGTCTCCTATAGGGAGGACCAGTCAATCATTGTGTAACACATGCAAAAGGCAAAGGGTGTGTTTGGATCCACCATGGTAATCAAAGAAATGAAATCAGATGTGGCTTTCATATGATTTTGGTGCACTTTCCCTAAAATGTAAGAGAAAAAAGGGGGAAAAGAGCCCATATTATCTTATTAAAAGTTAAGTCTGTCTTACCATCCGAGTGATTTGAATCTTTGAAGATATATAGAGTGGAAGTTATAATTTTCAATCTATGTAATGATACTTACTGATTGGGAATAGAAAATGGTTACAAAATTTTGGATAATAAATTTCCTTTCCAAGCCAAAATCCAATTACAATGTTATAAGAAATGTTTAAATTTTTATTTTGCCTTATGGTTTCATAGTGATCCTATTATAATCGACTTTTTCATAACTTTTAAAAGTATTGATAGTTTATATTCAATTGTACCCTGTACAATGTAATGATATGAAAACTTCTTAAAATTTTCAATTGACCAAACAAATATATATATGCAAAAAGTAATACAACATAAAGTGGTGTTGCAAGCTTTTGGCATAAGGAGACTAGCATTTGGTTTTTCAAAAGCCTAAATAGAGTCCCGAAGCACCAAATCACCCTTAAATGTCCCTCACCCTTAAATGCAATGTTGCGTTGGTTGATTGGTTCTGTGGTTTCAAGCTTTGAACCCCAACTTTCCCCTCCTCCCCCCAACAAAACTATCTACTTATCTATAATAAAAAAAAGTTTTGATCACACCAATTGATAAAGAATTTAGCCTTTTGAATTTACGAGCATATTGTAATGGAGATTTATTTTGCTCTTTGTTTAGCATAGGGCTTCAACCTCTCTTCACCTCTGAAAGTAATGTTTATGAGGCTTTCTTTTTAAGTGTTATAAGTAGGGTTTCAATAAAACACCAAAATCTAGAGTATATTTGGATACTGCTTATTTTATTGAAACTGAAAAGTTATTATTAAAAGTACTGTAGATAAAGGTAAAAGTTAGTTGAAATAGTACAATGGGGCCATAAATAGTGCCAAAAAGTGCAATGAGACTCATGAATAATAGCAAAAACAATCTGAATAGTGAAATAATTTTAATTTTTCCACCTAACCCAAACGTACACCTAATAAAAAAAACAAGTTTACGTAAAACAAGGTCTACAAATCTCAATCGATTGATAATCAATCAAGTTTTAGTTGAAATTTAGTGCTTCTTGGATTCAACATTCTTGTGTCAACTCCAAACAATTATTTCTAACTTATTTAAAAAAAATTCAAACTCGGTCAAAGTTGTCTATGTTTTGAAGAACCGAATATCTACTTTCTAATGAAACGAGTTTCACTCATTTTGATACAAAAGATGTGGGCAAAAGAAAATCTATTCTCATTTTTAAGTAATTTTTTTACCAAGACTTAACCCACTTTTACAATGAAAATATTACACCAATAAATTAAAATTTTCCCTCATAAATTCATTTTGGTGCAAAAATATGGGCAAAAGAGTATCAACTCCCCATCTTGAACATATTGAAACTTTATCTTCTTTAAAAAATTTATAACCCAAACTCAACCAACTTATACAATGAATAAATTACACCGATAAACGTAACTTTTATAAGCAGATGTCATTGAATGAGTTAAATACTAAAGAAATTAACATATATTTTCAAACAACTTGCAATCACATCTTCCAAATTTTGGTTTTGTTTGATTTTTATGTTTAAAAATACAATTAAACTTAAGGTGCCATACAAACAAACACATGGTGTTACAGGTCACCAATTCTATGCAAGGTATTGATACAGGATTCTATCTGCCTCAGCAGTTCTACTATGCTAACCAAATGAAAACCTCGTCATCAGTGTCATGTCAGCAACATAAGATCTTGCCACGTCAGTCAGCATAGGTGCCACACCAAACTATACATTCAAGACATTTCAAACTCAAACTTTCTCCTTTAGTATGAGGGGTGTGCATAACTGATTATGACCCAGGTAGTCCAAATCAATTGTAAGTATACTTTCAGATATATAAAGAAGAGATATCAAGAGAAGGGACTCAGTTGACATCTCCTAATATTTTTAATGAAAACATTCGTGAATCACACTCAACCACCTAAGTATCCGAGAGAGAGAGAGAGAGAGAGAGAGAGAGAGAGAGAGAGAGAGAGAGAGAGAGAGAGAGAGAGAGAGAGAGAGAGAGAGAGAGAGAGAGAGAGAGAGAGAGAGAGCCTCATATTAAATTATTAATTAAGACTAATGTGATGGGGTCATTTGCGACATTCCCACAATAAGGGAATCTAATGGGGTCGTGCATGAGACCAATTTTTTTCCTCTCATAGAGGGAGGCAGCTTTGAGAATTGAAATCCGCACTCCTTTGGCCATGAGTGACAGAAATGAGAATTAGAAAATGATTTTTCATTTTAAAAGTAGTCTTTTACCAGAGGATAAATATACTATTTTTTTTGCTCTGTTACAGGAAGGAAAAACTTTCCTAGACCCTTTAAGTCACGGGTGTGCCTTGGAATGTGTACAATGCTATGAAATAAATGAATAAAGAGGTCAGAGCTCAGAAATGAGGGAAGGCTAGGAATGTTCCAACTAACATACATAAAATACATCCATATTCTTTTCTCTTTTTGAGTAAAATATATCTATATGACTATATGCAGACATAAGGGAAAGGTTATAAAGAGCGGATCCTCATGTGCTTGCCTTTGTGTCTCACTGTTAACCAACCTTATAGATCAATTGGTGAGGGCAATATACTGTGGAATAAGTAATGAAGATTTAGATTATAATACTGTTTACATCCTTTAATGTGAATTGCAAATTTTGAAAGTTGAAGGACGAATTTAAAACCAACCCTAAACTTAGAGGGTATAAATTACATTTTAACTAGGATTTATCATTGTTTAGAAGTTCCTAGTTACATTAACTAGAGGGTATTTGCCTTGATTGAAATACAATTGAAATGACACCTAATATTCAATCCCTGGTTTGGGAAGCACATCTATATTGACAAACACATTTACTATGTCCAAAATTAAACTCTATAAGTTAACTTGAATAGATGAGAATCACAAATTTTTTAATAAGATGATTGAACAGTGTTAATTATAACAAACAACCCAAGCTCATTGGATTATCTTAGTCAATTTCAAGTACATTATATAATCTTAGTCTGGGTTCTTTGTCACACAATTCAATCTATTCGCAAGTCAAGTTACATGACTCTACGAGTCCCTACTTGAAAAGGCCACACATTGTGTCTTGCATTTCTTATTCTTCCTTCCCTATTATCACTCGCTATCACTAACATATGTCTTGCATGCTCTATGAATTATAACCCTACCTGTAGTGCAAGTAATTTGATTATATAACACATGCTGTAACCATAGGACTAGTCTACTATATGCATACCATTTAATGGATTTGTTGTAATATGCAAAGTTTAATACTAAATATTTAGTAATTTAGTAATTTCTATTGTACATATAAGGTCAATCCATGTTGATCTTTTGTTCTCTCTCTCAAATAGAAAGAAACCTTTCTAAATTGCATGCACCAAACATATACACATTGTTCATGTGATTTCTCAAAATTAATAAGTGCATTCATTGTAAAGTATCCCAAAGTTGCAAGAATTAAAGGTTCATGGTAAGCATGTGATGGCTTTCAATAAGAATTTTTAGAATAATAAGTGCATTCATCGTAAGATATCCCAATGTTGACTCAATCTTGTTAGAGAAATAATGTTTAGGATTCCTTTTCTGATTATTTAATTAGGTAAATGTTCAAAATATGATTTCTGTTGAGGTAGCTTCTAATAATTAAGCTTTCCTTACCATATGCAAAATATAGGCATGTGAATGTCCTATTTAGTTTGTTTAATTGGATCTTTTATCTAAAATTGGCATGGAACTTAAGCTCTTGTACAACCATTCTATTCCTACATTGATTCTAATCAATTACAAACTATAGTATGTTGTACTTGCAATAAATCAGAGACAAATAAACTTTTCCCTTACAATTAATTAATGTACTAATTAATTAGATAAAAAATATTAAAAAAAAAAAAGAGGCAGGAAAGTCAGTGCGTCCAACATATTGAAATGGACGGTGTAATTGGTGAAATCGCGGGCCTATATGCATCAAGTGTTAAAATCTATGGATCACATTAATTAATTTATGTCATCATGAGCTTTCAAGTTCCATTTCTAGATAAGAATGATGTCCCTCCTAGAAAGAAATAAAAATCTAACAATGTCTTCACATTATTATCCTAGGAAATTGCAAGACTTGGCTTCTTTATGTTTGGAACAAAAATATAAGCATTTAAAAAATATATATATATATATATATATAAATATATATATATATATATATATATAAATCTTTGATTTGAGTCTCTACCCTTTATTTTAATCCTTTTCCCCTTGAACATAGGGAAGAGCCTTCTTGATTTTTGGTCAAGGATAGTGGCAAAAATATAAGACATCAAGATTATTGTATGGGATTTGAAAGTAATATTTAGTGTATAAAACTCTTATTTGTATTAGATTTGAAAGTAGTGGTTGGTAAACCATTTTAATTTTTTCAGAAAGACTGAATTCTTAACATTAATTTTATTTTATTTTATAATTTAAAGAAGAGGAAAACGACAGTGATAAGCATATCTATTTTCTACTCAAGCATCAAGGATTCATGGTAGTTTAATTGGTGTGAAATTGTCAATACACTAAAGGGCACTAAATAGTCAGAAAAGTGGAGTGCCCATATAAATTCAACTATTAGAAAGAAGAAGAAAAAAAAGGAGGGGGGAATAAACAAATGTAAAAGCTTAAGAGACATCCACATACATCTCTACTGTCAAATGCAGTCAAGGGAACAATCAATAGCTAATTAATAGCTCATAGGATCTTATTACATAATAGTAATTCTAGAAATAAAAAAATGAAATAGTTTACTGACATGCCCATCTGCTTTTTAAAGGTAAAAAACCAGAGAGCACAGGGATTAACTTTTATTTTAGTGACATGGTCATATGTTTTTGTTTGCTAAAGTTAGAAAATTCTTTATGTGTGTGAGAGAGAGAGAGAGAGAGAGAGCTTTAAACATGTTGCGGGGTTGGAGTGAATGAATAGAGAGTCATTGTAAAGACATATGTGGTAGAAGAAGAAGCATAATAGTCTGGTGGTAATGGCTTTCACAATGGAGAGGTGTGAAGAGATGGTGTTCTCAGTGGAGTCTCAAAAGACAGTGCCAGCGCCATTTCTGACAAAGACATACCAACTGGTTGATGACCCTCGCACTGATCACATTGTGTCTTGGGGTGAAGATGAAACCACCTTTGTTGTGTGGAGGCCTCCTGAGTTTGCTAGAGATCTCCTACCAAACTACTTCAAGCACAACAACTTTTCAAGCTTTGTTAGGCAGCTTAATACCTATGTGAGAATACAACACTAATCTCTCTCTCTCTCTCTCTCTCTATCTCTCACACACACACACACAAGTCTCTGGTTAACCTGGTCACTCTATTTTGAGACCATGAAAAAGTCTTTTTCAATGGGTGATTTTCAAATCACGTTAATTGAGATAAGTAAGCTGGATAGTGCTTTTTTCCCTGTCTTTATCTTTTCAGTTCAATTGGTATAAATACCTATACACCAAACACACACATACAGCTTTATTTATCGATTATATTTTTCTCTATAAACTATACCTTTAATCAGTTTCTGTAAACTGTTTGTGTTTGATGAGTTGGTTTATATCAGTTTGGATACATTCTAGTGTGTTTGTCACTTGCTCTAGCCTTTGATGACAAGTGAACGTCTGAAGTACATTTACAATATATATTCCTTTGGATAGTTTAAAGACCAGTAGTATCAATTAAAAGGGTGAGAGAGTCAAATCATTGATGGCTTTGCTTTATAAACTGTAGTCCTAAGACCATTGTTCTACCCTTTAGAAACCTTAGAGAAAAATTGTAGTTTGTTTTTTTTTTGGAAAAGACATGAGATCACCCAAATGGAGATCTAAGTGTGCAAAATACAAAACATCTCTCAAAATAAAATTTTTGTATCCACCTCTTAGTGTTATACTTTATATTCCATTAGTGATAGTACATCACATCATAAAATAACCAAAGTTAAAAATAGAATAAATGAATAAAGAATTAGACACATGACATGTTACGATTGGTAATTGGTGAAACATAAAATGAAAGATCAAGAATATAATAGATGATTATTCATTCCATTTTCATCTCAATAAATATTCCATCATAATTTTTCAATGGGTGTCTACATACTTCTAATATATATATAGACAAAACTTTCCCTCTCTTCTCTCATTCTTGTTAATGGCTATACTTTCAGGGTTTTAAAAAGATTGTTTCAGACCGATGGGAATTTGCAAACGAGTACTTCAGAAAAGGTGCAAAGCACTTATTATCCGAGATCCACAGAAGGAAAACCCCTCAGCACCATCACCAACAGTACTACCATGACCAACCACACCAATTTTTCCAACCAGATGATAATGCAGCTTGGTTTGACTCTCCATTGCCATCTCCAAAACCCAATACCGATATCCTTACGGCTCTCACAGAAGATAATCAGCGACTGAGGAGAAAAAACTTCATGCTATTGTCAGAACTAGCTCACATGAAGAATCTCTACAATGACATTATCTACTTCATTCAAAACCATGTAAAACCTGTATCTTTTGACCAAAGAAACAGTCATGCTATTCCCAAGCTCATAGAGTTGGATTCTTTATGTGAGGCTCAAAATGTTGTGGGTGTTCATGGGGCTAAAGGCTGCAACTTGGGTAATAAGTCTTTGGTGACTTCAACTGAGGATACAAACAGTACTGTCAAGCTGTTTGGAGTCCCTCTTAGTGGCAAGAAGAGATTGCATTCTGAAGAATTGAAATTTGGGGTCTCTAATGTTTAAACTGTTGGTAGGCTCCAGTTGTTTTGGCTGAGATTTATTAGCAAAAATGTTATGTACAGTTGAGAGCTCAAGTTCAGCTGAGCTAATTAAGCTACTTCATGATTCAGTAGCAATTCTTGGAATGAGCAAGTTTGGCTTTTCCTCTACAGTTTTTCCTAGGAAAAAATAAAATAAAATTAAAGACTATGAAACCTTACCAAAAATTACTAATATGCAAAGCCATCTTTCATTTTTTTTTCTTTACCCTGAGCATAAGCTGGTATCTATAGATTCTATATTGTTAGCAGATTAGGTACTATTGTAAAGAAGTAATCCTGAAAATAAAGAGAGATAGAGAAGTTAAAAAAAGAAACACGTAACTGATAGTAGTCTGCTATATGATATATTTATTAGATCATTCACAGTAAAATAGGTCCATCTTTACTATATTGAATTGTACATTATAATGAATTCATTATTGAGGGTTATATAAAGAGATCAACTCGAAGCTTAACCAGAGAGACTAAACCGTGTAACACAATTTAATGTATAGTACAAATACCGCAATACAATAATTCAAAATTTTTTTTTTTTTTTTTGAGAAACAAAAATAAGGGCCTTTATGGCTATATTACACCCCCGGGCAGAGCGCCAGATGGCCTCGAACAGGGTAGCCTGATCTCGTGGGTCTGCTTGTACCACTATGTGGGGAGTTACCCCATTAAGGATGCCCACCAACGGACTCCTGCGGACAGCGAGATTCGAACCTAGGTGTAGTGCACGAAGCGAACGAACCTTACCCACTCAACCAAGCCCCCGTTGGCTAATAATTCAAATTCAAGTGATATAAACAAGACAAGTACATTGGACTTACACGAAAATCTACACTTTTATTTCATCTTGCTTAAAACAATGTCAGCTCTAGACCCAGGATTAAGGCTCCACCTATCCGAAAATTTTATAGAAGGTCACAAAGCCCTCCATAACTTAAACAAAGGGGCGCCAAAATTGTACAAAATAGTCCTAAAAGTGTATGTAGATAATTGATTAAAAAAAAAAATCATATATATATATATATATATATATATATAGGTTTTGCATTTTTTTCTCCCATCTCCAAAAGTGCCCCAAAGTATTGAGTTATAGAGATCCAACCCAATTGAAATTCTAAAAAAAAAAAAAAAGGGCTTTGCCTTTATCAAATAATCAATGATAGTCAATTTTACTAACTTGTAAAAGATATATTAACAAAATCTAAATACAAAAACTTAGTTAATAATTTGCAAATCAAAAAACACAGAACGATTTTGTAACTAACCCCCCCCCCCCCCGCACCCCCACCACCACCACCACCACACACATATATATAATACAATAAAATATATCGTTTTAAGCTTCAAAATTTATTAAGGCAGCCCTAGCTTAATTTAAGGACAAATTTTATGATTTTTTTTAAATTGTAGTCTTATTTATGTTTGAGATATAATGAGGCATTAAGAACCTCTTATGTTATTTTATTTGAATTCATTTTTTTTATATAATTCAATAATTATAATAAATAAGGAGGGGAGATTCAAACCATGGTTCTCCTCTTATAAAAGACCAAATAATATCTCTAAATTACAAGACTCTTAATAATTTTGATTTATAAAAATGAAAATACATGTAGCCATAAACCTAAAACCAAATACTTTGAGTGCTATGATGTATTGTCTACTCAATTAAACAAACCAAAGAGGTGATTGCGATGAAATCTATAACCTTAAAATATGGCATCGTTTTCATAACTGCTTCCAAGTGTTCCTAGGCAAGGTGGAGCCAAGGCCCTCTTTACATAGAATTTCTAATTAATCATTATACCAAATTATCCATAAGGAAAAATTAATAGAGTCGTTAATTTGTAACAGATGGTCAGAAAAGGGAGTCATGATTTTTCTTTAACCAAAATGTTCTACTGTAGGAATCTGAAGCTTTGCATTATTCGTATTTAATAATATAGATTGTGTGTAAAATACCATAGCCATACATAATCTTTGTAAGCTTCTTCTTTCTTTGTTTAATTTTTCCACCCCCTTAATTTGTATTAATATCCCATATAAAAAAATTGTGCTGATGAGACCAGATCTTATGAAATAGTTTAAATTTCTCATTTTTCACCTATTGGGGCTAATTAAAATTAATTACTTCTCAATGTGCTTTTTTTTTTGTTTCTGTGTCCCTCACTTTCAATTCCAACAACAATTTAAACACTAACCACTACGGCTAATCATTTTTCTTTACTAACAAACTAACTAATTAGGCACTCAGCAATCTAGGTGATAAAGCAAACATTGTTTTCTTTACTTTTCAGCCAGAATTCTAGGGAAACAAACAGATCATAAGTGGGTAAAAAATAATGAATTCGAGAATATCCAGAGGGTGTAAGTGGAGAGGATATTGAGCAATCATTTCATGCATTGAGTTTGGCGATTTCATCATGTGGAATCTAATTTTATTTTTACTTTCTGTTTTCTCTGAAAAGAAGAAAAGAGGCCATAGAAAAGGGGGGAAAAGAGTAGCCAATTAAGCAAGCAAAGTGAGAAAAAGAATATTTTTGATGAAAATTGCTTTGGGATTGTAATATAATACACCTTTTTTTGTGCCTCGAGTTTGTTTCCTATCTTCTTATATAAGTTATTAAGGTTTTTTTTTTTTTTTTAAATTTTAATATTATTTTTTAATGCTCATAATATAGGTGCACCTTCAACATCAAGAATAGCAGTAAAGTAAATTATCTCTCAAGCATGTTGGGCCATTTTGTGCGGGGCCTGAGTCGGTGCAACCAAAACTATGAATGGATTTATCCAAGGCCCAGAAAATTAGTTGTTCAGAGTTCAGACTTGGGTAAAGAATGCTCTTTAGGGACGGAAAAGGTTTGGCTTCAATTACTAATAGGAAAATAATGTGTCCCATCATTTATAATACACATAACTCACTTAAATTAACTAACCAAATAATATAAGTCATAGGCATTGTACATGACAAGTACTAATGTCATTTTTCTATTGGTGGTTGGAGCCTAATTAAGGCTCCAAACATATTTAGAGTCAAATTTTGTATGTTAAGAATTAGGTGTCCAATTTTAATTCATGATCTCAAGTGAATTAAAAGTAAACAATATATCGTTCTAGCATGTATAGATCACTTATCTCATGTTATTTATGTATGTGAGAGCCATGCATATGGATCCTACACGTGTGTCATGAGTAAGATTTTACCCGGTCGGATCGAGGTTAAAATTCTTAATCAATTTCTTCTTGGTGGTGGTGGGTTAGGAAAATTCCAAACCATCACTGACCCACCAGCCTCTATAGTTGGTTGATCGATTGAAAATATAGGTGGTTTCAATACGCAGATTGGCCGGGTTACCAATATATATTTGATTAAATTATAAATGGGTCATAAAATATAACTTTTAGTGTGTCCTTGATATTCTTTCAAATAGTTTTTTGTTTTCTCTCGAATAGCAAATGAAAGAAAAAGAATAACAAAAATAAATAAATAAATAAATAAAATTGACGCCTAAGCTTTTTTAATAACCATATTTTTTTTTTGTTTCCCTATATATATATATATATATACACATATATACACATAAATATAATTCAACCCACAGAACAGCCCAACCTACTATTTTTTGAAGTCAAGTGGGTTTTTCGCATGGCCCAAGTGGGAATAAAGTTCTTGTTTGATGTGGTTGAAAATCTTAGTTAACGAGAAATTTTCTTGAAGTCAACAAAAAATAACCAAAAGAGGATTACTTTAATGATAAGTGCGCAATAGATATACCCAAAAAAAAAAATAGTCCCAGAACAGTATTTCGAGCTCTCATAAATGGTCTCTCAAAAAAAATAAAAATAAAAAGCTCTCATAAATAAAGGGGCTCCATGGTGGGTCCCACCCTCTTTGTGAGAGCCCGAAGCACCACTGCAAGACTACCTAACTTTTGCCCAGATACACAAAAAGATTGGTGAATTTTCAGCCAAGTATCAAAAATCTTTCTATCTTATTCTTGAGTGTCCTATTTATTGTAAGTAGTATAAGATAAACAATTTTGTTTATTGTAAGTGTAAACCCCAAGTCCACTCCCCCCCCCCCCCCCCCCAAAAAAAAGTTTCTCTAATAAAATAGCCATTATTTTAACAACTGAAGAGAATTATATTTTCCACAAAAATCTTCTTGGAGTTGGATTTTTCTTAGTTCTTTGTTAAGAAATAAGAATTTCATTGTATATTGTAATATGTACAACGACAGCTTAATCAATTTCTTAGAATGCACTTTTCTATATTTCAAAAAAAAAATTTTTTTTTTTTGAGATAGTTTTAAATTATAACATCCGCTTCTGATCATTACTCTTTATAATTAAATCAAGATACTAATTTGTTTTTAGTGTAGGTGGAGATTTAATGACAATGGATTTTACCAATTAAGATAACTGGAACTCACATATTTCAAGATGATCTAAAGTATTCTACCAATCATATATATATATATATATATATTTATATATTTATATTTGTTGAAAATTCTTGTTAACTCTTTACAAATGATATAATAAAAAGTAGAACTAGTGTAACCAAACCAACCCTTTCTGGGTCATCAATTCAAGACAAACCCAAAAGCCTGTATGTTATAACTAAAGCCCCTTGAGGTCCATCATATACAAGATGTTATGGATCAACCCCGCCTGGCCTACACAGTACTCACCGACCCACTATCCTGGTCCATTGCTCTTCCATCCGTTTCTCCTTACAATTTACAAACAAAATTTTATCTTTTTCTCTCTCTTAAAAATTTATAATTAAAAGAAAAATCAAATTCATGGAATAAGATTAAGATTGCAAATGACTTTGTATCTTTGGTAATTCTTCTACGTTTCAAGAAGAAGGTCTAATTATTTTGCGGGCCTTAATTATGGAGGATTTTTCATTTTTATGCAAATTACTTTCATATTTGTATTGTTTGTAATGAAAAAAACTTACAGAATAAGATATATTGATGTGCTCAAAAAGACTTGTATTACATCACGTTTTACAGCTATTTATCAAGACAACACATGTGATGCCCATCAATATTCCATTTTTTTTTTAACTCCATAACTTAGCAATAATTTATTGGATTTGTTGCTAAAATATCGGTATTAAACCCGAAACTCCCGGTGGATGACCATAAATCCATGGAAAGGAAAAAATTGGTTATATTTTTCATATAATCTCCTCTTATATATAGATAGACTAATTATCTATTTTTCCCTATTTTATATTTTATTTAACTATATTTAGAAAATTAAATAGACTTTTTTTCTCAATTTTATTATATTTTTAAATAGAAAACGCATATTAGTTTTTTGTGTGGGATTTATTTACTATTTTCCTTCATCTAACAGATTTCAAGAAACCAACGTTTTCATTCCCTTTTTTTTCCCTTCGAGCAACAGAATTTGAAAAATATGATAAATAGCAGTCTAATGGTAACCCTCTCTATCAATCCTCCAACGTGGGCAAGGTTGTTTGGAGAATGCATGCTTGATATGAATTTGTTGTCGCGTAGAAAATTAAAGGACATTTATTCATACACTTTTAACCATAAACCCTTTTTTTCTTTTTTGAATTTTGATTCATTCAAGTGATCATATGTGTCTAATTATGGGTAGCTTAAGTTATTGGAGAGGATGCAACCCATGCCCATTACTACTCATTCATAAATGTCAAGATGAAAATTTTTCCTTACAACAATCAAGCAATCAAGCATTAGTCCTAAAACTTTTGAAACTAGCTTTGTATTTTCATAAACTAATTCTAAGAGATATTTCTCCTTTTTATTTTTATTTTTATGAATATATATATATATAAGGAAGAGAGAGAGAGAGAGAGAGAGAGAGAGAGAGAGAGAGAGAGAGAGAGAGAGAGATTTACTATTCTAATAAAAGGAAGAAAAAAAATAGTATAAAAAGAGAAGCAAAAAGTAAATATCTAAGAAATTTTAGATTCTTAAGTGCATATGCCATGTAGATATCCATGAACTCCAATTATGTATCAAAATTGGTGTTTATTTTCCCGTTTTGTAAAACTTAAAAGTAGGGGGATTGAACCCTAATACACAATCACCAGCTGGAATCGGGATGATGATTGACCGAAAGGCAATTGGAAATGAAAGACTATACAACAATTATTGGCATTATCTTTTTGACAACGAATCACTCGTCTTAAAAGTTTAATCGATAGACTTCCTTTTAAAATGACTTACTCATGGCCCACATATATTTTAGGCAATACCCCTTCTATTTAAGAATATATAGAGAGGAAGATTTAAATTTACTATTCTAATAAAAGCAAAAATTAAAAGCAAAAAATAAATATCTAAGAAGAAGCTTTAGATTCTTACGTGGATATGTCATTTAGCTATCTATTATCTCCCATTATTTTTGAAAATTATTGTTTCTTTTTATGTTTGGTAAAACTTAAAGGTGGGTGGATTGAACCCTGATACAAGATCACCAGCTGTAATCAAGATGCCAACTAACCAAAAGGCAATTGACAATGAAAAGCTATATGTTGAAAATTATTATTATCATTATTATGATAATATACCACTTGTCTTAAAAGTTATAATTTCTAGATTTCCTTTTAGAATCATTGATTCAAAAAAACATTCAACCTAAAAGGTTTAAACCGTTAAGAATTTGTAATTTTAATCATTTAACTTAGATTGTTACTCCTTAAAATTTTAAGGACTTCATTTGTATCTCCCATTTCATCATGATTCATATGAGTGGAATTGAATATTGATCTCAATCTCTTAAGAATTGAAATTTGAAAAGGGAAAAAATTATCTATTCTTTACAACCTAGCATTACAAGTGTCATAAAAAGAGGCTATTCTAGGACGGGCCGGGAAAACTGGAGTCTTCACGAGCACCATGACTCTAAGTGGGGCTAAGGTGTATTATTGATTAAAATTTTAAGGAGTCCACATCATAGTTTTCTTGATGGAGATTGGTAAGAGAGAAAGAGAGTGATAATTTTGTATTGACAAAATAGGTGGGGCAACTAACTTCAAAGATGATGGGTTTGATGGATCATGTGCTTAAACTTTAGGAGACAAAGCATCTAAATCTAAAGTTTGTATGCCTTAGTGGAAATCTCCAAGTAAACAAAAGAATATGTCTAAATGCCATATTACCTCATCCATGATCGAACACCAAGAACTGTTTGTAAAGCTCTTTCAGTGACAATTCATCTATTTGCTCCATACTCTATGGAGAGAGAGAAAGAGACTTAGAAAAACAAAGAAAAATGCCATTTCCTCAAAAGAGAATGAGAGAGTTTAGTGACTAGTTACTTAGTGATGAGAACCAAAAGGGCTTCTATTTTTTCATTGATTATAGCATATGCAATGAGATAAGATTCCAAGAATGCATGTCACAAAAAAATAATTGTAGTATGACACACTTTGCCATAACTGTCTTACTTTTATGTAGTAAATTATGATTGATTGTTTGTAATTATCATCTGAACCTACCATTTTTTATCTACTACTTACGATCTGTCAGGTAATTAAGATAGTTGTGACAAAATGTGTATAAAAGTGTGTGACCTTAAAATTATTCTTCACAAATTCACAATGTCACAATTCACATGACGACATACCACATCTATACCTCTCTTTCTACCTATGGTCCTTGACTAATATATAGTTGTTGGTCTAATATATATTCTTTTATTTCACTTGTCCCACCCCACCAATACCATTATACTAATGACAGTGTTCCTTTAGACCATCATATGAATTATGTGCCAGAATCATATCTTGCATGACTTTGCAAAATTCATTCTTAGTGTGCCAAAGTGGGGGCTTGTTGGTGGGGGTCAATTTTGGTTACATTGCTCTTCTCGAGCCACATCACCCACTATACCAAACAATAAAATGTTCATACTTTTTCGGGGTGTCAATTCTGAGGGTTTCTTTGGTCAGGTGGGTCTAACCTTATCCTCATTATGCACTACCCTTTGAAGAACACTCTACTGCTTTAGGGACCAATTGTTGACCACATTTGGGGTCCCTTTGAAATTGATTTTTTTTTTTTTTTTTTTGGGCATTGTTTGAAATTGAAATTGTTGTTTGAAATAGAGTTTTACAAGTTTTTTCATCATCACATGTAGATTTTTAACATGGAGTTTTAGTAATAAAAAGATTGTCAAAAATGGAGAGAGTATAAGAAATAAACGTATTATTGATTGGTTTAATTACGTAACTAGCTTCCTTTACTAATAAAGCTTTGTTTTTTATAAAAAATAAAATAATAATAATAATAAAGCCTAACCAACTAGTTAACAACTACCTAATTAAAAAAGGCACGTGTGGAAAATGTGAAAAATATGTAGAGAGAAAATCTAACCTAAGTACAATTTCTAAAGACTACTTTTTGAAACTAATCTAAATTAGAATTATAACATGTTTTGAAACTATTACACTGCCTATTTAGTAGTTAAATTAATAGACTTTTTACATGTGACAAATTATAAAACATTATATTATATAAGTGTTACTATTTTATTATTTATTTATTTTCATACTTTAATCCAAATAACTCAACTAAGGGTTAATGTTTTTCTAAAAAAAAAAAAAAAAAACTAATTACTATTATTATTATTTGATTATGAGGATTGGATTTTTTATTTTTGAAAAAGAACATGGACAATTCTGTCATTTCACTGTCTTTATGAAAGTACGAAATAAATCTTAAAAGAGCTTTTAGGGCAAAAGTTTCAAATTTAAGCCTTCCAAAATTGACCATAAAAATCCTTAGCAACTTCTTTAAGTTCCTTGATAATTTTATCAAGTGGGGTCTATAAAATTCACTATAAGCCTTTTTAGCTTCTTTAAAACTACTTTAGAGATTTCTAGATTTCGGTTAACTCAATTAATAAAATTTCTTGTCGTTAAATAAAAGATTTAGGTTAAAACTCTACTTATATTAACAACCAATTGATGTCTTAATTTGATGTTAAGGAGCAATTATCATAAAGCAAACGTTAGAAGTTGAAACACCATCATATCTAAAACAAATATATATATATATATAGACACAAAAAAACTATTTTAGAGACTTGCTAGTTCAATGCTAAACTCGATATTACAATCCATAGCTTCAACCAAAAAGATGAATTATAGGTAACTGACCTAATTGGCATCAAATTCTTTAAATCAGAATGTTTTAGTGCCAATCTAGTAGCCATCCATTAATTTGCTGCAGAAAGTTAAATAAAATGTTATCATTTGCCCAAAATATTTGCATATAGTGTTGTCCAAGCATATGACTCGACCAATCAGCAAGAGCATGCTATTGTTGGATAGGAACACAAAGCTTTAGAAGCCACTGGACCTTGTACCAAAAATGGACACACATACATACACAGACAATTTTAAAAAGAAAAAGCAATTCAAAAAGTTTTGATTTGGACTAAAAAGGAACGGTGGTCACTCATTGGTAACCTTTATGTGATTTTCAAGTTACCATAATATGATTGCATGTCATTTGTACTTCATTTCTTTCTTTCTTTTTCGTACGAGATAAAAAGTGGTTCTACATATAAATTATTAGCCTAATTGAGTAGAATAATAGTTGTTTAAACTATTAATTCTGCATCCTTATGATTCATGAATGTGATACTTTCTCTTTTGATCAATCTAGAAGATGTATTAATTATTTGCTAATCTATCAACTTTTTATCGATTCGACCATGTGTTGACCTCCGAGTACCCAGATCTTTTAAAGCTGAAAAATCAATTAAGCTAACTAATGAGCTAATTAAGACAGGTTCCTCTTTTGTACCTAATTGTTTGCTATATAAAATTCTCTCTTATTGCATTCAAATCAAGTGGAACATTTTTATTTTTATTTTTGTAGGGATCAAGTGGACGAAGTGGAACATTGAGTAGTTAGTTTGTTTAGCATGCATGTTAATATAGGCAATAATATAAGCAGGGGAACAAGGTAATCCAATAGTAAATTTGGCAATATATATGATTACGCCTCATATAATTTTTTTTTGGTTAATGTTACACAATTTAATAACTTTTTATAAACATTAAAATTCTAAAAAACTCACTTTTGGATTCTTGACATGTATATCAAATTTTGTGCTAATTGGAAGTTATTTACAATCCGATCTATAAACCCAAGTTTTTTATGTATAATTTTAAAGTATTCAAAACAAACCTTGAACTTTAAACATTTTACCAATGAGATAAATATTCATATTTGATTATCTTGATGTTTTGTAAACATTAAGGAAATAAGGAGACAATGTACCTTTGAGAAATTAAAAAACAAAGCCATAACATAATTTATGTATTACATTTCATTAAAACACAAAAGAAAACAACAACAACAACAACAACACAAGTTTTATATTAGACAAAGTACTCATACTAATTAAATATTATGATCAAGGATTACTTGATCAACCACCAATTACATCGACTTCAAAGATCCCTCTTGAAACATTTTTCAAATACAACAAGAGTTTGATCTCATTGATTTTACCAATTCCTTACATGTTGAGGGGTCGCATGGGCAATTCTTGAATATCAATAAAATGTTGATCAATATTCGGGAAGAGATCGAGGATCATAGCAAGATCCTAGCTATGTGATCTTTTTCAATACATGACTCTGAGCCATCTGCTCAAACAAAAGTGTAATCCTTTGGAATTGAAAATTCCTTTTAGATTTATTAAAATCTAAATACACATCTAATATAATTTTTTTTTTTTTTTAAATCTCCCTTCCCGAATGGCAACAAGGCAGCCCACCTACTAGTTCAGATCTTGGTTTGAGGAAGACCCAAGTTTTCTTATTTCTGTTCTAAATGAGGATGGATGTGCTGTATCTTGACTGTTTGTTTGGATTAAATGAAATTTTCCTTATAAAAAAAAAAAAAAAAAAAAATCCCTTCCAAACCCCCCCCCCCCTCTAAAAAAATTCAAATAAAATGACTTTGATTAAGTAATTAATATTATTGCATAAAAAAGTGTTAACCATTATCTTGAGGTTCTCAACGTTACCAGTGGCATCAGTCGAGAAAAGGACTTTTCCATTTTTTTACCCACTTGAAAATAATAGTCTAATTGTGTGATGTGTTTAGATGATGGTATAGCTACGAGTACATGGAAAAAACATGTTACGGAAATCATCTTCTTCTATTTTTTGGTTTTTTTTAATTTGGTGTCCAACGTAATTAATTCCAATTGCATTTGTTATTGTTTGTGCGTGCTTTTTTTTATTATTGATTTTGTATGAATTACGATTTTTTTTCCCTTTTGAATTAGCAATACTTATTGGGTTTTTTAACTTTAAAAATAGGTTTCACAAAAAAAAAAAAAAAAAAAAAAACTATAAAAATAGTGTACATATAATGACATAATGAACACGAGTTTCATTTAATTTGTTATTATGGGAAAGTCAACTGCAAAAGTTGAATCTTTTGATTGTGTACATTTAAAAAGGAAAATGTCTTAAGATTTAGTATAATAAGAAACAATTATTTTGTCATGTAGTGTCTTTTCTTTTATTTATATTTTGTTAACATTGCATAGATATTACTTTTAATTTCATATATTAATTTAGTCTAAAATTTTAATATATCTCTTAATTGTAAATTTTGAAAGAAAAAAAAAATCAACTTTGTCTCTTCAAAAAAGGAAAGGAAAATTCTAATTTTGTCCTTTTATCTATCTCTCTTTCTCGAAAAATATATATATATATATATATATATATATATATATATATATATATATATATTTCTCGCTTTGTAACAAAGTGATATTGTTTACACTCATTTATAAAGCAAAATAAGGTTGAATCTCGATTTTTCCACATAAATAAATAAATATATATATATATATATATATATATATATATTTCTCATTGAGTTTTCTTTGACAAATTCTTTCGCATCTATCTGTTATTCGCTATTTTGGCCACCACTATTATAATTTATAAGTTTATAACAAGACCCTTTTACTAGAATTACTTGTATTTTAAACCTCTCTTTTCTCATCTAAATTTGTATTTATTTACCATTGTCAACTTCATTAAGAACTTAGTTTGTTTCACATATATACAAATGGAAAAAAAAATTATATATATGTATATATATATTACTTGGCTGAGTTGACCTCCAAACTAATATGATAAAACCATTTGACTAGAATTACTTGAAACTTGAACAACTCTTTTCTCATATTAAAATTATTTAATTATTTATTATTTTTCCAAAATCATTTAAAACTTATTCTGCAAAATATATATATATATATATATATATTAGTTTGTTTATGGATGATTTGATTACCACTAATTAATAATTTAATAGTATGATAAAAGTCATAGATAATACTGATAGAACTGTTAGACTATAAATACTTGAGTTTTAAAGATATCTTTTTCCATATAAAATTTTACAATTATTAATTATTGTGAACTTTTTTAGTTTATTTAGAAAACGTACTCAATATAAGTATTATAAGTTGTATGACATAAAAAAAAAAAAAAAAAAAAAAAAGTATTGTAAGGATAAGGGCCCAAAATTATATATTAGGCCTTGAGTCTTGGCCAAGGACATTGGTTAGTCCGAGGGCGAATAAATAATAATGAGGGTGTTAAGCTTAGAGTCCCATGAGTATGTTGCAAATGGAAAGGTTGGGGGAGGTAGTCCAAGGAGGAGTATCTCCTCGGATAAAGGAAGCACAGACCAAATGTATGCCCTATCGTTCAAGGTGACCTTCCAGGAAATTCCACTAATAAAAACGTCCATTATGAACGTATAGGAGGGATGGAAGTTCAGAAATATCTAAGGAAATGCTACTGCCACCGCATTAAATGCTCTGCAACTAACTTTCTAGTTGCATTAATGTGGAGAAGACCCCTGAATTGTGCTACCTTGGCTACCCCAACTCACAGAGGGCTTGGAAGGGTGTCCAATGGGACAAGCACTCCAATAGTGGCTTAGATGATTAACAAGTGTAGGACCAAAATTGTTCAAAGGGAAGTATATAATGTAAGAGACCCTCCATGGAGGAGGGATCGAAGAAAGAGAGGAGAAACACTGTAGCAATCAAGAAACAAAACTTGTAATCAAACTTGAGGATTAATACAAAAGAGCTGATCCCCTCGAACTTTGCCGATGACAATTTTCTTAAAGTTTAAACTTGTCCATCTTTATTCTATTGTCACCAAGATCTATCTTATTTGTTGACTAATTCACTAAATCCCAGTTTTCTAACTCATTCTTTATAAATTCATTGTTTTGAGCTTTTTGGGCCGAAGTCCATTCATCTTTTAAGTTGCGGACTCAAATCGGGTCCTTACAAGTATTATAAGTAATTCTATCTATTATTTCCAAAAAAAAAAAAAATTGTATGACATAATTATGTCATATGACTCATTATAACTACAATAAATTATTAGTATTGTTTATTACTTTATTTAAGTAAAACTCTATTATCAAAGATTTAAGAACAAAATAAAATCATTTGATTAATACTCAACTATCAAAAGGTTCAATAAATTAATAAAAGTTTAATTATTTGCTTTGAATTATTTTAAGGTCTATTATAATATTTGTATTTTTACTATCTATTTCATTACTTAATTTTATTTAAATTATTGAAATAATTTATTTAATTTACATATGATTTTTGACTAAGCCATGGACTGCATGAACATAATACAAGTTTTATAAAAATTTGAGTTATATATAAAATGGGAGAAATTTGAAATTTTCTTACAACTGCACCAACTAAAAAAAAAATTTGCAGAGTCAATTATATAGCTTATCTTACAAATATTTGAGCTTATCTATGGGCAGAGTTTACAGAGAACCCATTATGAGAGATTTGGGGCTCCTTGCAATTTCAAAAATACATGGATAGATAAAATAGAAAGATAGTATTTTTTTTTTCTTCTAATTGTGGTCCCAAAAAAATCAACTACATCTTTTTAGACTTTTACATTCTAGATTTTCCTCATAGAGGTGGCACTAGTTGTGGTGGTGACAATAATTTATATAAATAATATATTCCCCATGAATATTGGATGCTCCCAAATAAACTTTCACAATAATTTTGAATTACCTTTCTTTTAACCCAAATCAAGGAATTCAATATTTGAATGGATATGTTTCTCAAGAGGAAACCAACAACAAAGTAACATTCACTTATTATTTTCAAAAAAAAAAAAAAAATCTCTCACTTATCAAAGATCACCGCATTGAAAAAAAAATTAGTTCAAAGTAAAATCATATTGAAACTAACTTTAAAATTATTTTTGCAAATGCTAAATTATGGATTAAACTTCAAATTACTATCCAAATAATTGGAACAATTTTTAGAATTTACACCCACTGTGGGAAATTCTAACTCCAGGCTTAAAATTACCCATGCTACTTTTTGTAGATATGAAATAATTTATCATTTTCAGGTGACAGAATTAAATCAAGTTTATAATGAGATGGGACAATTTGGACAAGCAACATTTTCAAGGCCTTAATCCTGTCTGGTCTCAGTTATGGATCCAACTTATTGATGTTGTTTCCCCACCCCACCCCCCCCCCCCCCCCACCCCCCCCCAAAAAAAAAAAAAAAAAAAAAAACTTATTGATGTTGAGATCTGAATCATCTGATCAATACCCTTGCTACTTGTTGAGGCCAAAAATTTATTAGTTTGTCTAGTAAATTCGGAGCACTTTTTTTAATGATTATTTGAGCCAAACAGTGCAAATATTCTTTGGTCCCTTCTGTTTCAATACTCATATTATGTTGAATTACAAATTTGAACTTTTTTCATTAAAAAAAAAAATATATATATATATATATATATAATTTGATTGTAATTTTGTAGAGAATAATTACGCTTAAGATCTAGATTCTCATAAACCTAATTTATTTTGGAAATCTAGTTACTTGGAAGAATTTGTTAGTCTTAGATTCTTAACTTCAATTAAGTCCCAACAAAATTATCATAACATTAGATGAATATTGACATTAACAATTAAAGTAAATACTTAAAATCACAGCGTGACAAAAAATGAATCCTCTAATAATACCCCTCTTTTTTCCTTTTTTATATTTATGTTTTTTTTTTTTTTTGAGAAAGAAACTAATGGGTTTTATTAATAAAATTCAACTACATCCAATTGTAAAATCGAACTAATATGAGATGGGACATCTTCCATCTATACTTGAAAATATGGCATGCATAATGCATTTTTAGCCATACTATAAGCAACCTCATTATCGTTTCTCTTACTGTGAGAATACAACAATCCTTCTCTATGAACATGTGAAAACCTAATACAATG
Organism: Quercus robur; assembly: GCF_932294415.1. NCBI lineage: Eukaryota > Viridiplantae > Streptophyta > Magnoliopsida > Fagales > Fagaceae > Quercus > Quercus robur. The sequence goes on along the minus strand of NC_065534.1, from coordinate 17,306,839 downwards.
AAATAAACTTGCAAAACATTTACTCATCACTACTCTATTTCTCTCTTTTCTATTTTTGTTAGTTATATTATGGAGTATATTAAAGGATACCTTTAATATAATTGTTAATAATGTCCTTAACATAGCTCTCTTACGCTGAGAAAGCAAAAGGCAAAAATTAATTAATAAAAAGATGAACTAGATTATTTTGAAAATTTCACCCATTCGTTTGTTTTAGGACACTCAATAATTAGCTTGCTTCCAAGCCGGCCAACCGTAAAGAATCAAGAGATCTTTTTCGATGCTAACTTAAATCTCGGGTAATGAAAAAAGGTAACTAAAAGCGACGAGCCATCACAGTTGAAGCTTAGCTCTAGCTGTGACTTGTCATATATATTAGGTCACATTGAATTTTATCATTATCCCCTTCTCCAATCGAGATATTCAAACGTGAAATACAATTAATCCTATTTATTAGGAGTATTAAATTGTTTGCTTTATTGGTGAGCCGACAATTGAAAGCCAAGTCCTTTTCAGCATAAAGCTAGCCATGTTGCACGTGAATGGAGCCTTGAAGGTTGAAACGTGTCAGACCTGGATTGAATCATTTATGTCTAATACAAATTAGAATAAGCAAATTCATATGCAGATTAATGGACGAGGTTAAGCTACATCATTGGAGATGGGCACACATCCCTATGCATTAAATTATTACAGTATGTCGTAAATCATTCATATGGAGATTTTTAAATTCAATTCACATGGATTATATATATAGAGTTGGTATCAGAAAGAACCCAGAAAAAAAAAAAAACAAAACAAAACAAAAAAAAAACAAAATAGAGCAATCCTAGATATTCAATTATTTCCATAATTTGATTTTCACAATTTATCAGAATAATAAGACATTATAGAGAAATATCAACTTCATGCATAATCACCAGTACTAATACTTTTAACTCAAATTAATCAATTATTGAAAAAAAAAATTGTAAAATATTTTATATCCCTAAATTTATTATTCAAAAATAATCACCAAGCAATGTGAGGAAAATAGAGTTAATCTATAACAAAAGTTTGAGTTTACAAAATCAAAAAACTGTGGTTACAAAATTATCTTGAATCCAATAAACCCACTTGAGGTTGAATCTTGATATCAAGAAAGATTTATGATGTATGCCAACACAAAACAGGATAGCCAAGGAAATTAGGAAGAAGAAATCTCCCTCAATTGAGTGCCCTTTGATCCCTACAAATTCAGGGGGATTTCCAATATGTGTGTATATATATATATATATATATATATATCTATCTTTGCATTTTCCAATCACTTCTTGAAAATACACCTTTGTAATTTCATCTCTATCTTTTTTGAGAGAAAATCTCTATCTTGATATATGGTTCTTGACATTCAGAATTTATCAAATACCTTAACTAGTAAGTCTGCTGGACTAAAAGAAGAACTAGTAAGTCTTCTTTTTTTTTTTTTCTTTTTTCTTTTTTATGGGAACTAGTAAGTTTATTGACAACGTATGAGTGAACTTCTTCAAACTTTAGCCCCGCCAATAATGTTAATGATTTATCAAACACCCATAAAGAATAAGTGAGTCAAATCAACTCTTACAGTGTATATATGATCTCTACAAGGCTCCATCTCCAAACTAAAAACAATAAAATATTCAGCAAAGAAAAAAAGCTAATTAAAAGCAATAATAACCGGTTACATTGTTCCTAATTGATCAAGCTCTATGATTTGTCAAACGCCCCCATAAAGAATAGTAGTCAACTCTTAGAGCATAAATATGAACTCTACAAGGCTCCCAAGTGAGAGAGAAAGAGAGAGAAAAACCAAACCCTTCAAATTTGATTGCAATACGCAACAATCTTTATGATTAGTTTTTAAGTGGTCAGTGTGAAAGCAATCTATGAATAAGATTATATTCCTTTACCTAGATTAGAGAGGACACCAAAAGATTGATAAGAAATGTTCAACAACTTCCTTAAGACCATGATAGCCTGAAAAAATTAATCCTTAGTTGGTTTCATGTTGAACGAGTATCAAAGTATGACTTAGACCTTAGCAACCAACCTTAGCTTAACCCATTTATTTTATTGAGTTGAAATCCAAATTCAACCTATTAACTATTGGTTGGCTCAAGTGCCTATATTTTTGGCTAGTTATTAGTGAGCACCACTAAGAAGTTTGGCTACATTGAGCTGCACTTACTAATTAGCTTAGGATTATTAGGAGCTTTAGCTCTCTCAATTTTGATAATCTCTTATTGGGGTCATGTACATCATTGCACACATGACACACGAAAAAAAGTGTTTAATGATTAAAATTGAATTTTGGGATAAATTTGAAGGATATAATTACATACAGCTTTTCTCTATATTTTACTAGTGTTAACTGTTGATCCCTATAAGACAAAAATTGCAGTAAGTTTTAGTTTCAACATGATGTGATAAGGTTAGCACGCTTGGTCGAAATTTTGATTGAGTAAATAGTTAGATGTAACAATATTGCCAATGGGTCTATTTTAAATGAGATCTATTATGTGGTTTTCAATTAGTTCAACCGATAAAGATTTTTGTTGTCAAATAAGCGATATTGGTTTGAATCTTGGTTTCATAAAAAATAAAATAAAAATAAAAATAAAAGTTTTTGTTTGATAATAAAAAGACAAGTATCATGAAGCGAATACCATAAAATCAAAAGCAATAACAAGTTTTAATTACTAAATAAAAGTAGTTTGAGTCCACACAGTAAGGGTTTGGCTTACTTTCAGTATTTTTTTTAACTGGACATGTCCTTTTATTTTAATGAAAGATTGTCGCATCACTCACTAACTAAATAAAATGTGAAGAATAAAACTCACTACCACTTGCCATTGTATATTTAAAATAAAATGACATGTCTAGTTAAAAAAGTACTGGAGGTAAGCCAAACCCACACAGTAAAATATCTCTCGAAGCTGTGTCGATAGTTACCAACCAATAACAAGAATATCTTTAGGACTTTAACCACTTAAGAAGAATCTACCAATGATAACTATTTTTATCCTTAATTATTCTCACACTTGTTGATGTACACTTTTTACTAGAAACTTAATTATTCTCTCACGGTTGTTGATGCATTCTTTTTATTAGAAACTTCATAAATTTAAGTGCGATTTACATATATTTTTTAAAGGGAAATGTTAACGAATGTCCTAATGGCATTGGTTTAGGAAATGTTTTTAAAACTTTTTATGAAAAAAGAAAAAATAAATATTAAAATTTTTTAACGGCTATTTATATTTTCATTAAAAGTGGTGTAAAAAACTTTTATAAAATGGTTTATTAACAATTGCTCTAAAGATACTCGTTAATATAATCCTTTTCTAAATAAGATTTATTTTATGGGTTTCAATTAGCTCAACTAATAAAGGTTTTTGTTTTCGAATAAGCAACATTGGATCAAATCTTGCTTTCACAAAAAATAATTTATATATTTGTCTGATAATAAAGAAATAAATATCATAAAGCAAATACCACATAATCAAATTCTCAAATTCTATAGTATATATATATATATATATATATATCACCTACCCCAATGAGATCCAATCAAATCTATGGTCTCGTATTATAAATCTTTGGTCTCATATAAAATATGAGACTATAGATTTGACTAGATCTCCTTGGAGTGGGTAAGGTCCATCAATAGTAAATTCTTAATGCTACATGAAAATCTTGTTTTCAATATAAAAGCAATAATAAGTTAAAATTAACTCAAATAATAATAAAAATTTATGATCGAATAGAACTATAAAAGAGTTGGATTTGAATTTTATTTCCACAAAAAGATTCTATTTAACCAGCAAAACAACATTAAAATATGAGAAAAAGTTAACAAATGTTCTAAGGACATTAATTTATGATATATATTTTTTAATTTACAAAAAAAGAAAATAATAATTTTTTTATTTTTCTCATAAAAATAATTTTAAAACTTTCCTAGTTTATTAATAATTGCGATAAGACTCCGTTAACCCAACCCATAAAATATAAATGCATGTAAATAAACTGTCCCAGGTGGATGTGCCACATGTTGCTAATTTGTTGGTTACAATTCACAAAAGATTGATTAATTACTAAACTAAAAGTAGTTTGAGACCACATAGTAAAACATCTCTCAAAGCTGTTGGTTGTTAGTTACCGACCAATAAAACAAGAATATCTTTTAACTGCCCAAGAAGATTCTACCAATGATAACTATTGTTTTATCCTTAAGTGTTCTCTCACACTTCTTAATGTACACTTTTTACTAAAAACTTCAAAAATCCACGCAAAATAATTATTATTATTATCCTTAATCGTTTTCTCACACTAGTTTAAGTCCAATTTACACACACACACATATATATATATATATATATATATATATATTTTTTTTTTTTTTTATTACGTTTAAAATCGAAAAATAGTTAGCTGTGTATGAACCAAAATAACTAATATGAGAGGATTTAATGTCTCTGGCTAAACGTTTTTTCCTCCAATTTGTAACCAAAAGAGAGAGAAAGAGAGAGTTCAGCAATTACCATGCATTTTCTATGGAAATCAAAACAGTTTATTTGTTGTTTAACTTGTTTTGTCCACACAAATATACCCTCCAAAAATATTTGTTCAGTTATGGCCGCCCATTCAATCTCATAATTACTACATATAAGACATAACCATTTGTAACCAACCTCTCATATTTTTCCCTCCCTTGAAATTTTGTACACAACCTGTTTGCTATTTTGTCTTAAGAGAGAAAAGAAACAGAGATTATTTAGAGGCCTGTGGGTGGAGGGGGATTTGATTGAATTGAAGAATTTATTTGCTGGACTGAGGTGTGAGAGGGACCCCACACTTCACGTCCATCATCATCTTCTTCAATCTTCATAAATCTCTTTTGGCTTCTCTTCCTCCTCCTCCTACTACAAAGCTCCTCTTGTTCTTGTTGTCTTCTGGTGTCTTTTTCATTAGTTTAAAGTTTGAACAGGTCTTGTGGCGTTGGGTGCACCTAATTCTGCTTCAATCCCAACTACCCAGATTTGTTTTCCACCTTATTATTGGCAAAACATCATATTATTTACCAAAGATCTTGTTTTTGTTGTTTCAATAGCAATTCAAAGATTTTGGAGATACGGGTCTTTGTATCTAGACTTATCTTGGTATCTTTTTTTTTTTCTTGGGATTCAACGAGTTCCATGTGTCAGATAAAAAACCCATAACAGATCTGAGTGAGAGTGCCCCACCTTCATTAGGTTCCTGGTTCATCCAATACAACCCAATTTCACTCTTTATCCCCTCTCTTTGTATGACAGCTGTTGAACTTGTCTGTACGGTTGGGTTCTTTACTTGGGGGGCCTTCTTTTTCTTTATCCAAAAAAAAAAGGGTGAAGAAGTTCTTAACTTAGCTTCTTTTGCTTTTTAGATAAAGATTGGATTGGCTAAGGTGACTTCCTATGCATCAAAGTTTAGTCCTCTGAAAAAGCAAAAAAAAAAAAAAAGTTTAGTCCTCTGAGGTGTTCATGTTAGTTGCCCTCTTTTATTCCTGATTAGACTTTGACAAGGAGGCCCACCTCTGGGTTTGGTGGGCTTTGGTAGAACCAATAAAAACCCAATCTGTTGTTGAAAGCTTTTTGAAGATCCCACTTTGCTTTCTTCTTTTTTTCAAGGTGGTTGAGACTTGAGAGAGAAAATTTGAGTTTTTTTCTTTTGTACTATTACCCTTGTGTTTTTTTTTTTTTTTTCCCCTCAGTAGGTTCCTCCATTGATAATTGCCATCATATTCATTTATACGCAACCCGTTTTTGACCCTTATTAGTAGTCCCTCTTTCTAAATGGTACTTTGCTTCTTGATCACTTGCTTCTCCTTCATCCTCTTTATAAAGTCCCTACCTCTCAAGCCACTCCCACCATGGGCTAATGAGATGAGACTGTTGTCCTTCTGGTTTTGGAAAGACTTACCATCATCCTTTCTAATATCCCAGTTGATAAACAATAGCCTGTCAAGTTTCTATCTTTCTCTAATCCCACCTTACAAAATGTCTTTGATAAAGAAGAGCCTAAGTTCCAAAGTTGAGAATGTAGAGGAAGAAACTGCAGAGATGTCAGTGTTGGACTTGCCAGAATTGGCCTTGGAACGCATTCTTGAGATGTTACCACCTGCTTCACTATGTACCATGGCTGGCGTTTGTACCTCTTTGAGAGAGAGGTGTAAAAGCGACCACCTATGGGAGAAGCACATGAAGCAGAAATGGGGCAGAGTAGTTGGTGCAGCTGCTTACAGGAATTGGCAATGGCATATTTCTTCTAAAACAGATTCAAACAATCTCAAGCAAGGCAAGCAGAAGGGCCTGATGAGGCTTCTATCTCTCAGCTGGCCTGTTTCATGGTTTAGATCCAAAGTTGATGACTGTAGCAAACAGAGAAGCTCTTTGCCGGTTGATTCAATCATGTCTTGGTATCTTGCTCTGGAAACTGGCAAGTTCTGGTTTCCTGCTCAGGTCTATAACCGTGAGGTATTGACTGTAGTTATATGTATTCAGCTATGTATAAAGCTTTATTCAGCTTCAATTTTATATTTTGGTTGTTCTCTTTTGAACTAGTTGTGCTGTATTGCAGAATGGCCATGTTGGGTTTATGTTGTCATGCTATGATGCTGAACTTAGCTATGATCCCCGCACTGACACCTTCCAAGCCAGGTAAATGAACAAATAGCCCTTCTTTAGAACATGGATTTTTTGGTGGTTCTTAGTATTCAATTTTTTTCATATATAATTTTGGACAATTGATGATAATAAGTGGTTATTTGATCTAGGTTGCTTAACTTTAGATGATCTTGTCTATTGCAGGTATCCACCTCATGGAAGGAGAGCAATTGCCATTGAGAATGCCGTGCCATGGGAAAGGCTAAGAGCACCACCTGTTGAAACTACTCCTCATGATCTTCATAGCTCTGACTGTTTGAATGAGTTGTGCCCGGGTGATCACATTGAGATTCAGTGGAGAAGAAACAAAGAGTTCCCTTATGGTTAGTTTCTCACAGAAATTATGAGTATGGATATGATGAATTTTATCTTTATGAATATAGGGTAGCTACTTGTTTTAATTTTCTAGATCTTTCTTTTCCCTCTTTGCTTTGCTGTTTATTTTTTTATATAATTTGGATTGGTGAGAGATGGATAGAAGCATAAGAAGAGTTTTGGAGAAACTTCTAGGAATTAATGAATGTGATGTCCAGAAAGATGAATAGACATGTCATGTTACCCATATTCTGAAGGAGAGGGAGAGAGGGAAAAAAAGAAAAGAAAAATGACAGTTCAGCCTTATTCCTATCAAAGAAAAGTTGTTCAATCATAGTCATCACAGTATTGCCTTTCACAAAAAACTGTTTACACCTAATTTTATATATTGTTCAATCTAAATTGGTATGGAAAGTTTCATCATAAAAAAATAAACTTGTTGTCAAACAGAGCTGAACAGGGAACTGCTTTTAAATTTAAATTATTCTTCCTTGCATTTGGTGGTATGGTGTTGTAGGGCACTTGGAATACATAATATAACCATCAGATATTTCAAAAATATATATTAATTATTTGTAATAGTTCGCTTTGTGATAAGATGTGCCATATATGCTGCAGGTTGGTGGTATGGTATTGTAGGTCACTTGGAATCATGTGATGGAAATGAACTTTACTGCCGTTGTCATATTAGTGGTGAGTTGATCTAATCCTTCTTTTCCTTGCATAGTTGCATTAGAATTTGATACTCCATATGAGTCTGTGACTGCCTAGGAAATGGATGAAAGGGGGGAGGGGGGGGGGGGGGGGGGGGGGGTGGGGGGGGGTGTGGTTTAACAGCTAAATTTGGCTGTAACCGATCCAAACTTAACAAAATTTTCTTCTCAAAGTATATAGAAGTTTTTAGAGTTTTATATTTATATTTTTTGGTATTGGCAAGTTTGCACACGTGCCTACTAGCGGGTCTTGAACTCACGACATTACCTCGAACCATTTCTTGGGGGGGGGAGATGTGTAGTTTGAGCTTATTAGATCGGTTGGGGATTAAAAATGTGTAAAAGTTGAAGTTAATTTTTTAAAATGTTTTCTAGAAGCCAATAACTTCTTTAAAAATGTGGACGACATGAATGTAAAGTTTACTTTCACAGACCACACCAGTTTTAGCAAGGTCCCTTTCTTGAACCCCATTTTTCAATATGTGGACCACCATTTATGCTATTTGATTGGTCCCCAAGACATATCGTTGTCAACATGTCATAACTTCCACCAACATAGTGATAACTTGTGTCTCAGTGGAATATTTATGGCCAACCATACTGAAAGAACTCAATGCTTCCCATACCCTGTCTTTTACCAAGATGGAATTTTATCTTGTTATGTGGGCCGCAATGATTTTTATAAGCTTCCAAATTTCTTTGATTTTTCCGACTTCTTGGCTGCCAAATTGTGCGCCTCAAAGTGACATGAATCCACTGCTCAGCTCACAAAAAATCCACCCTTTCCTTGACCACAACAAATTAATAAAGAAAGAATGATTTATATTAAAAACAAAAAGAAATGTATGCTTGCTACTTGCCACTTGACAAATGAGGCAACAAATTGATCTGAAATTCAGTTGTTTCAATCTTAGAAGAATCTGGTTAAGGATGATTGGTTCCATGCTTCTACATCTGTGAGTCACTTTTATCATGGAATTGGGGTGTTTGGAATTTGGATAGGCATAATAACAATGGAATACTAAATTTTATAATTTCCATGAGTAGTTCAAATGGTCATCCAAATTCTCTGGAAATTGCAGAAAGAGTTAGGGAACACAATAATATACATTTTTCTCGGTTACTTCAAGACTTTGAGTCAATTGCCTCAGTTTAAGGCGGTGTTTTAATAATTTGCTTATGCTGATTTACTGGTAACTTTTTGTAGTAATAAATTCAAATGAATGGTATATGGAAAGAACATGAAGAACAAAAGAAAAAGGCAAAAGGAAACAATGGCATTAGTAACTATTAATGATGTTTACTAGATGCTAGTTTTAGTTTTTAACCTTGAATTTGTGCCAACAGACACTGTGGTGCTGGAGTTCAATCAGTACACCCCTGGTTCACGGTGGAGACATACAGCCATTAACAGGAAAGACCACAGGGAAGAGGGGAATGAGGCAGATGGGTTCTATGGAGGAATCAGAAAGCTTAAGCACAAGGATGAAATTTCCACTTGGAAGCAACTTTGGCCTAAAGAAACCTTGGAATAGTAAGCTTTGTATGGAAAGGGTTACTATACTCAACAACACTTTGAATGTAGATTCTTCTGAATCAAGTGAATTATCTTTACAAAAGTGGTTGCAAGAAGTTGAAAATCAGCTTTTTGATCCAGTTGCATGGATGTGGAGGACATGTTCCCTTTTTCTATCAACATCATTTTTTTGGGGAGGTTTCAGGATGCAATGCCAAATCACTCATGTAAATTACCTTCCATTTATGCCAAATTGATGTACAATATTTACCCCCACGATATATTGAACTAGTAGATAATCTTCCTTTTTAGTTGTTGGAACAACAAAACATAAGAAATTATTAGCTTTGAAATCATACAACATTCATTTCCCCAGATTTTGGATTATCTATTGTTTACCTGCATCATTGATAATTAAATGGAGAATCGGTAACAACCCCCCCCCCCCCCCCCCTCTCTCTCTCTCTCTCTCTCTCCATGCGCAAGCACACACCCCCTTTAAAGGATGGACTCCAATAAGCCTTTTTTGGTTTATCCATCCTCATATGCTAGTTTAGACATCCGTTAAGAAAGTACTTAATGGAATATTCTTTTCTTTTACTTTTATGATAAAGTGAGCTATTTTTATATAAAGAAGAGAAATGAGTATGAAAAAGTTGAATTCTTAATAAAGGGATGAAAATACCCTTCTCACATTTCTCTTTAAATCAAATGACTAGCCATATTTATTATTTTTTTTAAAAAAAACTCAAATATTACATGAGTTTAAGTTAAATGTGAGAAGGGCATTTTAAACCTTTATCAAGACTTTAATTTTTCATAGACGTATCTCTTCCTCTTATAAAAATTGCTCACTTCTCTATAGAAAGAGAAAGAATAAAGTCTTACATTAAATACTTTCTTGAAGCATCTGTTAACCATATTCTTTTTCTAATCTCAAAAAAAATGGGAGTATTTTGTTGTAAATAATTCTCTACCTTAATAGATGCCTTGAAGCATCTGTCAACAAAAGCCAAAAAAGAATACTCAACAGGAAAAGCAAATTATTGTATTTGAGGATCTTGAGAAAAAGCAAATTATTGTATTTGAGGATCTTGAGAATGATGAGCACCATCTAATTCTATCTTAGGCCTTATCCTAATTAAAGGCATCTATTGAATGGTTCATGTTTCTCTATGTGAAAGATTCCTAAGTCACTAATTGGAAGAGACAAGACAATTCTCTTTTGCATTGGTGATGATTAAAAATTTGACTCAGACATAGTAGGCTGTTGGATAACTTGGTGGTGTTAAGCTCAAACAAGTTTAAAGCTTGGGTAAACCTAGTTGAGCTCCATATTGCTGCATTTAAGTTCAAGGAACCTGATCTTAAACAGGGCTATAGTTTGAATATGTGCCAAAGGGATCTTTAATGTTTGATCGAGGACTTAATCCGATTCATGATGTTGATTGGTTAGGTATAAGTTGAAAAAAACACACAAAAGACAAGCTCATAGAACTGTTTTTGGAAGTAAGTTTTTACTATAAATTTTTTTTTTTAGATGCAGAGTGTGTTTGGATGTAACTTTTTACTATAAAACCTTCTTTTTTTCTTTTTTTTTTTTGAAAATTAGTTAAAGTATAGTAGTTTTACCTAAAATAAATATGAAAAAAAAAAAAAGTAGTACATAATTAGATTAGATAAACTAAAAAAACAATATCATAGACATATGGTGTATTTTTAATTATATCAACTTTTACAGTCTATTAGAACAAATGGATCTTCTGTTACATCATTCAAATCTTAACCCAAATTTAATTGTTTAACAAATTAACTGTTACTAATTACATTGCCCATGAAAAACCCACTTAATTGAAAGTCACACACGAGGGCTATCATAATTCATAAAGATAAGAAGAAGAGCACAACATTCTATCTGACACAAACTATTTTTTGATTTCTTTGTTTTTTGTTTCTGCCACTTATCCCCCATTCACTCCACATACTTTGCCCCAAAGCCCATGCATAGAAGAAGCCTTGGCCTGTATTGTATCACAGTCATCTTAGCAACTTTAGCCACCTTTTTGTCCTCATTGCATTGGGCTACATTTTGCTCTCTTACTGATGCACTCCTGAATAGGAATTTCTTTATTTTCTGCCTCTTATTTTCCCTTGTAAATGACCCTCCAATTTCTTTACCACTCTCTTCAGCTTCCACAGTGGGGCCTGAAGGTGTAGTCATGTTGGGCTTGCTAGGAATTTCATGATCCATTTTCACAAGTCTCACTTGTCTTGCAAATGACAACCCCTTGGGCTCTGCCAGCTTCTTTGGGCTTGGGCCTACTTGTTCTATTGGCTCATGGGGATTGTTCAATGTAGCACAAGCAGAGCCATTGGACTCATGCTCCATTGGAATTTGGGGGCCCAATTTCTTGTCTTGATGGTGGATCGAGCCCGTCGAGTAATTGGACTCTTGTGGTCTTGCGGCCCGCAATGGCGAAAGGGACCGAGCCCGCCTATTATTGTGTCCTTGTGTTTTCCCTCTCTTTTCTTCCCTTACATTCTCCAGAGCCACCATGAATGGATCAAAATCATCATTCCACTTGCTCCGGCGAGAAAACGAGAGCTTAATACCCGAACCTGGCGACCGAGGGGGTGACCCAGCTGGGCTTTGGTTGCCACTTTTGTTGTTAACATTTTGAAGGCGTGGTGGAAGCTTGAGAGGTGATTGTGGGAGTACTTTGCCATCACTAAACAACTCATCAGCAAATGCCATTGTTGGAAGTGAAAGTGAATCCTCACTCTGTCTTTCTTGCTTTTGTTGTTGCAGTTGATGTTCTAATGGGTTCTCAAAATTCTGGTACGTTTCAGTGTTGTTGCTAATAAGACTGAAACGCCCACTAGTATCAAATTCAAAGTCATCAAAACTGGATTTGGCATCTTCATATGTTGGTGTTGTAGGCTCAATTGCAAACCCAAGTTGAGCACTTGATAACCCTCTTGTAGGACTAGTTGGCATACTATAGAAGTTCATGTTCTCTATGTTGAATCTACTTGGACTAGTGGGTGCACTCACATAAGAGAATTGATTTGGGATCTCCATTGAGTGAATGGAAGAGATGAGGAAACTTTGTTTTGACTTTAAGTTTGATGGGTACCTTGGAAAAGGGATTGAGTCTGGAGATTTTTGCTCCTGGATTAAAGGAAAGCCTTGTCATATATATGAAAAGTTGGTTTCCATTGTCCAAGGTAGTATTCAAAGCCTAAAAAGTATAGAAACTAAATGAAAAATATGTGGTTCATGTCCTTTTCTATGCACTTGGTACATTGATAGGGTCTGAAAATGCATAATGCATATCATTATACGTTTCATCAAAAAAGTATAATGAAAATGCATTATCTATATATATATATAAAACCGAAGACTTTGCTGGTACCACAATTTTCCACGTCAGCACAAGAACTATTTAGGTATGTATCCCTTGCAAACACACATGAACTTAAATTGTCTTTTAATATATGCATGCTTTATTATTTTCTAATAGTTTTCCCGTGTATCGCACGGGTTAGCGACTAGTGATTATTAATTCTCGTTGCTATCATATCATTTTAGGAGTTATAAAATTACACCTAATCTCTTGGTGTCTTGCTAGTTGATATTCATCCATGACGAGATATTTGTCTTGTGTGTCTAAAATATTCATTGCATTAACCACTCACTATTCATGGTGCTTAGCCTTGTAGTTTTCTCTCTCTCTATATATATACACAAAAGAAAATTACGAATAAAATTATGTCACCTATTGTTTTGCGATCAAGCAAATAAATATATGCAGTGCAAAACAATAACAAAGAGAATCAAGCATCCCAACTTTGATTTACCAAATATTTTCCGAGTGAAATGATTGAGTCACGGAGCTGGATTGTGGTTGAAGTTGATCCAAGATTTCAACCACTCTGGGATAATCAATCAACCTCTATTTTAACTCTGAGACATTCCCCTCACAACAAGTGAAAGACATAAAATATAAAAATAAAATAAAAAAACAAAAACAAAAACAAAGACAAAAATAAAAAATAGGAGAAAATGAAAAAATAAATAGGTGATCGAATATCCATGTTGGTTTGTCTATAATCAACAAGAATAATTGATTTAGACTTGTGCAATTTTTATTTTATGATAAACACATATGAGTATGACAATATAGGACTCTCAATATCTTGCCTTTAGAGATAGTTCATAGTACTTCTTGTGCATGTACCGTTAGAAATTAGAATAGCCATTTTTATTTTTTATTTTTATATACGCTAGAATAGCTTAGCCATTGAGTAGCTAGCTTTGGCACTAATAAAATGTGGTAAACTTAGCAGCTTTAACACCAATAATATATTGAGGTTCAATAGGAAGTCAAGGAAAAGATCTACGGTTAAATGAAAATTAGGTTGGGATATATATATATATATATATATATATATATATATATGTGAGAGAGAGAGAGAGCCCGAATTTATCGATATGAGGACCCGACTCATGATCAAGTCTAATATATGAGATGCACCTTATATGGCAGACCCGACTCATGATCAAGTCTAATATATGAGATGCACCTTATATGGCAGGTATATATATACGATGCATTGTATATACCCATTGCAAAACATATTTCTTTTACTAAACTATATCAATCTTTTGCCAACGGAGGCTTGGCTGAGTGGGTAAGGCTCGGACGCTTCGTGCAACACACCTAGGTTCGAGTCCCGTTGCCCGCAGGAGTCCGTTGGTGGGTTATCACGCTTCTTACCATCGTGCTATGGCCCGGGGGTGTAATATAACGATAAATCCTCTCTTTTTTTTTTCTCAAAAAAAAAAAAATATATATATATATATATATCAATCTTTCTCCATTTTTCTTCTCTCTTAGCATTGTTCTCTCTCTCTCTCTCTCTATATATATATATATGCACACGTACAGTCACTTTAATGTTTTTCCCTTAGTTTTAGTTTTAGTTTTTTTTTTTTTTTTTTTTTTTTTTTTTTTTTTTTAAGTTTTCATATATCTAAATTTTCAAAACTATTAATAGTTTGTTTGTTATCAGCTTATCTATAGAATATCTAAAAGCTGAAATATAGGATTTATAGTTGCTATCTCCTTTTAAGCAATATCAGCGTAGCATTTGGGTCCACTTTGATCTATTTAATATATTTTGGTCCAATTCAGCCAATTCAGTCTAATTTAGTCAAGTTTAGTCCACTTCAGTTTACTTAGGTTCATTTAGTCCAATTTGATCTAATTCTATCCATTACGGTCCACTTTAGTCCAGTTTGCTCTAATTAAGTCTATTCGGTCCACTTCGGTCCATTCAATCCATTAGACTAATTGAGCCTAAAATTCATTCTTTTTGTAGGTTGCCTTTTAGAGCATCAGCAGTGGGGCTTCTAAATGCCAAATGTTAGGAACATTTGGCATTTAAGCCCCAAAACTACTCAACAATGGGAAGGCTATATGCCATATGCCAATTCCAAATTTGGGATTTAGCTACAGTACCATCTCAAATGTAAGATGGTACTGTAGCTGAATGTTATAAAAAAAAACAATTTTTTAATACTCTCATTTCTCTCTCCTCTCTCATTTAACCCGGGAATTTCTCTCTCCTCTTTCGTTATTTCTCTTTCTTTTCTCTCTCTTCCTCCTCTCATTCTGCTCTCTACTCTATCTCAGATCAGTTTGTTTCCATATAAAAAAAAAAAATCTCAGATCAGTTTGTCTCAGATCAGTCTTCTATAAATTCCGATGGGTTTGTTATGGATTCCTTCCTCACTCTTTCTCTCATCTCACATCTCTCTTTCTCGTTCAAGGCTTGCACTATAGCTGGGTTTGGTTCGTGGTCACGGCATGGAGATCGGTGGATCGGTGTATCGGTGAATCATGGGTCAGGTGGTGGCGTGGGTTTGGATCGGTGTATCGGTGAATCATGCATGGGTCAGGTGGTGGCGTGGGTTTGGATCGGTGTGAGGGCTGAGTTTGGATCGGTGTGAGGGCTGGGTTTGCTGGTGATTTGTTTTGAATGGGTTTGCTAGTGGTGGCTCCGATGGGTTTGAATCGGAGCTCTAATGGCTCCGATATTGATTTTTTTTTTTTTAATGGGTTGATCGTTGGGCTTGATGGTTTTTTTTTTTTAATGTAGTTTTGGTTTTGGTTTGATGGTGGTGGCGATTTGTTTTGAATGGGTTTGCTAGTGGTGGCTCCGATGGGTTTGAATCGGAGCTCTAATGGCTCCGATATTGATTTTTTTTTTTTTTAATGGGTTGATCGTTGGGCTTGATGGTTTTTTTTTTTAATGTAGTTTTGGTTTTGGTTTGATGGTGGTGGCGCTGCTTTGGGGTGGTGGCGCTGTTTGATGGTGGTTTAATTTGGTTTTGGTTTGACGGTGGTTGAACGGTGGTGGTGTTAAGCCCATGAGAGACCTTGCCGGTTGTTTTTTTTTTTTTTTCTTATCCGTTCTTGTGCCAGAGGTTGAGGGACAGAGACGAAAAGGAAAAGAGAGAGAGAGAGAGAGAGAAATAGTAAAAAAATAATAAAAAAGAATATTTAAATAAACTGAGAAAAGAAATAGAGTTTTGGGATGTTGGGTGTATTGAAAAATGGTATGGTATAATTGATAAAGTAGCTTTTTGGGATGGTAAAATAGGATAGGATGGCATTTCCGGCTGTGGATGCTCTTAAGTTTTTGGCTCAAAAAATCAATTTTTTTTTTCATAAAAATTTGATGGAAAAATATAAAATTTTATTTTGTTTAGGCAAAACTTTTTAGGTTTGGCCTAAAAAATACAAACAAAATAGGCATTAGAATTTAAAAATATGAGCCTTAGAAAAACAATAATATGATAATTATTCAAAAAATTATCTTAAAATTCAAGTTTTAATAATATAGGCATTATACTTGTAGGGGTGAAGGCCCAAGATCGTATATTGGGCCTTGGGTTTTGTCCGAGGACATTGATAGGTTCGAGAATGAGCAAATGGTTGTTAGATGTTCCCAGTTAAAGTCTCAAAAGTGGGGAAAAAATGAAAGGTTGTCCGAGGAGGAACTTCTCCTCGGATATGATGAATATAATTCATAGTATGTACTCCAGCAATTAGCGTAATCCTCTAAGAAGCTCCAATGATAGGGACATGCCTCATGAACGTACGAGAAGAAATGAAACCTAAAAATATATAAGGGAAAGCTGCCACCACCGTATTAAATGCACTGCAGTTACTTTTCTAACCGCATTAATGTAGAGAAGACCTCTGAATAGTGTTACCTTGGTTACCACAACTCACAGGAAACCAGAGAGGGTGTCTAATGGGATAGGTACTCAAGTAAGGGCTCGGATGATCAACAGGTGTAAGGTGAAGATGGTCCAAAGGAGGATATATAAGGTGAAAGACTCTTCATGAAAAAGGGATCAAGAAAAATAGAGAGAAAAGACTGTAGCAAATTCAAATTATCTCTGTATTCATTTGTGATTAATTTATACGAGGGGGACCTCCTCGAACTGAAAAGATATTAAGATCAAATCTCTTACTTGTGTGTGACGGTCGTTCAAATTAAACCTATCCATTGTTCAATTCATTAGGGCTTAGTTCTTCAACCCACTCTTTACAAATTTATTGTACTGAACTCATTGGGCCAACATCCTATACATTTTGGGCTTGGACTAAAAATCGAGACCCTACAATACTTATATTTGGAAAAGAAAAAAAATGCTACAATTCTAAACTTATATGGGAATTTAAAATTAATGTAACATGTTCCATAAAATGGTGGTGTACATTTTAAATATATATATATATATATATATATATATATATTCTTAGATGTGTTCAAATTAGTAAACCAATTATGGTATATCTTAGAAAAATAAAAAGTCAATTTAATAACATTTTCTTCATTTATATAAAACAATATTATAATTATGTAATTTAAATATTTTTATTTAATTATATTTCTCATATATATATATATATATATGTATGTATGTATGTATGTATTGTTGTTGAATGCAAAATACATTATATGTTCCATTACATAAAACTTATAAAAATAGAAAATATTTTTAAATAATACATGCACTATTTAACTTACAAATTTTACATTTTTTTTCATGAATAACATGGATTTGAAACTGGCTTTAACTGATTTTCAATAATTAAGTAATAAGCAAATACCAAAATTTTGCACCTAAATGCAGACTAGGATAGATATGACCCATTTCTTCTTTTATTTCTTTTTTACCAATAAGATCGATAGAGATTTCTATATTTCTTTGTACACCTATTCATATAATTTTAAGGTAAAAAAGGAAAAAGAAAAAAAAATTCATTTTTAAATTTTAACATATCTTATAATATTAAGAAAAATACAAATTACACATTTTAAGTTTGATCAATTATTGTCATTTCTGGCATTACTAAAAATTAATCTTGTTAAATACTCAAAAATGATAAAGTAATTTGTTAAAATAAAATCTAAAATTTTATAATTAAAAAAAATCACTATCAATGGAGCATCAACAAGAATAACGAAAAAAAAAATCATACCTATGACCAAAACCCAAAATCAAACATTGAATTTTGACCTAACAAAATCAAATACAACCAAATAAAACCGAAGACCCCTAAAAAAATTTCAAAGAAATACCCACTGCAAATGTAAATCAAACATCACACAACATTAACACAACCTCCATCACTCATTTCACCACATAAAAACATTCAAAACCCAAACACCATTTGAAACCCTCTTCAAGCCAAGATTCAAAAGTCACTTAACAACCAAATATAATACCGAAACCCTCAATAACCCAAAAGCACCAACAAAACTTGTTATTTAAACTTCTAGTTAGCTCAACAGATAAAATTTTATATCGTCGAATTAAAAATTTAAGATTTAAACCCCGTTTACTTCATTAACAGGTTGATGTTTTAGCCTCTAATCATGGAGTGGATGCAATAAATTAATATTTTATGTATTTATATAATAAAAAATTAAAGAACTAAAATACTAAAAATAATTTAAGTAATAAAAATGACAATGATCAAACATACCATTTTTTTTAAAATAATTTATATTTTTGCCTTAATTTTATTTCTTATAAGCTTTCAAAAAAAAATTTATTTCTTCTACTTCTTCCTCTTTACCCCTCAGTCCGCCCCAGCATTTTTTGAACTCTCTCTCTATCTTTCTCACTGTGTGTGGTTTTGATGGAATGGAAGCCCTCCAATTTCACTTCCAAATCAGCCCACACCATCATCAACAACTAAACCAACCCAATTTCTTCATGAACTCACACCCACTCTCACTCTCCTCCAAGCTTCTCAAACCCACAGCAAACCGTTTCTTCTTCTCTACCTCTTCTTCTCTAACATCCTTAACAAACTCAGACCACAAAACCCCACCTCCAAAAACTCAAAAACCAGCGCTTTCAACCAACGTTTCTAGAGTTAGAGCTGTGAAGACCTCCCAAGCCCATGAACATGCCCAACTGAAGGAGAACTGGTTGGACTCCCTCACTTGCCCATTGAATGCAAATGGGGCCTCCACTCCCACCAATGTCACAGCTTCCAACTGGGTTATCGGTGTCGACCCGGATATTCATGGCGCTTTGGCTCTCTTGAACTTCAACACCCTCCATTCCTCCATTTCTTCTGCTCAGGTAAAATGGGCTTCCTTCAATTTTCGTTTTTTCTTCCATTTTTATCACATATATGTGTTTTGTTTGTTTTTATCAAATTTTGAGTGAGATATGTACAAGTTGTGTTGGACTTCTAAGTGGGTATGTTGAGCATAGTGGTAAAATGTGGTTCTTTTTTGGGTACAAATTGCTGAACTTGTTGGTTAAATCCCTAGTGCAAGAAGATGGGATAACCCAGAACTGTAACTATAATAAAGCAGTAAATTCAGGTGTGTTGCTATGCGTGTGGTGCATTATTAGGGAATTAGCTTGGTTGCCAGT
This sequence comes from Quercus robur, assembly GCF_932294415.1. Classification (NCBI taxonomy): domain Eukaryota; kingdom Viridiplantae; phylum Streptophyta; class Magnoliopsida; order Fagales; family Fagaceae; genus Quercus; species Quercus robur. Next base: position 17,287,594 of record NC_065534.1, on the reverse strand, counting down.
GTGTACAAGCTTTAGACAAAGGTTTATTTGCCTTTATTTTGAGAATGTTTCCTTGACTATGGTTTTTAACTTTTTGTTGAATGGGGTCCTTTGAAAATGGATTTTGATGCAGTGCATTTGGAGCAAGCATTGTCGGTTCAAGCAAGGCCATTTGGGAATTAGCTTAGCTTGCAATTTTTTTTGCATGTGACACATTCATTTACTGATGCACTTAGGAATAAGTTAGTTTAGTTTGCTTTCTTTGTGTTCATCATTGTGAACTCAATATTTTTAATATTTTGATCAATATAACTACATTTATTAAGGATTTGATGAGAAATTGAGTAGGATGCTTGTATCTTACTTTTGGGCATTTTTCTTTTAATTCATTTAGGTCTTCTAGTGATTATTTTGGCAGCTCTGGCACTTGGGGGAAGGGTTCCTTTTATTTTAATCTGTCTTATTCATCACGTTTTGAAGGCTTTTGAGCCGTTTCTTTTTAAGAAAATAGATGGGGGATTCGTTTGATGTTTTTTAACCCTTGTAGATTCCCATTTATCCATATATATACCTTTTTGAGAAACAGTCACACACACACAAGGGAGAGGGAAAGGGGTTCTAACACAAAGGTATACTACTACTCCACTCAAAAGCCATGGTACCTTGTAGATGATAACTTTGCATTCTATGGATAGTACAGTGTGATATGGGATAGTGTTCTTCCCTTATGTATTATGCTTTGAAATTTGTGAGAAAGAAATGCTAGACACTTGAGGGGACCAATTTTGATTGACTAAAACACATTTCAAGTTGATGGTGGGATCTTCTCTCTCTCTCTTCTTCTTCTTCTTCTTCTTCTTCTTGTAATTATTAAATCCCTTAATAACATAGGACTTAGCTAGAGTTGCATTGCACCCCTTGGTGCTTTTAAAATAAATTTCTCAGCTATGCATAAAAAGAGAGGGAAAAAAAAAAGTCTTGCTGCAAATTATGACTATAAGGTGGGGTTTTCTTACATTTCTTGTGTGGGGCTTCCATGGATTCAAGTTGTAAAGAAGTAGGCTAGTACAACTAACAGAACTGCTTACATCCCATTTGATAAGGTGCTGTTCAAGCTAACAATGACTTAACTTGTAGGATAGGTGAGTCAATCTTGAGTAAAGTACTGATAGTCTTGCTACAAGATAAGATTAGAAAGCTAGCTCATAATCAAAAGTAACATAAATTACCTTGGGCTTGAGCAGCCTGCTACTTCGCTTAATGTGCCTTAACTTTGAATGCGAAGCATAATCTAGCCACCATATAAGTATAAATATTAAAACTGGCAACACATTTTAAAACTTGAAATATTTCATGATCAATACAGATTGCTTCATCCAGTTATAGGTTACTTTTAAAATAAATTTTGGATATGTGAGAACCATAAATCTAGATATTCCTAAGCATGGCTTCTAAGAGAAGATATGTGTGGTGAATGTGTATCATAACATTTTGCATGGTTTTGCTTTGCAATTCATCTAGTAAGATTATATAGTAGCAAGGGCTCTATGGTCACCATTTGGGGTATAGTTGGTGATCCTTGGGGAAATTATGGAGATGCTTACATGATGAAGGGAAGGTTTGGTGGCAATAGTAGCTAAAAGATTTGGTGTACAATATGACCTTGCATTATGTGGATTTTAGGGCAAGAGCACAGAGATCAAACATTTAATAGCATTAAGCTCAACCGCAATGCACTTAAGAGTGTGTTTGGATGAGATTATTTTGTTTAAAAAATAAACGGTGTAAAAATACAACTGTACTTAGTAAAAGCGATGTCTTAAAAAGTTGTACATAAGCAGGATGAAATTAAGCTGACATTTTAAGCTTAAACAAATAAACCCTAATTCTTTATTTCTAAAATCATTATATGATTGGATGAATTCCCTTGGAAGCATCTCTTGTAATTATTTTTTAGACCTACACACAATATATGTATGTATGTATGTATGTATCTCAACAATGGATGGGGATTGTTTTAAGAAGAAGATTCTATTTTATTAGCTTCTGAGGCCGTGCATGGCTATAATTTTCATGTTTCAATTGATAAGCGTTCTGCAGTTATTGATTGTTTTGTCATGAGAAGGACAATACAAGACTTGACCTGTCATGTTTAAGTGCTTTATCTGTTTTTGGTTTTATTGCATCTTGCTTTGTCTGGTTCAATAATACTGATTCTCTAATGAGTTTATAGGCCTTGTGGACGTCTCAAGCTTAGAGGCTTTCTTCTCTGATATTATTATTTTTGGTCTAATGCTACAGGTTTTTGATTCTCCACACTTGCCAGTACTGGTTAGCAAAAGAGTTCGACGACGTTTAGATGCCAAGTCAATTGTTCAGTTGCTTCGCAGTGTTGATGCTCCCATAGGTATCAGGGTTTTTTTTTTTTTCTTTACTCTCTCTCCGCACACACCCCCCCCCCCCCCCAAAAAAAAAAAAAGTATATATATATATATATGTTTTTCAAATGGCCTGATTTGAGCACTGAGGTTCAGCTGACTGCTTTATCTTCTATTTGCTACTCTATTCCACTGTCATTCTGACACCTTACTAGATCCTTTCTCTTTAATTTAAATCTTGTGAGTTCATCACCTTTATGTTGGTAAATCCTCATGAGAAGATACATGCTTTTCTCTTTCCTTATGTTGTTTAATTTTGTATCTTCCCATGCTGTGCAACATCTGGAAAGATGTCTGGCTTTCATTGGTTGGTTTTTGAAGCAATCTTCTTCAGATACACTTATATGGATGCTGTCTTGTTATAAATTCTTGAGTCTTTTTCTAATAAACCAACTCTTCTTATTTTTCAGGAACTACTGCATATATAGAACAATCAATCCCATATCCACAGGATGGAAAACAGGTTTTTCTCTATAGAAGATTTTGTTTTTGTCCTTTCCTAGTGCTTTGTTTTATGCTCTTGTCATGATCACTGTAATTTTTTGTTCTTGAAAGTTTAGCAATTCCATTTGTGGTGTTATGTTGGTATTCTGTCAAATAACAGTGCAAAAGAACCTCCTTACTAATCTACCACTGTGATCAAGAGAAACCAGCTAAGTCCCACCCCTATGCCACGGCAGCAGGGAGAGGTTCACTTTTGATCTAATGCATTACTGTACTAGTGCAATCAAAATTAAAGCTGCTCACTCTGCAGTTACTTGTCATCTTATCTTGACACTTTTTGAGTTTTCCACTCAATAAGTACCAGTTTATGAGTTTGGGCTCACCCTAATGCTTAGAAAGGAATCTGTTAGTGATTAGAAAGAATATCATAGACATTTTCTTTTAAACAACCTTTTTTCCAGTTAGAACAAAAAAATGTTCTGAAAATTTTCTTCTTTTATTTAATCCCTTTGCACCTGCACCCACTATTTCTGTATTGAATTGACATCTCACCTTTGAAAATGGGAGTACTGCTATACATGTGAGTTTTTCTCATTAATGGGAAGTTCGTTACTCAATGGACATTAACAGTAGAAACTTTGAGATTATTATGAAATGTCAGAAGTTTTAAACAGTACTTATCCCAAAAAAAGAAAAAGAACCAGAAGTTAGTGGAGATGCTAAAAAAGTTTGAACTTCTGGAGAAATCCAATGTCATATTCATCCTATAATATTGTATCAAACTTACTCTAAAGGTGCATACTCTTTTTTCTGAGTATGCACTTTTAGATTAAGTTTAATGAAGTCTTCAAATAATTGAAAATTTTGTACAAGTGATGCAGCCCCCCCCCCCCAACCCCCAAAAAAAAAAAAAGTTGGAAAGGTTCGTTTCAAAGACATAGAAACAAGATTGTTTTGGAATGCTTCCCTAGGTATCATGAGAACTATACGGAGGGAGAGAAGCAAAAGGATATTTAATGGTGTGAGCTTCCTATGATGTAGCTTAAGTCTATAGTTTTGAGATCATTGTATAAATGGAGGCTTTCTTTTAGCTATATCCTGGGTTCATCTCTTTTAGATTTCATAGATTGGTTGAAATTTGCTTTTTATTCTTTAGGTGAACCTTTTGCATACATTTCAGATACTTAGAGTCCCTTTGGATACAACTTATTTTGCTGAAAACTGAAAACACTATAGCAAAATAATTTTTAAATATATGAAAAATTACTGTTCACTCTTTTTTACTGTTCATATGTCTTGGTGCACTGTTCATGTCCCATGAACAGTGCACCAGGTGTTGGTCTTTGAAAAAAAAAAAAAAAAAAGAAGCTGAAATCGCTCAAACATGAAAACTGAAACGTGAACGTACTATCCAAACCGGGCCTTAAGGTTTTTCTTCGGTCTGATAAAATCTGTTTATTACTCATCAAAAAAGAGTTAACTAAACCTCTGATCCATCCTGCTTCACAAATTTTGTTTTCTAAAACATCCTTAGATTGTTAGATTGTGTTCAGTTTTGCCTGAATTTAACTTACTACCAATTTCTTATAGTTCATGCTATGGTATTTTCTCTTTCTGAATGAAGGGGTGGTGGAGTGGAGGATTTGGGTATGGATTGTGGATTGGGGTCTTAGTTGCCTCAGGATTTTCTGTTGTTCCAGTTCCATCTACATCATGGAAAAAGGAATTTGAACTCACTGGAAAGAGCTCTACTAAGGTTGGTATGATCTTAAGTTTACACGCTAGCAGGGCCTTTTCTCATTCATATCTAATGCAGTCCTCTTACTTTGATTTGTTATTCTATCAAATTTCCCAGTAATTGAGCTGAAAGCAAATATAATTATGTGAACATTATTCCATTAGGTTGCCCAAAAAAATTGAGAATAGCCTTAAGATATCACATTTATATTGTTGAAAAAAAAATTTCAAAACATAAATCTGATGTGATAGTTTAATTATTAATTACACTTTCTAATTGCCTTTGCACCTAGATTTTTTTTAAATCCCACTAAGCTAGTGCACTGCATAGATAAAGTTTAGGGATTTTCTCTTGCTTTAGATATTACTTTGTCACTTTATGCTGGCTGTGTTTTTTGTTTCAAACTTTTCTCTGGTATTTCTTTTTTCTGTCAAGTAGAACATTATCAACTTCCTTTTACTCAATATAGATGTTGGATTTTGACTTAACAGGATGATAGCCGGAGAGTTGCATCTGAATTATTTCCATCGTTAAGTCCGCTACTGAAAAGAAAAAAGGATCATGGTAGTCATACTGTCTCCTTTATTGTGTAGAAATTTATCCTATGTTAATGTTATGATTAAAGATAAAACTTGGGCCAAACCCTTAAGTCATGTATTGTGTTGGAGTTTAGTATCGTGTGGCTCTTTGGTGTATAAATCGTTGCTTTGACATATACCATATATGGTTAGGTCTTTAGCCAACAAGCCCACATAGTCCACAGAATAAATGTTGCCTTGTGAAGGGTCTGGACCATTCCAAGTGACTTCATGGGTAGATACTATTCCCAAAATTTCTTTATGGGACCTTCTGTACACTTTCTGTGTACTAGATTGTCTCATTTGGGTAATAAAAGTTTTATTATGTGACACCAATAAAAGTTAGGGTAAATACCCATTGTTCTGGAGAGACAAAATTTTGTAATTTAATTTTTTTTTTCTTTTTTTTTTTTTTTTTTTGTATCACTTGAACATACTGGGTTAGTGAAAATGTAGTTTTGTTAACTTATCAATTATTATTAGATTGTTTTCCCATTTGCTTTGGTTTTGATTGATTATCCTGAAATTTGCAGGAAGGGCTGAGGCTCTACTCATTGCTGCCTATGGCAAGGGCTTGAAGAATTTAAACCCATCTTGCATGTCAGAGGAATTGGTCCCTTGACATGGGCAGATAGCCCCAGCAGACTACATTCAGATTCTAACATTCCGGATGTCAATTCTCCGAAACAGATTAGTGTTATGAATGAAAATTGGACCGATTGACAAAGCGGCTTAAGATGTTTGCTCTAACATTTTGTGATACTGAGTAGAAGACTGGCGTAACCATTTATTGACAATCCTATAGGTATTGTGGGATTGAAACCCCCATCCTGTACAACTGTACATCCCATTGTAATTTTGCACATATTAATCAAAGGAACGTTAGGTCATTTTTGGTAACTACTTCTGTTTTCAATAACTTGTATTTAAGAGTGAACAAAAAACAGTTGTGTGTGTGTGAGGGTCTGCGCATGCATCCCATGTCTTCTTCGACCTGGATGTGCTCTGTGAGCACATACGCATCTTCGAGGCTGTGATTGTGCTGTCATGGTGGCTCTTGATGACCTGTTATTATTGGGGGAGACAGATTGATGGTCAATGGAGAAACATAAGGCAGAGGAGAGAGAAGGCAAGGTGTAGAGGTAGATGGGGGTAATAATGGTGATTCCAATGGTTCCTCAAGGTTGGCTTCTTCTCTGCGGATTTTTTCTTGGCCTTGGATGCCATTGGAATTTAATTTCTTTCTTTTATTCTTGGAAAACAAATACAAAGATTTGAGAGAGAGAGAGAGAGAGATTTTGAACTCTGGTACGAGTTCATTTGTGGCTGTTTTAGAAATTTGAAAACAATTTTTTTGGACTATGAAAAAAAAAAAAAAAACTATTCTTAGAAACAGAAAATTGAGGGGGAAAATTTTAGTTACCAAACCTAGTCTCAGATTCCTTAGATAGGACAGGGTCACTTATAAAAGTGTTTTTTTTTTTTTTTTTTTTTTTTTGAGAGAGAGAGAATTATAAAAGGAGATTGAAAGAGCAATTAGACAGCAAGTCAGGAATAGCCCTTTCTTGAAAAGGAACCAAAAAGCAAAAATAAAAAATAAACAAAGGGTCTTGCTACCTGATCTCACAATTAGCAACTAAATTACATACCAAACTCAAAAAGGCTATTTAAAGCCAATTTTCATTAAAACGTGAATCCTCAGCTTTTGTTTAGGGTATATTAATGGCTAATCCAGAAAACTTCTTCCCTCAATTGGAAGGGTTGCAGTCATTTGCTCTATCTTCCCACGGTTATATTTCCTGTGAAGGTTGTGTATACCCTTGTGCATTTATTGAAGGGTAACCTCAAAGATGACTCCATCAAGATTTCCAACAATGCTTCGAGTCCCGGATACTTCACTTATGTGCATCCCATACCGGGTAGCTTCACTAATAACCAATGAATCCATACTGCAGAGAGGAAAATGAACATGTAAGAGAGAAGAATTCTGAGAAAGGTTAGATCTGCAACTGTCATCTCCTAGCAATCAAAATTAACAAAACAATTGCCACCATGATGTTTCAGTGATCTAGTTGACAATCCAGATTCATGCAATAAATCAATAAAAAGTAGCTACAGCAGGCAGATATAGAAGATATTGATAAAGTACTGTACAATAAACAGCCATTGAACAATGAATATTCATGGAAGGGCATTTACAAAAATGGACGCTGGGCTTAGATAAAAATCATTGTAGCTAGGGTGATAAATAATCAAAGAAAGAAGGTGAGAAGGGGAGTATAATGTATATCCCCTTTTTATAATTTCTACCATATTTTTATTCTGCAAAATTCCTGGCACAAGATGTACCTAATAGGTCAGATCTTCTAGATTTGGCCAAATCTTTTTATTAAAAGGGTTGGCCAAATTTTAAAACAGTAGCCTAATAATTCAGTGGGAGTTCTATTTGAATCAATCCATACTTGCATCAGACCCATATATGTCCAAGGCTTTGAATTCTATTAGTTCTATATATTCCTAAAATGTTTCAACAATAACTTACATCAGAATCAGTAGGTGTGCACATCAACTAAGGAATCTAGTCAATCCACATGGCGCTAGGGGGTTTAGAATAGAATATTTCAGTGACAATGAAGTAATAGTACTGTCTATCCATAAAATTCATTAGATGAAGCAATCAACAAAATTTAGTTGGACATTGTGAAGAAAATCACAATCCACATCTGTTTTTTTTTTTTAAATAATAATGAATTACTTACGTCTTAGCTCGGGATACATAGGCAAGTATGAATTTGCACTTTCCTTTTCCTCTTATTTGAAGAAGCTGTTTCACAGTGTCAAAAAGCAAAGGAATGCTGGACTGCTGAAAGCTTATCTACTGTCAAGGAAATGTGATGGTGTGAAGCAAAGATGAAATGCATGATACATGATAAAGAGATGTTTTAGGTTTAGCAGCCATAGCTTATGATAATGAAACTTGGCCAGGTAAATGCTTTCAATACAAGTGCAACAACATAAACAACAACAATGACAAATGCAATGAAAGGTGTAGAAGAAATTAGAGAGACCTCATACAAAATAACCATTAAGAACAACGTGAACTCATAGAAATGCTATGAATGACATAATAGATTAACTATTACATCCTCAAAGAAGGATATGGATAGTTCTTCCAACTAGCCAAGTTCACAGATTTACTTCAATTTTACGTCAATTGCAGATGCAGGCCTGACAATTTTCTGGCTTTTGTGCAGTTATGCACTTTATCCGACTATTAGTACTTTAGTAGTTGAATAAAAGTGAGTTTGTTTGAAATTATTAAAAATGAGAGGAAGAAAGAAACATTTAAGGATATAAATGTCAGCTCCAAGAACTAAATCAAACCCTCCAGAATATTTTTGTAAAATTTGGTTAATCTGGTCAGAATTTCCCCATTCTAGCTTCTCAGCTACTAATCCTGCATATAGGAGAGGGGGGGAGAAAAAGAAGAAGAAGAAGATATTAGGTGAGCCAATTATATATCTTTCATTTTGAGTTTATTTCTCTCACCAGCACAATCATTTGGATTTTCAGAAGATGCATGCAGATCTACATTTTTCTTCAATATCTGAGGATATAGGTAATATAAATAGTCAAGATTGGAGATTACCTACCAAATGTCAAAGCATTGAAATTTAATTTTGTTATCTTGCCTTGAGGACTTCATCATTATGGTCAGTCAACACAAAATCACGGCAAAATCTACTGCAAAGTATTCCAGTAATCCCTGTATTTCAAACAGCATAAACCATGTAAGGTCTGACAGTGAACCATAATAAAGCTAATTAAAGCAGTCATAATAATCGGGGAAAGAGAGAAAACATTGCATAGAATGTAGTCCAGAAGTTACAAATGATATGAACCAAAAATTCCATGTGGTCTTAGTCTTAGTCTTAGTCTCACAAGATACATGTACTGTACAGTGTACACACAAACTTTGATGAGAAATTCATTTCCAACAACAAATTAAAGTTCGAGGACAATTTATCCAAATCAGAGTAGCGATTCCAGCTTTTCTACTTGTCATAACAAAAATCACATATTTTTAGGGATTACATATTTTTTGAGAGGACAAGAAACAGATAATCCTCATATTTGCCTGACAAATGTTATTAAACATAATATACAGTGTACATTCAGCTGAATTAAGTAGTCAATTCAAAACCTTCACCACTAACAGATGCTTTCATGTAAGAACGTAGTATTATTCTTGAAATAAATAAAATTAAAAGTAAGATAGAGTAAACTGACACATAAAATGTTCACATGTACTCCATGAACCAAAACTTTCCTCAGACACCCAAGGCATCTGGCAATGTCTCTCTTAGTCTCTTATTATATTTTGGTAAATATCTAATTTATTTTTTAGTTTTTTTGATGTTCAATTCCTGATCATGACACACATATCCACTATAGTAAATTTTGCCTTATTAAAGAAAAAGAATTAAGACTCTTAAAATAACCACTTACCAACACCAGAGCCCAATTCAATAGCAGAACATCCTTGTAGCATCTCATCATTCTTTGAAAGGTAATCATTCAACAGCATGGCCCCAGGCCAGACCAACTGTCCTGTCAGATCAAAATCAGCTGTCTCAAGAATAGTTAGTACCATGAAAAAATTATGTATAAATCGATAAATTAGTGACATAGAGGGAAATAAATTACTATACAACTCATAAGACCATACAATTTGAAAAATAGGATGATTCATTTGGGTAAAAAAATTCTATGTAAGATAAACCAGAAGAAACTTAAATCATTGCAGAAGTAAGAAATTTTGACTTCAGACCTAATAGAGCTTGCTAAAGACACTAAGCTAACTACACAAAAGTTTGGAATACTACAATATTCTAAGCTCTCCACAAGATCAAATATTCTTCAACTAACCTCTCATTATATTGCAACTGGAGTCCAAAAAAATTTCATGCTAGCATGCAAGCAAAATGGATTACTCCTTTGGGAAGATCAGTCACCCCAGCTCATAATTGCAATTGCAATATACTTAGGCAACCCTGCTGAACATAGTTAACGTGACAGTTCATTAAAAATTTATCATCCAAAATATCTCTATCCAGCTGGAATCCGAAATATATTTGTCCATGCGGGGCACTTGAAATTGGGGATTATAAGCATTTTTTTGTTAAGACCCCTTCTTCTTTCTTATACATTTATGCAAGAAAGGGTGATCAATAAATATGTCACCTTTTGATAGTCACTAGAATTTGATTGTGGCTTCATTTAGCAGGCTGTTTCAAAATCCCGTACCCACTTACACGAACGTGTAAAGAAAGACATAATGGGAAAAATTACACCATTGGGTTAGATTTTAGAAAACACAATATTCCACTAAAGATTGGATTTTTATCCCATCCAATGATTTCAACATTTGTATCTTGATAATTATTAAATTGATAACTGTGCCACTTACTAGTGTAATGACAAAACTTAGTGTTGTTGCTCAATTTTACAGAATTCTTCTTTGGCTCATTTAACAAACTCTATAACAGTTTCACAGGTTTTCAGGTTAAAAAACCTTATTTTCCAGAACAACAATCATCTTGCTGGCTATTATAGACCAACATGCAAAAGTTACTAGCTGCATCATTGGAAATCAATATCAGAAATACATAAAAGATATAAAGTTGTTCAATTTACCTATGCCCAATTCATATTTCACTCAAAAGAAACCAAAAAAAAAAAAATCCAAACAAATAATAAATAAATCAGATAAAAACATGAAATGGGTTTAACTTAATATAATTGTGTTGCAGAACTGAAACAGTATTCAGAAGAAACTCACTGGAAGCAGAATGGAGACAAAAGAGCTGAATAACTTGAGACCCAAATGTGAATGTGGTGAGCTGGTAACTGCACATTTTGACACACCATATTATAAGATACAAGCTTAAAAGAACAGACAGATTATAAAGCAGAAAGAGAGAGAGAGAGAGATTGAAGAACTCACTTGTCATTGATGAAAAAAGATTCATCCAAGCAAACTATGTCTTCTTCTTCTTCTTGTTGGTCTTCTTTTCTTTCCATGTTTTTTTTCTTGTTTCTGGACTCTCTGTATTGGAGAGACGGCTTGTTTATGCTCTTTGATTTGTTGGGCTTGGGCACTCTTTGAGGTTCTATAGGCTTTATGCTGTGGCCTAAGGAAGCCCTATTGTGGGGTTTCCCACTTGGGCTACTAACCCGTATCATGTTAATATTTAAGGTAAAATTATATTCTAATCCTTAAATTTTATTGATAGCTCCAAATTTTAAACCCTACAATTTATGCGAATATTTAAGGTAAAATTATATTCTAAACCTTAAATTTTAGGGATAGCTTCAAATTTTAAACCCTAAAATTTTAGAAGTTTCAAATTAAACCCTAAAGCTTAAGATTGTTACAAGCTAAACATTATAGTTTCATTGGTTTCAAATTGAATCATAAGTTTTTTAAAATCGTATTAATTTAAATTGTGGACATTTCAGATTTGATTTGGGGGCTTAAATTGATATGATTTTAAAGATTAAGATTGTTACAAGTTTTTTTTTTTTTTTTTTTGAGATTGTTACAAGTTAAACCTTATAGTTTCGTTAGTTTCAAATTGATTCATGAGTTTTTAAAATCATATTAATTTAAATTGTGGATATTTTAGATTTGATTTGGGAGCTTAAATTGATATGATTTTAAAATTTTAGGTTCTATTTAAAACTAATGAAACTAATAGGGTTTAATTTGTAATGGTCTTAAATTTCATGGTTTAATTTTAAACTTTTGAAACATTTAAAACTATAGGGTTTAATATGATATTGTTCACTTTGAGTTGTTCCTCACAATTTTAAAATGCAGATACCAAATATGGCTTTCTCCTTTTCCGTCCCCGAGCAATGTGAGACACCAAGATCGTGTCACCTTTTGCACTTGTGTCACACATACTCTTGGTGCTTGGGACTTCACATCCTATTAGAAAGACTTCTATAAATCTTTTGTGTTCTATGTATGGATATCTTACTGTTGTTTCATTAGTCACTTCTTTGGCACACATTATATACTATAAACAAAAGTTGGGTTTTAAAAATCGTTGAATCAAATATTTATTTTCTCTTTTCAAACTAGTGGTTACACCCTTTTTGAGCCAAATGACTCTCTGTTTGTTTCCATTTTAATTATATTATTGAAAAGCAAAATAGATAAGCTCCATGCATCCCACTCAAATATGTACATCTTTTTCTCTTTCTTTTTTGGTTCCAGAGAAACTTAAAAGGAACTGTAGGGACACGGTTTATAGCCCAAGCCCAAAAAGTATGGGAGCTTGGCCCAATGAGCCCAATACAATAAATTTGTAAAGAGTGAGTCGAAAAATTAGGCCCTAATGAATTTGACAACGGCTAGTATGAGTTTGGAAGATGATCAAGCAAGAACAAAGAAAGTATAGCTGAACGACTTCACCGTCTAAGGAGGTCAAACTTATATAAATTGGTTACAATTGAATACAAAAACAATTTAGATTGCTACAATGTTCTCTCTCTATTTTAAAATCCCCTTTCTCATGGAGGATCTCTCATATTATATAACTCCCTTTGGGTCATCTTGATCCTACATTTATTGATTATTTGAACCCCTACTTGAGTACCCGTCCCATCAGACATCCTCTTTGGCTTTCTGTGAGTTGTGGTAGCCAAGGCAACACTATTCAAAGGTCTTCTCCACATAAATGCGGCCAGAAAAGTAGCTGCAGTGCATTTAATGCAGTAGTAGCAGCATTCCCTTAGATATTTTAGGGTTTCCTTCTTTCTCGTATGTTCATGAGGCACGTTCCTATCATTGGAGTTTCTTGAAGGGTCACTCTAATTGCTATAATACATACTTGAGCTGCATTCATCATATCCGAGGAGGAGTTTCTTCTCGGACCACCTTCCACCCATTTCTTACTCATGAGACTTTAAATTGGAACATCTACTAAATATGTGTCTCTCCTCGGACCATTCAACATCCTCGGACAAAGCCCAAGGCCCAACATATGATTTTGGACCCTTATCCCTACAAGAACAAACTTCGTTCCAAACAAGAGGAAATCATAGAAAATATATATTTTTCACATTTTTATGACGTTTATGTATCCAAATAATTAAATTCGGTACATTTTATAATGTTTTTGCATTCATTGTGTTTATCTATCCTCTCGCCTTTGTCTCTCTGGAATGATTTTTTTTTTTTTTAGAGATAATTACAATATGCTGCTAACCCCGCAGCTCGAACCTTTTCCCCCCTAAACCCTCAAGCACTTTGTACATGGGGAGGTGTCAATTCAATTACAAGGCCTTTGGCTTTCTGGAATGGATTGAAATTTGAATGAGATATTCAAAATATAGAACTTAATGTTTTTTATATCTTAAAAGTTACTTTTAGACCCCTAGAAGGGGTTGCTACTGATTTCAACAAAGTTCACATAAGCCAAGAGATCTATTAATTCAAGTTTTGTTTGCAATTCTCATAAATAAACCTAGTGGAAAAATAAATCACAGCAAACACACATGGATTTGATTAGAGAGATAAACCCTTAGACAAAAAGTCAAAAATTCTCTTGACCTAGCCACTAAACGAATTCCACTATGAAGATAGTTGAATTACATAACAACTTACAAAACCTCAAACTCTTACTAGCAAGTTAGCAACAGACTACACTAATCATTTCTCTTCACAGTCTCTAAACACAAGTTTGATCTCTTGAACATTCCAAGACCTCTTAAAATTTTCATCAAGTCTTTGAGGTTTTCCAACAATCCAAATCATTATAGGCTACACTCAATGTTTAAGTGAAGATCTCCTCTCAAGGATGGTTAATAGGACAGGATCATAGATATGGGAAAAAGCAAAAAAATCTCTCTAAGGGTACATAAGCCTTTGCCTTTGTTCTATTGGATTAGGGATTATTTTTCATGCATATAATGAGTACAACTACAAATCAACAGTTGGCAAATTGCTTGCAAATCATGAAGAAATGATATGGAAATTTTATGAGTAGCTCGCTCGCCCGAGGTGTTGGGTGCGGGTGGAGCGAGCTTCTCTAAAATTCAAATTCTAAATATGTCTCTTGCTATCTCGCTTGACATATCCAAACTTGGCTTGACTGAAATCTTCATTGCAATAACTTCAATTTTCAATATTCTTTTTTTTGTTGATCCGATTGAAGATAACTCAAATAACAAAATTACATGTAAATATTTGCATTACATTTAAAATTTTTGACACAAAATTTGCCAACACTAAAATAAACCCAACCTATAAAAAAAAAAAAAAAAAGGACTAAAAATAGAACACTTTAATTGATATTTTAATTACTTATTTTAAGTTTAAAAAGAAAAGAAAAAACTTAAAAACTCATAAATAAAAGTTCATAACAAATTATATATAAAAAAGAGGATTCTCCTCTTTCAACTGGACTTTTATGTAATTCAAAAATACCTTCATTAATGAAGGGTAACTTCATTTAGAAATAATGTCATAAATATCAAATAACAAATTTCATTTTAAAAAAGAAAACTCCTAAAATTTAAGACCTTTTTCCCTTCACATTCAAAAAAGAAATTATAGTTACTCTTTATTTATAAAGTTTAACCTTTTTATTTGTTTGAAATATAAAAAAAAATATTTTTAAATTATAATAAATACGCATTATTAACATTTATTTAAAAAAAAATAGAAGAACATTTAAGCACGCGCACATACATACATACATATATATATATAATCATCTAAGGAAATTGAAATAAATATTCATCTAAGGACTTAGCTAAAATCTAGTATTCAGTCAAATTGAACTTACAGGATACTAGTTGTAGGGACACGTTTTGCGTCAACCCGCAATAGAGTTGGGTTCGCACATAAATGGGCCCATACAATATCATTTGTAGAGAGTGGGATCGAAAGGCTAAGCCGTGTTTACCCGGCGGTGGTTTTATTAAGGAGCTCATGTATGATTCGGGTGTATTCACCTCTAGAACCCCTCCTCCTTTTTTCCCGTGGGATTCCAGCCCCTTCTTTAGGTTACATATTTTTCTTTTATACTAACATGCGTTCAATTTCCTTCGTCCACGTGTAGGGTCGACCTTTCCAAGACTGATACTTGTCCCATCTGTCCTAGACCTAAGTCGTTGGGAGTAGTTGATAAAGCTAAAGAGCATAGCTCTGTTAGGTGCCAAGTTCAGTCGGGGAAAAGGCAGTAAGGGCAGCCTGTCCTAGATATTTCAGATTTTATTTTAAGATTATCCCTATGCCGCTTTTGCCCCTTTTCTTGGTGGAGCTTTGGGCCAGCCGAGGGCTGTACCGTCCTCGGCCGCTTTTCTGGGCCCATTTGTGCTTTGCGCTAATGAGCTTGGACTGCCACCTTCTTCGGCTTTGGGCCTTAAAGCTTCCCGTGAACAAGTGGGCCTGGCCCATATATTGTTGGGCCCCACACTAGTAGTTTCCAATTAGCTTAACTGGTAAAGTCTCAAATAGTTGAATAAGAGATCTAGGGTTCAATCTTCGCCTACACTAAAAACTGATTGGTGTTTTGATTTGATGATAAAAAGCTATCATCAAAAATAAATATCATAAATTAAAACTCTCTTAATATATATATATATATATATATATATATTTTTTTTTTTTAAAAAAAAAAAAAAAAAAAAAAAAAACCTAAACTTACAGGGACAAAGTTTAGCTACAAAATTGGTTGTAGCTTAAAGCTACAAACTCACTTAATAAAATAATTATTACAACATATTTTGAAAATCTAACCGTTGAATTGCATGTTCTTTATGCTCTTAATGCAAATGTAAAATTTTGTGTCAATCGGATATTATTTATTATATGATCTATAAGCTTATATTTTGTGCATAATTTTAAATTACAAAAACTTGCAATTTAAAAAATATATTGATGACATAGCTATTGATATTTAATTTTCTTGAAATTTTGCAAGCATGGAAGATATAATAAGAAGATGTAATCCAACGGAGGATTTGTCAAAATTCACCTCCAATAAAAAGATATTAAGTAAGTTTGTAGCTTAAGGCTACAACCAATTTTGTAGCTAAACTTTGTCCAACTTACAGGACACCCAAAAGCATATTAAATGTGGTAGTTCACCGACATTCTAAGACAACAACAACCAAAGTGACCAAAATAAGTGGTAGCTTAAAGCCATAAACACGTGTACTATCGAATATGAGAAATATCTCAAGCGGGTCGCTACATCCTTTGAATCTTGTGATGGATCTCCATTCACATTGCAGAGCCACAATTTTGATAGAATATTTCAGATAGCTGCCCATCAAAACATAGCCACGTAGAGGGTCACATAACCACATTTGTTTACAGTTTACTCCCACCAAACATTAATTTGCTCTGCATGTGTCTGTGGAGTGTGATGTGAGTAGTTTGTAGTTTGTTCATGGATAGGGTTTTCAACCAGGTTTAACCACAAAATTTGTCCTTACTTAAAATTACAATTTTATTCAATATTTTTTTTTTATTGAAATTGAATTTTGACAAATTCATTATTGAATTAGATTTTCTTCATATATCCTCTATACTTGTAAAATTTCTAGAAAATTAAAAATCAATAACTATGTTATTAATAAATTATTTAAATTGTAAGTTTTTGTAGTTTAAAATTATACATAAAATATAATATTTATAGATTATATACAAAATTTGACATATATATTAAGAGCTTAAAAAACATGCAATCCAACAATTAAAATTTTAAAATATTTTGCAATGTTAATGATATCGAGTAAAGTTGCATTATTAAGTTACAACCAATTTCATATATAGCTAAACTTTGTCCTATTAGTTTATCATATAGTTGCTAATTATTGTTTAACACAACCTGTTACACACTATTAGACACAAAACCTATAAAATCGTATTTTAAAAACATGATTTTAATTATAATTGTAATTTTGTTTTAACTGAAATCGTGTTTTGAATTTTAGTTGTGTCTTCTGTACATACATTATGGACCTTATCACCGCTCAATATCACATGTATAATTTGGGACGCATAGCAAATTAGCGTTGAGTATTCATCTTGGTCCATAAACTACAGTGGAATGTTCCAAATTTTGCGTATTGGTGGTGAAGAGATAAAAAGAAAGCCACACGTCACCCAGTTCCTTTTTTGTATACAAGTATATTTTTTAATTCACTTTTGCAAAATATATTGTTTTTCTTACAATAATTGGGAGTGGGAAGGTTCCAATAAGATGAGATAATACCATGAAACTACAATATTTTTTTCTGCTCCTCCTTTTCTCTTGTATACCTTCTTTTCTTTTCTTTTTCTTTTTTTTGGGAGAAAACTTCTCTTGTATACCTAACACAATTTAACTAGCAGCCCAAAAAAAAAAAAAAAACCCTTTTAATTATAGCCATCCACCCTTATTTACATGGGTATTTATAATATGCATCCTAGACTTTAAAATATCTATTCAAAATCTTAATTTGACAATAATTTGCAGTATCCACACACCATCAAAACCAAATTTATAACTATATTTGAATTTAAATAACAATGCGTTTAAGAGAGCTCAATTAGTAAAGTCTCTTATTATCGAATAAAGGATATGAAGTTCGAATCTTGCCTATACCAAAACTTGATTGGTGTATTAGTTTGATAACATGGAGTGAAATTTATAAGTTGGAAACTCTATTGTATCTATAAAAAAAATAAAAATAATAAGCATTTTTTTTTAATTTAAAAAACCTTAATTGCATATTGTCTTTAATATATTTATTTATTATCTTTTTTAAAATTATGTTTCCTCTATTATTTTTTATACTCTTATTGCACTATAATTTACGAACGTAATATATTCTCACTTTTGATTCTATATATGTTATTCTTTGTATAGTTTCAATTTTTATTAGATGTTCTTTAATTCCTTTGATCCTTTCTATTGCAACTTAGTGTACATTTTTAGTTTGACATTAGAAACTGCAACTTGAACTTTGGTATAGTTTGGTAGCTCATGTATGTGCTTTAATATGGCCTATTCTCTTCCAAAAAATTCTAACTTTTATTTTTTAAAATTATTGGACGCATGCACTAGGCTACTTGCCATTGATTTCATTATGTCATCGCAGCAGAAAGTTTTGAAGTCCTAATTTATTCACTTGCTAGAAATTTATAGAACTCAATCATTTTTCTCTATTTTTTTTTATGCTAATCATTTTTCTCTATTTAATACATCATTATCACTTCAAATTCAACACTTTCTCAAAGAATTTGTATTCTCTTTACGCATTACTCCCTATCATTTTTCATCTTGATATAAACAAAAAAACATATGTGCTCTTCCAAATCATTCAAAACACTGAAAACTTTGATACAAACCTAAACAATGCCATTTAGAATTCAATTCTAGAATCTAAATGTGTAGCCTTGACATCTCGCTTGACATATCCACACTTGACTCAACCAAAATTTTCACCGCAATAATTTCAATTTCCAATCCTCTTTTCTTTGATGACCCAACTCAATACAACTCAAATAACAAAATTACATGTAAACATTTGCATTTTCGTTCAAAATTTTTGTTTACTAAATTTGCCAACACAAATGATCTTCACGCATCTAAAAACGATTAAAATTAGAACACTTGAAATGATATTTTGTTTTTAAGTTTAAAAGCAAGAAACTTAAAAACTCATAAATAAAAGTGCATAATAAAAGAAAAAATATAGTCATTTGATCAAAATCCCATAATGTGAAAAATTGATCTTCTCCCTTCATGACTCTATGAATCCACCACAGAACATGAAAATAATAAGCCAATAGAAATGAAATGAATATTCATCCAAGGACTTAGCTTAAGTCCAGTATTCAGTTAATCAGTCACACTAAACCCAAATCTTACCCTTAACAATGTTTATAACAAACATGTACGACATCTTACAGGACACCCAATGCATATTAAATAATTTAAATGTGATATTAAATAATACAACAACCTAAGTGACCATGGAAGCTTAAACACATGTACTACAGCAACGCCCAACAAGTCATATCAAAATTCAATATAAGAAGCTCCTCGATCATCAAAACATTGCCACGTAGAGGGTCAGATAGCCACGTGTTTTACCCACACCAAACATTATTGCTCTCTGTGACTGTGACTGTGGAGTGTGAATGAGTACCTTTTAGTTTGTACATTGACAAGGCTATATTAATTTATCGTATTCACTAATTATTGTTTCACGTAGCTTGTTACAAACTGTAGTAAAGTTGAGTGTTGAAAATATAATTTTAATTATAATTATAAGTTGTTTTTAATTGAAATCGTGTTTTGAATTTTAGGTTTGTCTTGTATACACAGTGTATACCCTATCACCACTTCATATATATACTTTGGATGTATAGCAAAATTTAAATTCGACAATAATTTGTGATATCAGCACACCATCAAATTAATCCAAATATATAATTAGATTTAAATAAAAATAATAGTGAGTTTTAGCTAAATAAAAATAAAAAATTGTATATTGTCTTTAATATTTTTATTTATTTTATTTTTAAAAAATTATGCTTCCTTATTATTTTCAATACTCTTATTGCAAGCTAATTTAAGGCATAGTTGTCAGATCGTACAATATGTATAGTGTGTAAAAAGTTTCGTATCGTAAGTATTATTGCTAACGTAATATACTCTCCTTTGATTCTATTTTATTCTTCGTATAGTTTCGATTTTATTGGATGCTCTTTAATTCCTTTCTATTCCAACCTAGTATATTTTTTTCATCAAAAAAAAAAAAAAAACCTAGTATAATTTTTTATTTTGACATTAGAAATTTAGAACATGTAACCTGAACTTTGGTGTGGTTCGGTAGATCATGTATGTGCTTTAATAATTGCCTAATCTCTTTCAAAAAAATTCTAACTTTTAAAAATAATAAAAAATATCTCTTGCAAAAAAAAATATATATATATATATATATATAGGAGTAATTCTTAGGTACTTTTGAAACATGGTGAATTGTGCTCTTTCTACCCACATTCATTGTGGGGTTCACTCATTAAATTCATGATGGGATCTACCATGAATGTGAGAGGAGGAAGCACAATTTCTTCGTATTCCAAAAATAACTAAGAATTTTCCATGATATAGATCTAACCTAAAGTGTATCAGTTAGCTAGCTCATGTTTCACAATGAGTGCTTTTAACTATAGTTCTAGCCTTTTAAGATTACAAATTATTCAACAACTGTTTTGCCATAACTTTGACATGGTAGATTGTAAGTGGTTAACAATCACTTACACATGAACCCACTATTTTTTTTTAACCAATCACATTCTGTCATGCCACAATTGTAAAAAGAAGTTGCAAAAATTTGTGTGATCCTAAACTTTTTCCATAAACAGTGACATTTAGATCTTGCCTACCTACTAAACCTTGTCTCATACATCAACATCGTGGTAAAGTAAATGGACTAAGAGAGTTTATAATAGAAATTAATAAACCATTTTATGAAAATTTTTATGAAAAAATGAAAAAGTAACTGTTTTGACAGGTTTTTCAATTCTTCATAAAAACTTTCATAAAACAGATGATTAATGTATGCCTAAGAGCACATATTAACCAAACCTTAGAAAAAATGTGTAGAATTTACATTATTTTGCTTAAAAATGACTCACATCAGTTTATGTATAATTGTGTAAATTTATAAGTTTATTATAATAACCGTGTAAATTTACACTGACACTATTCATTTTGTATTTAGTTATTTATTCTTTTTTATGTGTCTTCGGGATGAAGAAAAAGAGTGAAGAGAGGTTGTTGTTTGTAAAGAAAGAAAATTTTTTTAAATCAATAAAATTGATATTTTAATGAAATGTAATATAAAATAGATAATCTAATGTGTAATATTTTAAAAAATTGAGTATTTAAAATAAATAAATAAAAATTTTTATGCTAAAATAGACCGAAATTTTTGCACCACGCAAATACTCTAAAAAAGAAGGACCACATTATTTATTATTATTATTTTTCATCCACTGAATAACAAAGGACCACTTTCACATATTATTGAGCTCTCTATGTTCAAATGTACACGTGGCATTATTTAGTCGATGCCTTGAGAGTTTTCTCTTACCATTTCATGATTTTGAAGAGGTACAAGGTCATGGTTCATATCTACCACTTGTGACCATATAAATGCAGAATTGACCCTACAACCACGCTTGTGAAGCTGGCTACCTATGTAAGACAAAAAATATTTTTTGGAGGGCTATGGCCTACATGTAGAAAAATATGAGAAAAGCATGGCTGATAATAATAATAATAATAATAATAATATTTTCTTTTCTTGAGGTTTGGAGCGATAACAATTCACCCTAAATCTGAAAGAAAAAAAAAATCTCCCTTTTAGTTTATATTAGTAAAGAAATATTATAAATTTATATAAGATTATCTTTACCAAAATTTAACCATGATTAATAAAAAACATAACTTTAAATTTAGAATAATAATGCAAAGTTTATTAAGCACAAAAGGACATGCAACTACAAATCTCTTCACAATCCGTTAAAAAAAAGAAAAATGAAAAAGTCATATTAAATATTTTAAAATACTCTTTAATTATAAATTCAAATCCATAGATTTTAGTTTTGAAAACCTGCCTTTAAGCAAAGGATTTAAGGGTAGATTAGGCATTAGCACACAATATTTTTAACAACAAATTTAACAGGGTTTAGTCAAATGGATATTAAGGAGGGAAAATGTATGTGTGTGTGTGTATTTTTTTTTTTTTTTTTTTTTTTTTTGAGTTTAAGGTAGAGTGTTATTTTTTTAAACTTCAAGGGAGGAGAGTGCAATTACCCAAAAAAAAAATGATAATAATAATACCATCACACTTTGCGAATAGGGAAACTAAGTGTTCGATTGGCATAATTAATTTTGTTAACTTATTTTACTATTCAGCTTATTTTTGATACTATTCATGAGTCCCACTGTACTTTTTAGTACTATTTATGGGTCCCATTATACTATTTCAACTAACTTTTACCTTTATTTTCAGTACTTTCAGTAAAAAAATTTCAATTTTTGAAAAAAATGAGCGGATACTAAATAGATTCTAAAAGGGGCAATTTAAGAAGGGGTGGAGCTTGTCCTATATGTTAGAGTCTCATTTCTCATCCTAGTCTGTATTTGCCTATCTGTTTTGGGTTATGGCTCGTGTTTAATTTCTGTACAAATTGGACATAATCAAATCAACAAGTTCAATTATAAAAGAATTTCACAACTGTTGAGATAATATTACGCTGTGATACATGTATAATATTAAAAGTGATATCAGTGATAAATTTATATAAAAATAACATTGCATCAATTACAATTTGTCACCTTACAAAGTTTATAATTTTTTATTTTTTTTATATCTCTAACAAGTGTGCCATATATGAAGATCACCGCTAAAGGATACGTGTCCACACCTAATCAAGTCTAGTTCGAAAAGAAACTGACAGAATTAGCTGAACCATCAATAAAACGGACTGAAGTCTATTTATTTATGTCCCAAAAGAGGAGAGGCAGTTGAAGGTAGGCAATAAAACAGCACTATGTGCCAATGGTCCATACCAAAGTTAGTAAACTCTTTTTTTTTTTTTTGTTTGTTTGGTAGCTGAATGTTAGTGAACATTTTTTTTAAAATATTTTATTTACGAAAGTAATTACTAATTAGTAAACATAAAACTATGGTAAATATTCCTTAATCCTGAGCTGAACATGTTCCTATCTCCGACTTGTAAATATTTTCCTTTCTTTAATGTAGTCCTGGGAATACCATATATACCAATTCACACAACTTCTCAATATAAAAAGCAAGTGATTCATTTTTTTTTTTCATACTTTCTATGTTCCAAATTGTTAGTCTTTTATTCGATTTTAGGATGATCTAAATGAAAATCTGCTTTAAAAGGTCAATAAAAAAATTTCCTAGCATATCATTTAAAGTATAAATTAAGGAGATAACTTTGAAACTTGTACATTTTTATGTAAAAGATAATGTATTTATATATATTTTATAGCCAAAGTTGAGAGAAAATTTAATTAGATTCCAAATTATATTCTACTTGTGAGCTAATTTTGTGTTATGTGTCCACTTAAGTTTTTTAATCTTTGTGCTAAGTGAGTTAATGAGTGCAAAATACTAAAGCCCAATAGTAATGAACTAAAAAAAAACCAATCATATATCTACTCAACAAAAATCATCACACATTCTATCTTATTAAAACTTAGAATAAAAATGATTATAAGTAGTATTTAACTTAGACAAGAATTTTAACATGCATCTAATTACGTTTATTTTTTTTCTAATAGTTTGATTAATTATGTATATTTTTATGATAAAAAACGTGTTTAATTATTTTTAAATTATTTATGCATGAGTTACAAGTTAGCTAAAGTGATGGCAATGTGAAACAATGAAAGTAATATTGTGTGTGCCAATCACAAAAAGTCATATCTACAATTGTATATAAAAAAAAAAAATTGTTTCCATGCATTACTCACATAAAATAACTAGGGTTTGGTTTATTTTCAGTATTTTTTTTAACTGAACATGTCTTTTGTTTTAAAAATAATATTAGAGGTACAAACTATTTTAGAAAAAATTTTACAAACCTCTGATATGGTGAATAATTATTAGTAAGTAAAAAAGTGATATTAATGGTATGCCTATATGAGAATCAATAAAAGATTGTTCACATCAGCAGTTTGTAAAATTGTTGTAAAATAGTTTGTAACTGTAACATTACTCTTGTTTTAAATATACAATGGCAAGTAGTAGTAAGTTTTAAACTTTTAATCTTCACATTTTATTTAGTTAGTAAGTGATGTAGCAATTTTTTAATAAAACAAAATGAAATTCCTTTTAAAACAATATTGAAGGTAAACCAAACATAAATAACTAAGCAAAACTGGGGTAGCTTTGTAACTTAGATTCTCCATTAGATTCAACCTCATAATTATATAATATACAATATTATCTTTTTAAGGAAAAATTAAATTAAACCATTTACTAAAAAAAAAAAAAAAAGCAACCATGGTCATTACAAGCAATTGAATTTAATTGGAAAACTAAGTACAACACTTATACATAGAGTTTTACTTTAACCCAAAACTAGTAAAGAATGTTTAAGAAAAAATGACGTTTCAACCGCAGAGACCAGAACCGTAAAAGAATACGACCAACTTCCAACTGAAAACTACCTACCACCCCCTTGACATTCTCTCTCTGCCAGTCCTTATTCAATATTCATGCCTCTCTCTCTCTCTCTCTCTCAATCACAAACAAGAAAATTGAAATAACTAAAAGAAGAAAAACCCAAAAAGATTAAAAAAAAAAAAGAGAGAATAATAAGAAGATCCAAAAAGCACAAGCACAACAACTATTTATAACATCTTTGTACCAAACAAACACAAAGCTTTGGTTTTAAACAAAGCTTTGGTTTCAAACAAAGTTGGTCACGTTTCCTTTACCTTCTCTTCCTTCATCTAACCCCCCCACCTAGACCAACTTCTTTGCTTTTACAACTGCCCACAAAACAAAACCCCATATTTATTTTTTAATTTTGAACCTAGAATTCTTGGAGTTTCTTTTCCCTTGAATTTTCAGGTCCGTCTCTCTGTTTTCTCTGATTCTTGGTATTCAGTGTTTGGTTTCCCAGAAAGTGAAAGAAAAAAGGAATCTTTATGGAATTGGGTGCTTGATTTTCATGGGAAATTTTGGCAATTTGGGTTCTTTTGCTTTGCTTTGTTTTCATGGCAACAAAAGAGAAGGAAGGCTTTCCTTTTTGGGATTATATTTGATTGTTTCATCTGGTTGCTGAGTTATTGGTTTGATTTTTTAGTATAAAGCTATAATAAAATTAGTTGTAAAAGCCTAGGCTAACAATGAATATATGTTTGGGGATTTTAATTTCTACTTAGAATTGAGCTTTGGTTGTGTTCCATATGTATTTATTTATTTTGGCATAGATGATAATATTATGTCGGCCTGACCTGCTTGTGTATCATGTCATTCACAGACGGTTGAATATGTCTTTCTCTTTTCTTGTTTATGTGGCATTTTGATGTTTTGTTCCGCACATTTACTATTTATTTATTTTATAACATCTACCATCCTTCATGTTTATGGGGTTCCATAAGAGCAACACAATCCCTAGCATATATTTTTCATAGCCTTCTGTATTCTGGAATTTCTTTTGATTGTAGAAGTAGAAGATATTATTTGTTCAAATTTCACTAATGCATTTTCCTCATTTAGCAGTTTTGACACAGTTTATTTGAACTCAAAAGGTTTCATAGCTTTTAGTGGCTTGATAATGGTCTACTGGGTTGATGTATATTCTTGTACTTTGCTTCTTTCTGACATGAGAGTATAGAGCGTTGTTTGTATTTGTTTCCATTGGTATTTGGTAGCATGTTCAAATGTTGAATCCTTTTTCTTTTGCGTGATGAATCTAAATTGAAATGAATAAAATCTGTACTTTGGATGATATACTGGAGTTTTCCTGGAGAGGCAGACATGCTGTGCTTAAGTTTTTAAAGTATGTAGTTGAGTTCAAGAGTAAAATTGTTTTCAATAATTTTTTTGTCGTACTAATTGAATTGCCTTTTTTTAAGTTGAGCCAATGGTTCATGGTATACTGTTAATCCATGTTTGCACCTGAGGTCTTACATAAGTGTTCATTGCAAAGCACTTACATTTATTTTGCATTCATTTCAGTTTTGCTTTTTTGCATCCGTTTCAACCATGTCAAGTTTGGAGGAACCCCTTGGTGTTGACAAGTTGCCAAGCATGAGTACTATTGATAGGATTCAGAGGTTCTCGTCTGGTGCTTGCCGGCCAAGAGCAGAGGATGTGGGAATGGGAAACTGCTGGATTGAAGGAAGGAGTTGCAGCTCATCCAACAGTTGCAAGTGAGTAAAATTTCATATATTTGTGCTATTTTGTCCTAAGAGTGCTTAAACCATCTTTGTTGTATAAATTTACATCATACAATTCCCTTTTCTCCCTATATGCATAAGATAGATGTATGTATGTATGTATGTGTTACATTGCTTCTTTTCTTAGTTTTGTTAGCATAGCCTAGCTAAATGAGAAATTGTGTTCACACCCTGGTGGAATGAGTTTCAAATTCTGGTCAAAGTGCCAAGCAGAGATTTATTGCCAAAGAGGATACCATACTCGTACTAAAACAATTTATATTGAGATTTTCCTTTTATCATCTACTTTGAGTGCTAAAAGTAATAGCCTTTTATTATTTCCTTCAAATATATGCTTTCATATATTAAAAGGAAAAGAAGAGGCGGCCGCAATGCCCCTTATCTTTTAGTTTATCTCTTTCGGAAGA
Source organism: Quercus robur (assembly GCF_932294415.1). NCBI lineage: Eukaryota > Viridiplantae > Streptophyta > Magnoliopsida > Fagales > Fagaceae > Quercus > Quercus robur. The sequence goes on along the minus strand of NC_065534.1, from coordinate 17,260,981 downwards.
CAATTGAAATGCACAATTTAAACATTTACACAAAGGAAATATCAGAATATCTTGGAACTTTCATTTCTAGATAAGGATCAAAACTATTTTTCATGCAATCATTTCTAGGGCCAATAGCTTACTGCTCCTAATCATTTCTTGCCATTTCTATACCTCTTTTGCATAGGGCTAATTTTCGGATACATCAGCCATTTATATTATTGATATAATAATTATTACATTGGTTTACTTCCTAATTTTAATTAAATAATTTCACAACCTAAACCTCTATCCATTTGCAGTGAAGATTATGAAAACTATTCAAGGGAGGCATTCCCATGGAAAAGACATACAAGAGACGTGTCTCAAGGTGACTCCCTCAACAAAAGGTCTTTGAGCTTAGGCCGAAATACCTTGGTCTTTAGGAATGTTTGTGATTCATGGCACATTCCAGACCATCAATACAACTCTAACGGTAATCACCAAGACATACGACAGATGACAAATAAGGTGATTTGATTTATGAATTGAACTTTTTGTGTCTGTAATTTGTCTTTATATGAATATTACTGTAATAATACTTTGTTTGATATGTAGAATTCTCTTTCCTGAGATGATAAAATTGTTCTTTTGTCATGGTGTGGGTATTTATCCATGTCTCCATAATTTAGGGGAATTTTTCCCTCCTTTTCCTCTCATACTTCTTTTCGTTCACAATTCTATTTTTCTATCTTTCAGATTGTCAATAACTTATTTGCATTGTTCTCACTCTGATCTTTCATTGATTAAAGCAGTTTTTGAAAGGTATACCAAATTTCGTAAAGATAGTAGAAGTTGGTCCAAGAGATGGATTACAAAATGAGAAGAATCTTGTATCTACTGCTGTAAAGGTCGAATTGATTCAGAGACTAGTATCTTCTGGACTGTCAGTTGTTGAGGCTACAAGTTTTGTATCTCCAAAATGGGTACCTCAGGTAACATTGTTTACTATTTCATGTTCACACTGTAAATTTGATTCTATCTTATTGTACTAAAGCTTTATAAGTTAGGTTTTTGTCAGAATAGAGAAGCTGATAACTGCAACCAGTTTTTGTAAATTTGCCATCAATATATCATCCCTTGAAATGCTTCTATTGATATTTTCCCTATATATTATTCTTGTAAAGGCATTAGAATTGGATACTTATTTTGAAGGCTGACTGATGACACCAAATAGTTGGGATGAAAGTTATGGAGGTTGACCACTGACAATGTTTTTCTTTCAGAATTTGTGGATTGTGTTGTAGCTGCATGTATTATATGGGTTGTTTCACAATTTAACATCTTGTTATGCTGTTGGGAGTTGGAACAAATAGAACAAGTGAACTTGTATTTTCGCATTACAGAGATATAATGGCCATATTTCTTGAGGAACCTTTTCAAAAATTCAAGCTGGTATAGAGTGGCACTTAGAAATATCCTTATCGATAAACTAGAGGAAATCTCTTTTACATTTGAATTGACATTTGTATAGAAAAAAAAACTAAATCGGGAGCAAAAAGTGAAAAGGAAAATTCGAAGGGATATTACGTGTGATTCTATAATAGTTTTTAGCAGCAACCCTTAGTAACTCAGAACTATCTTGAACAATCTTCCCTATTCAAGTGGAAAAAAAAATGTCGGGCCACGTTTTGAACCTGGTAATTGCTACTTAAATTTTGTCTAGTTTTATTTAACACTTTCAAGTGGAAAAAAAAAGCTTTATTTAAAATCTCAGCAACTATGCTCTTTTAGGTTAGTCTGGCTAGGTTCTATATTATTGAGTCAGAAAGCATCAAGAAAAACAAATACTAAAAATGGATGATATTGGAAAGTAAGTTTATATGTAAAATAAAAGAATGGAAGAGTTTGGCATGTGTTCTTCCCTGTCAGACTATTATATTGTCTGCATGATTGCAAATGGAAGAGTAACATATTTCATGATCTTTTGGAGGCACATGTGAGCAATGAACCAAAACCTTTTGTAACTTCCATTTGTGGGATTCACCATGCAACAATCTGTAATAGTAATCAGCCATACCTTTAACAACTCCTTTGAAGCATGTAATTTAAAGCATGCTTCAGTCATTCTTCTTTTGGCTTGAGATGTGTACCATTGGATTTAGAGGGATGTTTAGCAGTTATCTGTATAAAACCTTTTCAATTGATTGCTGCTCCTTGTTAGACCAGTGAGGCTGTCTGTGAGTTTGATGCATCTCTACATCCTTGTGAAAATTTGAACATGTTTGAAGTTGGTGATAAACCAAGTGAAACTCTTTGAACCTTTATTCTTTGTCCTAATTCCTGAATTCTTTTTGGAATTTGAGCTTTTAGAATATTTCCTTGGAAGAATCGAATATGTCATTCTTTATTTTTATGGTTTTGCCTGATCAATGTATGCATATGAGACAGCATTCAGAACAGTCTTGGAGGTAGCTTGAAAGTTGCCTTGTTATTCTACTCTTTTATGAGGAATGAAATCTAGTGTTAATGGGCATGAAATCTAGATACATTATGGTATAATATGATGAGATAACAATTTTTGAGGAGTTACACGAAGTATAAGTTGGTTGGTGAACAAATATTGATATGACAACAAACTTTTTTCTGTCAGCTAATTGACTGACCAAGATCTTGCTTCCTTGGAAAGTACTGTTGGTTTTTCCATTCACATCCTATTAGAGTCACAACCACGGCTGCTATGATTGAAGGAATTTTAGATCACATCTGCTTAGAAACCATTTGAAATGTTCAGGTTTAAGATTGATATGTTTTGTAGTTCAGTGACCTAATAGAAACTAACCTGAAAATTGAAGGGTCAATTGCCATGGTGCGTTCAGAGGTTGAATGGTTATCAGAGAACACCCCTCCCCCACTCCAAAAAAAGAGAGAAGATTAGAGTTTTATGGGCACTGTACTTTTGTATGTTCCTGTCTCTGATCAAGAATTCATCTTCTCATGGAAAATTTTTGTTTTTCCCATTAGAGAATAAGGATCTCTGGTGAAAGGAAAATTATAAGTCCTAAACCTTCTATATTTTCCAGAATATTCTATAGTATTTTACTTCAACTGTATCAATGGTTGTGAATTGATTGGTTCTGAAAAATAAACTGCATTGATGGTCATGAATTCAATTTTTGTGACAAATTTTGATTGTTTTATAATTACATGCTCATTGTCACTGAATAAGCAGGTTCATTTAGATTTTCAATCTGAAAGTTGATTGTCTTTATGGTTTGTGGACCATTTCACTTATTCTTTTATAGAATGTTCTGAATGTTTAATTCTTAATTTTTGTCAAATTTGCTTGGTTCTTACTCTCATTGTAACTGAAGATCCTACTTTAATATTCTTTGATTACCTTCTCAGCTAGCAGATGCCAAGGATGTAATGGCGGCAGTTTGTAATTTGGACGGTGCTAGATTGCCTGTTCTGACTCCTAACTTAAAAGTGGGTAATCTGGAAAAACCACAGTAGTTCAATTAATGGCATAATTTTCTGATGGAGATTCTCTGAACTGCTTCATCTTCTTCTTCCAGGGCTTTGAAGCTGCTGTTGCAGCTGGTGCGAAGGAAGTAGCAGTATTTGCCTCAGCTTCTGAGTCATTTTCAAAGTCAAACATCAATTGCAGCATTGAAGAGAGTCTTGTACGTTATCGTGCTGTTACTCGTGCTGCTAAAGAGCTCTCAATTCCTGTTCGTGGGTATGTCTTATTTTTCTGTTTGCATTGAATCTCTCTCTCTTTGCCTCTCTGTGCACATGCAAATGCGTAATGTTTACCAGTTGTCTCATCTTCCTGTTTACAAGCCACAGCTAACATAAGATGGTTATTTTTATTTCCAATGGTCTTTTGACCAAATGGCATCTCCTCTCATAAATAAGTGTTTCATTGGATCAATTCTGTATGGGTGCGTGAGTTGGTTATTTGTACTAGATTAATCTCTCCAGGAAGGATTTTAGTGTCAGTACTCTGCTGTTTCTTCCATACACTTGACACTGGCCATTTTGGCTTTGCTGAAACTATGTTATTTAGGGAAGAAAAAAAATGTTGTTATACAGTGTCAGCTACTCCCCATTAAAGCATGGGCATGAATGACTGGTATCTAATGCTATATTACCTTCTTCCTAGATGTGCTTCTGTTTCACAAGAAATCTCCAATTTTGGAGATATTATTTTGGGGACCTATTAATTTATTTCCCATTATCCCCTTGACTATCACTTCCACATTTCCACCTGCTCTTATATATATATGATTGTGGCTTTCTTTTACATTATGTTCACTTTATCTTTACACGGTAGTTGGCTACAGAATATGTTCCATGTTGTAACATGTATATAAATACCAGGAAAGAGAAACAAATGGCTCTGATTTGTGACTAATAGAGACCCAGTACAATATATATATGCCTTATGTTAGCCTAGGGTATGGAACAGTATTTTCTTCAGGAGTTCTCTATTGGTTTCAAGAATAAAATGAGACATTGCATTTAGAGTTCAAATTATGGATTCTATATACTGGTACATGTTGCCTACCATGACCTCTCCCAGACCTTGCAAAAGTGGGAGTTTTGTTCACTGAGTACGACTTTTTTTTATGTACTATTATATGTTGACATCATTATTCTTTTAGGTGGGCTGCATGTGTTAATGCTTCTTTTGAAAATAAACATTATGCTTTATAATATTTAAGTGGCTCTGAGATGAACGAGTTCGAATTGAACTTTGATAGGTATGTATCGTGTGTAGTTGGCTGTCCAGTAGAAGGAGCAATCCCTCCTTCAAAAGTAGCATACGTGGCAAAGGAACTGTATGACATGGGTTGCTTTGAAATTTCCCTTGGTGACACAATTGGAGTCGGTACGCCAGGTAAATGTTTTTACAGACTTCTCTTCTGTATGAAAAGATGTGTTTGGTTCCATTAGAAGTGATTATTGAGCAAGTTTGCTCTTGCAACTTGCTTCAAGTTGCTAGAAATTTAAGGACTTAGAAGGATTTAGAATAAATAAATTTTTTTAGGCATCACACCTTGGAGAAGGTTGCATCACACAGTCCTAAAACAAAGTTTCATATATTTAAAATTTTAGAAAACATATTCTTTATTGAATATAAAGCATTACTTCTGTATAAGTAGATGATTAATATCTATTCATAGCCAAACTTGGACTTTTTGTAACCCTAATAAGAGTTAGACCCCTTGTACTTTTACTACTAAACCTAAACTATATAACTAAAGTAATATAAAACCTTAAATAAGACCGAATGGACCTTTAGTGCAGCACATGTCTAGAACCAGAAAATTACACAATTGCCTGACTCTTTAAAAAATAAATTAAAGAAACTTGACCAGAAACTAATTAATGCTAAAAGACATAATTAACATGAATTTCATACATCCAAAAATATTTTTGGGATCCCCCTCCCCTCCATCTTTGCAATGCTCCACTACTTGCAGTGCTTGATTTTCTGGTTAGTGGAATTGATAATTGGATCCTTTAAATGCTCATTTATAATGGTTTTACTAAGAGATATTTGAATCTCTTTAGGACCTTTTCTGGTAAGAATATATTTCCTCGTGTCAATCTTCCATCTTGGCATTTCCTATGCTAAACATTTTAGTATTTGTCAATCATCTCACATTTCCTTCTCTTTTCTTTCTTCTGTTCTCTTTGCCAATCTATGTAAAAATAGAACAGTTAAAAGAGTGCCTATACAAAGAGTGCCTTGACTTTATCAATTTTATTTAGATTAGCAATTCCCTTTTCCATCTCCCTCTCCCATGGAGTATTGAACTTGGATTGTCCACTGGTCTCTCTTTCGTATCTCTAACCATTTGTCTTTCATGATCTCTCATTAATACTCCCAAGTTTATATGAAAATTCTTGTGTTACTCTTTGTTTAGTCATTGGTTTCCTTTATTCTATAGTGACTCCTACATTATGCTGCTTTAGTACTTCCAATATTCTTAGGGGAATTTTTTTTTCTTATTTCATTAATTTAGCAGTTTTTCTTACTCACCAACTTAATCACCTAGGCTACAGCATCATATACCACTAGGTTCTATCTTGATTATATTCTTCTACAGCTTCTTAACTTCAAATTGAGTCAATTCCTTCAGGTTAATCTTGTATCAGCAGAACATCAAGTCATATACTTCAGTACATCATGTAGTATTTGTTAGTAATTATATAGAAAACTTTTTCATTATTATTATTAGTCTCCAAACTGTTTGTTGCTCACCTTTGATGCTCTAAAATATTGTTCACCTTGTCATTATTATTATTATGGATTCAGCTAATGCTGGGTTCATTGTAAATACCAGCCCTCCAATCCCCTTATTTTGTTTGCAACCAGAAAAAAGAAAAAGAGAGAGAATCCAAGTGTTCACTTATATTAAAATTAGAAAGTTTGCTATGTTCCTCCTGCCACTCTTCCCACCATGATTAGATATTCTGACTCATGCCTTAGCTTCCCTTGTTTTATATTTTGGTTTCCTCATTTTCTATGCAATTTCCATGATTTGTAGTGCTCATTACCATCACAACTTTCGCATTACAGCTTAAATGTCTACAAATGGTGGTCCCTTCTCTTCCAATCTCCAGGAAACTATTCTAAAATTATTACAAACAAATATAGTTGATGTAACTTTACGTCACCTTAATTTCTATCTCTCTCAATTGCCTTTCATTAATATAATTATCTTTCCCACTTATATAAATAATAAGTTTCTTTTTACTATTAGTTTATTCCCTTCATTTTTCTTTTTACAAGTTTGGGACCTGTATGGGACCATCTCTCTCTCATTACACAATAAAGTTAACAAAAATTATTTTTTGCACTTTGAGCTTATTCTTACAATGTTTTCCAATGCTAATAAGAGGTATTAGTGCATTATTTAATGCTTTTGATAGAATATAGAAAGAACGGCATTTAATTACGCAGTGCAGTTGTTCTTCACTAGGCACATAATGATTATTCAATGTCAAGGGTTCGGTAGCTGACTTTTTTCTTCAATATGTTTGTTGTGGGCTAAAAAAGTCTTTAACTTTTAGGCTTGTATAAGTATTTATCTATTTTTAATCTCTTCTTCCTGTTTTCTTTGGTATAGGGACTGTTGTTCCCATGCTTGAAGCTGTAATGGCTGTTGTTCCCGTTGAAAAGCTTGCTGTTCACTTCCACGACACTTATGGGCAATCTCTTCCAAATATTCTTATATCCCTCCAAGTAAGCCATCAATTTACCAGGTCTAATTATGCCTGGTATTAGTGGCAGGCACTTGACTATGACCTTCTCTGTTCTGGATGAAGCAGTTTGAAACCTGTATTAGTTGGCTTTCATCTAAGGTTTTGATTTGAAGAAATGATTCTATGATCACTTAATTCAGGACAGAATGCCTTTGGAGTATAATATTTTAGCATTTGTGCCTCAGCAGCTTTTCATGTGAATGAATGGTCTTAAGTGACCATGACATGACATGTATTTAGTTAATGAAGTAAAAATAGAAGAGGGGTTTCACTTAGGACTCCAGCAGTCCAGCTGCAGTTTTTATGCTTAAACCAGGGAAACTTTCTTATTGTTGCAAATCTGATAATTGATTCAGTGAAATTATATGATTTGTTTCTCAACAGATGGGGATTAGTACGCTGGATTCCTCTATTGCTGGTCTTGGTGGGTGTCCATATGCTAAAGGAGCTTCGGGGAACGTTGCCACAGAGGATGTTGTGTACATGCTTAATGGTCTAGGTGTAAAAACAAATGTGGATCTGGCTAAGCTCATGTTGGCTGGGGATTTCATCAGCAAGCATTTGCGTCGCCCATCTGGTTCAAAGACTGCCACTGCCTTGAACCGAGTAACAGCCGATGCCTCTAAGATATAACAAATTACAGGTATATAAATATATACTCATATATTTAAAGCAAGGCAAAAAAGGAACCGGTCATGTATCCAAGAGAAGATTTCATAGTTACATCTTTCATGGCATGATTGCTCTGTGTAATGCCTTGTTTTAGGAATAAAAAAAACCAGTCATGTATCCAATAATTATTGTTTCGGGAACAAGGAAGCATTATTTTTCAATATCTGCCAATCTCATGCAGAAATTGCCTATAGCAGTGAATAGAAATTGTACCATCTTTATTGTCTTAAACTCAATCTGAGAAAAGGAAAATCAAGCATATAATACTTATTTGTTCCCCCCTTTTGTTGTTGCCACTAAAAATCATTTAAACATAAACTTATACCACGTTAGGTATTCATATAAGCTTGAGCTATAGTTTGTGTTGTGCATATAATTGCATGAGTACGAGATTTGAACCCGAGCATTGGGAAAAATTGCACTTGCCACTCATTTCCTTCATTTTCTGTCAGTATGATTTGGAAAATCAGTAGTAAAGAACATTGAAACACTTCGATGTGTTGGCATAAAAGAAATATCAAACTTTTATATGGATTGAAATCCTTGAACAAACAGGTGAAATAGACATGGTAGGTGTGAAACTAAGCAGGAGTCATACCTCCTTTTATGCTTCTATACTAAATTTATAAACTTTATGCTTTTTATTTACCATTTATTATTGTTATTAGTTAGTGGCCGTAAAGAGGCGGGAGAGGAGAGTTGAACCATTGACTGTTGCTATTGTTGAGTTAGTAACCATGTGGACTATTTGTTCTAATGGAATTCATGGAGAATAAAAGCAATAAATGCAGCAAAAAACAGTCGCATACTAATTGATGCAAACAACCACTCCTAATAATGCTGGACAGTTAGTTAAGGGAAATTGCCCTTAATGCAAAATGTACAATGCCTCGAATGCAACTACTTAAACAAGTGCTTCTAATCAATATTGGCTGCACTTCATTATAAATCAGGTTAAGGTTTCGATTGGATACCTTTTGAACGTTTTATCTGAATCCAACCTTCTGTTACATTTAAACGAGAATTTTACTTAGTAACATCAGTCATCAATACCTCACTAAGTAAAAAGACTTGGAAAAATGCAAATAAGAAATTTGTAGTATGTTTTGTTAAAAAATTGTAGTAAACGTCATAGAATGTAGATTAAAGTAAAACTTTACTTGTAATAACCACGCATACAATCCATCCTTGATTACCTTGGAACAATTTTAGCTTTTCAGAAGAAATTTTTGAAAACATGGAAGTAGAAGTTGAAGTGGATTTAACAAGCTTCATTATTACATGGGACCAATTTGAAGGGGGGGCTTTTAAATATGTACCAAATTATTTCTAGAACTTACCTCAAAGTTGAAATTAACTTGGTAGTCATGAGTAGGGTAAAAATCAATCTCAATGGTGTTACAGTTCATGGAAGCAGTTGAGATCCCAATGATGGTAGAGCACCATGACTTTGACTGGTAAAAAAAAGGGACAAAAAGCAAAAAATAAAGAGAGACTAATTGCTCTTTGCTTGCCCAGCAATTTAGTTTCTCTGGCTTAATAATAGTCTAATGTACTCATAACCACCTTGTCTGATACTTTTTTGCTCATTGTCATTGTCAGTCAAAGCTATCTTGCACTCGAAAGCTTTTTGGCTGAGCTCCCATTCTCAAAATTTGAGAGGAGTGGTGGGTGCAACACATCATGAAAAAGCTGGCTCTACCTTTCATTATGTTATGTAATGGGGCGGTCTAATTCTCCCACAGCCTAAAATCTCTATATGTATGCATGCCAAACAACATGTTCTGCAAGTAGAGAACTAGATTACATGCTTATGAGTGTATGCTTATAATTATATTGGGTTATACTTATAGGGGTGGATTCCAAAAAAAAAAGGATGGAATGGAATCATAATAAGGATTTCAACAAAAACTATACTTAAATGGGTCTATGTAACCGGATTGATACCCTGCTAAGAAAAGGAAATATCTTGATTCATTTGAAACCAATCAATGGGGTTGGCTAAGGAGGTTCCAATGGTTAAGTCAATAAGGTAAACTTTTTTGAAAGGATAAATAGTAATAGTGAGTTTGGGTGTGCATATTTGGGGGTGATGGGTATTTATAGGATAGTGAATAGGTGAGTTAGGTGAGAAATACCCTTAAACTAGGTGATAGGCATGTCGGTAGATTATTCCTTCAAGTTGGTTAAGGGAACACGCGCTAAAGTTAAAGGCTAATGGAATAAGTTCAATCATATTTAATATAATTGATGGTTGGTGAGGCTCAATAAATGCAGATGTATGTAAGAAAAAGTGGTGATTTTCGATAGGCACTCTCCTTGAGGAGGGTCATTCATATCAACCGACTTTGAGATTGATACTCATAGGCCTTTTAATATGTCATCATTAAAGCAATTGACCATTGTGGTCCTCGAGCCTGTCGACTAGGAAGCTGTGAGTGTCCAACCTTGATCTAGGAGGCCGAATGCATTCTCTTTGTAGGTCATGCCTACATGGTCTTTAGGCCAAGGTCTTTTTTTGTTTGTTTGTTTGTTTACTCATCACATTGATTCTTGAGGGAGTTTGTTCTACCCAGGGCTAGCCCTTGGCTAGTGCCTAGGCCTCCTAATAAAGAAAGGCTCCAAAAGGGGTGAATAAGTGATTTAAAAAAAAATGTGAGTTATAATTTTTTTTTTCTCCACAATAAGTAATTTAAATACTTATTAATTAACTCTTAGCTGTTGAAGTCCAACCAATCACATTCTTTTCCACATCAATTTGTAAGTTTTTTTTTGTAGTGAATCATTTTCCTAAAAATAAATTATAGATTAATAGTAATCCAACCAAATCATCATTAAGTGAATGAAAAATGCTGAAATTGCTACAAATTTTACTACAAAAACTTATAAATTGATGTAACAATAATATAATTGGTGCCACTTAAATAATATTATAAATGAATGTTTGAACCGACTTTTTCTGATTGATGACACGTCAACTGGTAAGGCTTAAACAGTTAAATTTGTAGAATCCCTAATATCATTCAAGTGACTTAGTCATATTAAACCAAGAAAATAGTGAATTTCAAAGAAAAATTAATTTAGAACATTAACTAAATTGATAAAAAAACTAAATATTATTTAAGTAATATTGCAATATAAAAAGCCCCATTTAAAATTTTTGCCCTTAGACCTCGAATTGTATCGAGCCGGCCTGCATTCCACCATATGCCTTTAGTTAGAGCCATCGTCCTATTTTGCACATATTGGGCCCACCCTCCAATGCTTAAAAATATATGCAAAGGCAAAAACTGTAGAAACATTCATATCCTAGACCTTTGAGTAGCAATTATGTAGCTGAAGGAAAGAAATGTTCCTATCTCGAATAGGATTAGGAAGAAGTGCTAATTTTCTTTTTCTGAAAAGCATTATCTTCCGCGGGCACCAAGTGCGGCATCAAAGATTTTTGTGTGGATATATTAGGTTTGTAGGGTACTCTTAAAGTCGCAAATACAAACAAATAGTGGTGATTGAAACAAAAAAAAAATCATTCTAAGAATTGTGTGTTAGCTGTTAGGTTGTGTTTTTAGGAAATGTTTAATGAAGAAAAAAAAAAAAAAGTTAAAAACACTCACAGATTAAATGTATTCAATAAGTTCATTTTCTTTTGAAATTAGAATTTTCAGAAAATGCCATTCGCTCAACAAATAGTAATTTTGAGTTACCATTTTCAAAAAACTGAAAACAAGAAACTCTTTTCCAAATAGAGAATGGAGAACTCAAATATTTTTTTGAGACAAAAAAAAAAAAAAAAAAAGTTTCTCAACAACACTCCCTAAGAGCATTAGCATCGGGTTATTTATTTCCCATTTTAAAGCTAAACTCACTCCAATTTAGATTCCACGTTTTATTAGAAACCTTTAGTACAGAACAAGTCTATGACTCTATAACAAAAGTCTCTAGATAGAGCTGCAGTTTTGAGAACAACTATTTTTTTTTTGCTAAATTGAGAACACTATTAGGTTAGTGATATAGCGACGATTTTAAACTGCGGCAACAAATTTGGTCAAATAGTCTATACCAATGGTTTAAAAACCACTGTAATAGGTGCAAATGGTGTCGTTTCCTTCTTTCCCGCACTAAATTTCACCAAAACCATCTTCATCCTTTCTTACTTTTCACTTCTTTAAAAAAAAAAAAAATCATTTCCCATTTCTTACATTTCTAAATTTTCATTTTGACCATTTCTGTATGATTTCATTATTCATATTGAACCCATTGTCCACTTCCGTTAGTAATCTAACAATTAAGTACCCATCATGCTTAACTATTTCACAAAGTACTAGCTCGAAAATGCTATAAAATCCAAGTATTTCATTGTTAGTGAAAAACATATTATGGATGGTCAAATTACTATTGGATATTGACAACAATACCAATATGAAAACAAAATCAAATATGAATGGCCAAAATAAAAATTAAAGGATCAAAATGAAATAACTCCAAACTTTAAGGATAAAAAGTGTACTTTAGTCATACTTATTTAGTACCTATGGCCCACCCTTATCCTCCATGACTAGGGTTGTTCATAAATTGTCCATCACCAACGTAGCCAACCATTGCTGAGCTGATTGAACTGTCAATGGGGTTGCTGACAATAAATGAAACAACGATTGGTGGAGGTTAGGGTTTTTTGATGTCAGTCAATTCAAATAGCGGTTATGGGTTTTTGATTCCAACAAGGAAGGCAACTGGCCATAGGTAACTTAAAGAGTTAAAATTCTATGTAAATTTGGAAGTATGTAGATTAAACTAGATCCAAGCAAGTCTGTTCCATTTTCATTGTGTTAAGACATATGTGGACCTTGTTAGAACATATGTTATATAAAATTGGTTAATCCTTTGACAAAACGCACTTTACTTATAATTGGGTAGATCTAGGATGCGTTTAATACTTCAAGGAACAAGAGTTCAAGTCCAAGTATTGAAGCCATACAAATCTGTCCAAAAATCAATTGAAGAAGTGATGTTCATTAAAGCTCAATAGATGTATCTATCGAGATTTAATATTTGAAACTCGATAGATATCTCGACAGCTGTATCTATCAAGAATTACGAAATTCAGATTTTCAGATCTGATTTCACGCATATCCATGTGTATTTGTGTAGGGTTTCTTTTCTCACAATCCTAGACATATACAAGATTATTTTAAGGACCGTCAAAGGTGATGATACAACTTGATGCAAAGTGATTATTCACTTAAATTGTGACCGGAGACAATTTGCCCTAGTTCATCTTTCTCTTGAAGAAGCTATTGCGTTTGTGCGCCAAAGGTTTTGTAATCAAGTAGCTTCTTGATTTTCATCGTGTTGATGAATTGAAAAACTTTGCAGCCAATATCCTTCTCAAGTTGGTGTGTTAGTCATGTATTTGGATCCGTGCATCGATTGGTTAGTCATGTACTGGGAGCCGTGCATTGAAAGGAGAGATTGTCACTACATTACAAGTCCAATTGGGTATTGAGGTAAGGGTTCAACTATAGGTTGGTATAAAGTATTGGGATTCCTTTGCTTGTAACTGCTTGTTTTGATAATAGTGGATTCTCGGGAGTGGTGACCTTAAATTCACCTAGTGGGGTTTTGCCTCGGTGGTTTTCTCCATTCATAAACAAATCATCTGTGTCAAATTTATTTTCCACTACATTTAACTTAGTTGGTGATTTGTTTGTGCTACCACACTCGTTGCATGTAATTGAATCTAATTAATTTCATTTGGCTAAATTAATTGATTAAGTTATCAAAGGGGTCAGTACATTTTTGGCTTATCACATTGAGTTGTTGTTATGGACCACCGCGTGCTGTGGTTGTGTAAATTGAACCAAATCTACTTTTTCTCGACCTAGATTGGAGCCAACTTGAAGTAGATCCACAACTCTAGGTTCATAATATTGAGATCTTCTTCTCAATAGTAGATCTGTTGTCGTTTTTCCTATTTGTATGGCTACTTTTTTCTTTTTCTTGTCAAAGATCAAAGCACTGATGACTGTTCCGTTAAAACCACCACCACGTAGCTAGAATTTCGATCCAATGGCATTGTTCATCTTTAAAGAATACCGTCTAGGTCGGCACAGCCCAAAAAACTCCCCTTCTACCAGCCGCACCACGTCATGAACATCCCTACCCATGACCCCCTTATATAAAGGAAGAGACAAAGTTTATTGTCTCCATTGTATAATGGCAAACGAGGAACTTGCTCATTGGCCATATTTTTTTTAAGGCAAATGTTGACAAGCACTGTGCGGTGCTTGTTAAGGTTGGATTAATGCGGATCCTACTTAATAAAAAAATTGGATAATGTAGAGAATTAACCTGAAATTCCCAACTTGTGAGAAACAAAAAATAGAGAAAACACATGCAAAAAAAAAAACAATCACACGCATAAGACAATATTTACGTGGTTCGGCAATTTGCCTACATCCACAGAATTGCAGGAATTTCACTATTATCAGGGAAAAAAATACAAAGTGCGACTACAGTTTTTCCCACTATCTCAAAACGACAACAATATATTAAAAAATCCTAATCACTAAAAAACGGTTTCTATATCCTGCACACAGGATTCACAATGGGTTACAAAACGGACCAAATTTTTTTCCCTATAAAGCTAGTCCCATAGCCTATAAGGCAGCTAAAAAAATTATTTAAAGTTGGCTGTTAATGGGCACCTTATGGTGCCCGTTTAAAACAACCCTTTTTTTTAATATTGAAAAGTTTGGTTAACCATAATTCCTCCTAGAAATAAAATTATATACGTTGATTGAAGGAGGATCTTGGCTACTAGCTACAAGATCTACTACTTAAAACAAAATTTTGTGACGTATGACTGTATTGTACATCCTTCAAGATGTACAATTAGAATTATTCACCATCTAAAGATTTTTGTACAATTACAAAACGCTACAAAGAGAATGAAGAATCATTACTTTTTAAGAGAATGAGTGCATATACGTTTTGGTGTCATCACAAATCTACATTAGTGAAAGGTTTTCTTTTTCGTGGTATTGGTTCAGAATAATTATCTTTTCCTTTTCTGTGCAAAGCCATAAAGGGGTGGGGGATTCGAACCCGACATGCCCCATACAAAGCTATTAAGTATGTCTTGGCTGCTTTCATGGGTTATGCGTGTTTGTCAAAATAATGATTTACATGGACTTGCTTCCACACTTGCATTAACTTGTATAATAGGGCTTCCTTTGTCATTTTCCAACAATTATTCTCAGTTTCCAATTTGGGAGTAAGCCAAAATCCTATCAGAAGGAATCTAGAAATTATTTTTGTCTTTTTTTTTTCAGTTGAGTTAGCTGATCTATATAGCAAAGTTGAAACCCAATGAAACTCGAATTGAAGCAAAATATATATGTATGCGTGTGTGTGATTTCATTTAGATTCTCTAATTGGAATCTTATTTTTTCTACTGAATTTCTAGCTTAACTTTACAACTGGAAAGACTCAATAGTATAGTACTCCTCTCTCTATTGATTGATTTTGGATCTATGTGTCTTTCGAGTTCCAACATTGGGAAGATGCTAATGATAAAAACCATGCAGTGATATTTCAAATGGTGAAGAAAAGCAAGTAATTATCTTTAAGGTTGATTTGCAATACGTTTTTTTCTACCAAGTAATTCAGGTTACCAATTATAACCAAATATTCATATATTTCATGTATTGAGCTTTATTTTGTCATTATGTAAAGTGAATAAGGACAACATCATTTGCTCTAAGAAAAAAAATTGCTCCACATATTATATACAACCTGTAGATGGCCCACATGTCTACCTCAACCTGTTTGACCAATTTGAGTTGATTTGCGCTTGATTAAGCTCTATATTAAAAAGTTATAATGAAAAAAAGTCTAGGTAAATCAATGCCCAAATTTTGGAACCTTTTGTTTTCTTTAATGTTTTAAATATTGGTAAATCATGTCTACGCATTTGGTTTTATTCTTTAGGAAGGCATCCTTTTCATCTGCTTTGCTTAAGCACTAACTTGAAACTTTGAACATGTTCCCCCCCTTGTTATTGTTCTTGTTCTTGTTCATTTTTATTTTTCTTTCAATAATAATAATAATTAGCAACATTTATCTTTTGGTAATTTAGTTAAACCCTAACCTTATTCACGAAGGGTTTAACCTAGATTTTTACCATTTAACAAAAAGAAGTGGTGCATGGTTTTTTTTTTTTTTGGCTAAAAATAAATTGGGGGATTAGAACCCAAATTCAATCTCTTTCTCATACATGAGAAAATTGGATAGTGTAAATGAATTATAAAAATCTTGGCAAAAATAATCTTAGGTCACAAAATCATATTCATGTACAATATTGTATTAATATTGCATGAGGTAATAAAAGATATGGATGATGAAATAACTATTTGACATTTGAGGATGTCCAACAAAAAAAGAAGAAGAAGAACAAATATTAAATTCACTATTTGAAGGATGTTTGCCAACTTACCTAATAGTAACAACAATAGTGAGTTTCAGTTAGTTCAATTGGTAAAATCTCTGATGGTTGAATAAGAAACTTAGGGTTTAATCACCGCTTATACTAAAAACCAATTAGTGTCTTAGTTTAATAATAAAAGGCTATCATCAGGAGTAAATGTCATATATTAAAACTTTCTAAAAAAAAACTAACAACAATAGTAACGATAATTACCTAAAATATAAATATCCAATAATATTTTAGGCATAAGATTGGGACATATATATGAATGAATGATAGCATTTCTCACTCTTTTGGAAAAGAATGTTTAAAATTCAATTCGTCAAACAGTGGTGTTGAATTTGTACTATTAAAATCATGACACGTTGAGAAGAAAGACAAATCTTGTGTGTGTATATATATTGATCTTGATCAGTCATGATTGTTTTTGCTAGGTCATCTTGAACCATAAATGGGATCCTTGCTGAAGAAGCTCAGGCCTAGCTAGCGCGTGACAAACCTTTTTGATTTACAAAAATAAAAAAACAAGAGTATGATAATTAATTAAAAAAGAAGAAGCTGGTCTTGGGAGAAGATGACCACTTTTGCTAAAGGTTTATTTGGTGAATCATTCTTAGGAGCTAACATAGTATATTTTAGATTTGTCTTTCTTTTTTCCTCGTATATATTATTACCATTCATGGTTGTTTAAAATTTGCAATAAGAACATATGGAGCACTTCGTGTGGCATTAGGCCAACCACTTTTTATTTTTTATTTTTTGAAGTAATGACCATATGATTTATGATGTAAACAATAAAATGCAAGCTTTTTATATATATATATATATATATATATATATATATATATATTTCAATAATTAGGGGAGGAAGGTTCAAACCCAATTCTTCTCATTGGGAAAATCATAATAGTACTATTAAATTATAAAGTTATTGAAAAATAAATGTTTGTTTTGTTTTTTGTTGTAGAGAGATTCAAACCCAATTTATATATATATATATATATATATATATATATTTTTTTTTTTTTTCCCGTTTTAGAGTGTCACTTTACACCAAGCAGAATGTGTTATTTGCAAAAACAATAAGATGAGTGTCACTGTGTCACAATATTTGCAAAAACATCCTAGGATTATTGATTTAGGAAATATTTTAAAAAGCTTTTATAAGAAAAGAAAAAAGTAACTTATTTTTTGAATTTATTTATTTATATTTTTTATAAGAGTCATATCAATTTTTTTTTAAATAGTTAATTAACTAATACTCTAAAAATAGCTGTTAACTAAATCCAAACAATCATAAAATGGTAACATGACCTATTACAGCTGGTAAAAATAAAAGTGGTGTAAAAAAAATGTAATGTTTCTCAAATTACCATGTTATCAGCTGTGAAAAAAAAAGTGATAAATATTATGCCACTCGCAATATAGGAGAAGAAAACACTACAGCTAAACACAGGAAAATTCCAGAAATGATTTATGTGACCTGACCCAAGATTGATATTAGACAGAGACCCAAAGTCTCTCTCTCATGTAGTAGATAAATGCAACATTTACAAGGAAGCATCATCTTGATGAACTCCAACAGAAACAGCAGCTCTCTTTAGTCTTTCCCCCTGTGTCCCTCTGGAGTCTGGTCCATAACATAGAGGTTTCCCAGGTAAAAAATGAGCATTGAAATTAGCATCCAAAGTTCCAAACACCCTCACAAAATTTATTTACTTTCAGGCACCAAAAACTATGCATTTTGACTCACCTCCTTCATTGACTATCCTCATTTTCAGAGCTCATATTTCAAGGCCATACCTAAACCAAAAAGTCCAAAACATACACCCAAGTTGAAAAACTATAACCAATATATATAATATAAAATAGATGAAAAAAGAAGCATTAGATCCCTCTTTTTTCTAGTATCTCTCTCCCCCAAACTTCTTTCTTCTGTTATCTTTCAAGAAAGAGCCTTTTCATTCAGATTCAAAAGAGGAAACTCTTTCTTTCTCTACTTTATAGGGTTTTGAGCTGATTAGAAGTTTCCATGCATGAAGCAGATGGGTCTGAAGAAAGGGTTTGCTTGTTTCTCTCTCCTACTTCTAATTCTTCTACTGCTTGAAACTTCATCTTCTGCTGATGGGTCTGCCACTTTTGGAACCTTCAAAACTGGGTCTGCCTCTGAACTGAGTAATGCAAAACACAAAGGTGGTTTTGGTGGTGATAAAGATAAGGATGGTGATGCCGTTTTTGGTGATGAAAAGAGGAAAGTCTATACTGGCCCAAATCCTTTACATAATAGATAAGTACATAACCAAAGCTTGGTTCTCTTCTTCATTTCAGGCTACAAGTTTACTAGCTTTTAAAAATATATTCTCCTTCCTCTCATTTCCTTTTATTTTTCCTTCAAAATTTTTGATTATTTTGATTTTTGATGATATTTTGATGGTTCAGTTTCAGCTCTATTGTCTTTAGGAATGTAAGCAATGTCACAATTGCAGATAAAAAAAAATTTTGTAGTAAATTTTCATTTATGTTAAATATAGAAAAATTTAGAAAGTATTATATTATATTGTTGTTGATGCCATTAATGGAGTTGTTGGCGTAATGACTATTGCACAGTGTTTGTTGTGGTTGTTGGTAAGTGTTTTTACTTTTGGTGTCTGTAAATTAATAATATGGATTAGGCCATCATTTGAGTCAGCTTCACAAATGTACGGTATTAGAAAAATTGAATGGAGGGGAGAGATAGGTGAAGGGTGAGTTGTCCACAGTCAATTCCTGACCGGTGAGAGAGCTTGACATAATGTTTGTTTAAGGTGAGAACTTCATGCCAGACAATTACCTAATATGTTTAGGGTCATTGGTCAATATATCTTAAGCAATGTGTACAGAGTTTCCGTGAAATTGATATTTATGCTATTTGCTGCTTACCTTTTTGTTTTGGGGGTTGAAAACAAAATACCCTAAAAAATAAGGGGAAAAAGGGTTTATTTATTTTTGATAATATAAGTTTAAAGCAGTAAAAAAAGTTGACTTATTTTGTCACTTGCCATAGTAGTCTTAAAGACATAATAATAATAATAATAATAATAATAATAAATACATGTAATCAACACTAATAATTATAACCACCACTTCTAGGTGAGATAGTACCCGGTTATGTAAGTGACCTATTGCTTGGGGGTTCAAGCCCCCACATTTACCTAGCAAAAAAAAAGAAAAAACACTAATAATTATAATTAATGCGATATCATTTTTATATAAACTTATTACTATTAACACTATTTTAGTGTACACTAATTATATTATGTTACCTTAGAGGTTTGACATTTTTGTGTGGATTATTGTAAGTGTAACTTAGATAACTGCCTTAAAGATAATATGGATTATGATCTGTTTAGTTAAATGTTATGGGAGTTTAAAAACGTATTTTTAAAACTTGAAATTCTGTTTTTTACGCTCATTTTAAATTTAAAATTTAAAATATTGTTTTGCACAACTTATCCAAACCACCCTATGTCATCTCCGTTATTCTACTTTGATTGTATGGATTGATGCAAGATCTGATCCAGTATCATAGGAAAGATTCTCTTTAAATGAGCCAGTCTATTTTCTGTGTGTCATTTATGAGGTAGTTGGGAATAAGTACACATTTTCCATACTAATAGGTTGATTGGGCCAGATTTATCAAAATTGTACATACTTTAAATCCAAGCCCAATCAGGCTCAGGCTCAGGCTCAGGCTCAGGCCCACCCCTTTTTAGAGAGCTATTGTGGGATGGGAAATTTTTTTGAATGAACTAGTTGGCCAGTGACCACCCACGGGCTACTCCCACACCCACTCTCCCAATCTTTAGGGCATTTAGGCAATTAAATTTAAGAATTAAAAGATTAAGAAAAAAGTAATAAAGAAAATCATGGCACTTAGGCAATTAGATTTAAGAATTAAATGATTAAGATAAAACTAAATTTTTTTAAAAAAAACATGATAATTAAATTATGTAAGGGGCAAAATTTGACTATAAACTTAGTGGATACGACTAACAATAAGAACATGACATATGTTCTTGTTATGTGCAAATAATTGTAGAAAATCAAATAAGTGCTGTTTGATAAGTAGACACATGTCATCTTCCTATTGTTGGTTATAACCAAACTTTGTCTTTAGGTAAGTGTGCTCTCTCTTTGTTTTTATTTATTTATTTATTTTTAATTTTTAATTTTTTTAATAATTATTTTAAGAATAAAATTTGACTCCAAACATGTCTAGAGCTATCTTTTCCAACTAATTACGTAATGATTTATAAGATTATTTGTGTGTTATTTAAAAGAAAATATTTGGCTCCAAACATGTTAGAAACCTTGAATTTCAACCTCCTATAGGAAAATAACATGTTTCCTTGTCATGTACAATACACATGATTCATTCGATTGGTTGTGTTAAGTGTGGTAAGTGGTATTGCACATGACAAGGATTAGGAACGGAGCCAGGAGTTTGATTGAGAGGTGGGGGGGGGGGGGATTAAAAAAAAAAACTTAACATCAACTTTTTAAAATTTTGCTTTAAGAATTTTTGGAAATTGGAATATCAACATTTTATTGAATATTTTGGGAATTGAGATCAAGATTTTGAATTCAATTCCGGATTGACTATTGGAATGAAATATTTTAGTATTGGCGTGTACTGATACACTGTTTCGCAATTAACATTGAATATAAATATGAGAAATGATATATCCACAATATTTTCATAACATTTTTATAACAAATCCTAAGTGTTAGGTTGTTATTGGTGGGGTAAAAAAGTAATCTTAGTGTTAGGTTCAAATTTGAACCAATAACAACTAACCACCTGTGATTTGTTGTAAAAATATTGTAGATGTAGCATCTCTATATATATTGACACACTATTATTAAACTAAATGAAAGTATAATTTATAATGAATTTAATGTATTGTTTTACAAAAATCAAATAAAAAAATGATTAGATTGTGTGTGTGTTTGTTTCTTAAAAAAAAAAATCAAATCAAATGAGTAGATTGTTAATAAAAATAAATAAATTATGGCATTTTTTTAAATAAACAAACATGTAGGGTATTTTGTAAACTATGACTAATTAAAATCACTTTTAAATCACTTTTTCTATTCCCAATCCCATCCGTCTGTGATTTTACTCATTATCTCACATCTGGCCTTTAAACATGTATTACTTACTTTTCACATTTCTGCTTGCTCTTCTTCATTAGCGCGCCTCTAAATCTACCTTTTAATAATCTTCTTCTTCGTCTTTATTTATTTATTTTTTAACGTCTCTTTTATGTTTTTGTTACATCATGTTCTTCATTTTATTCTCACATTCCTTTCTCTCACTGTGCTTCTTGATTACTTTAGTCAAACTCAAATCCATCATATTTTTCCCCCTTTGTTTTAGACGGAGATGAATAGAGCCTGAGTAGTGGTTCACAGAGTGGCCAACTGGCCATAAATTTATTTGGGTCTAGAATGCCAGGAGTGAGTTGATAATAAGCAAGAAGAGACCAATGATGACCCTGTTTAATTTTTTTGGGGGGCTAATTGAACATTAAATATGCCAATAGAAATTTTTTTCAAATAGTAGCTCCGTTTCTGACAAGTACACATGTTAACTTCCTATTGTTAATAATTGTACCATTATCTACGTAGTTTTTGAAATACAAAAATACCCTTAAACATTATATATTTTACCTTTGTTCTTTATGAAAGTGTGCTCTTTTCATGGGAGATGTAATTCAAAAGAATTTTGTCAAATTAACGACCATATTATTTTGGTGCAAATTCTCAGTATATAAATTCTTGTAAGGACTCAATTTGTAACAACTCCAAATTGGTATTGGGTTCGCACGTTTAAGGCCCAAACAATAAAATTTGTAGAGCGTGGGCTGAAAGGCTAGGCCTTGGTCACCAGACGGTGGTTAATCATGGTACTCATACAGAGGTGAACCATGTTTGCTCGAGAAGTCTTTCTCCTCGGCATGGCCTGGGAGGCTCTGGTTCTTGGCCTTTTTTCCCAGCCCCTTTCTCTAGATTGCTTACTTCTCTTTTTATATTAGCCTTTACTTTTCCTCCAACGTCCACGTATAGGTTCAGTTTTCTAGGGCTAATACTTGTCCCATCAGCCCATACCCAAAGTGGTTGGGGGTGGTTGTAAAAGCTGAAAAGCATTGCTCTGTCTGGCGCAGAGTATTTAATTGCAGTAATGACAGCTTTTCCTTTGTCCTTTGTCGCCATATTGTCCAGAGGTCCTGTCTCCATCAATGTTAAGGTGTTCAGCTTTTCCTTAAACTGTTCCTATATCGTACTTGTGCTTTCTTTCAGGAGCGCGTTAGGATGCCAAGGATAGAGTCATCCTCGGCTATATCTCTAGGCCATTTGGACCTTCACTATATGTCATCGGCAATATCCCTCCTCGGCTCGGGCCTTGGGCCCTAAAGCAAAGTGGGCCAGGGTCACAAGCTCTCTGGCCCCACAATTCTTATCCGAAATTCTTGTGTAACAATTTCATCCAAAATGTATAATCTTAGGCCTTGAAAGCCATTCAACTTTTCATATAGTCCTTCTAAAAAAAAAAAACTTTTCATATATTCAATTTGTGATTCCCACATTGATTTTGTCTAATATAAAAAGACTAATAAAGTGTGTTAATCATTTATAACATTTATAATATTCAAAGTAATTTAGTTTTTAGTAACTGAAATTAGTACCACAGACACATACTTTATATACATGTATTCAAGGGCGGAGAAAGGAATTTTTGTTTGGGCAAAGTTGCGGTACTAATATATTTATTAAGACAACCCCTAATACACATCTATATATACACACAGACATTTTTTATTATTATTATACACATATATAAATACACACACTTTATTTGATAAGTTTTTTGTATACACACACCCAACAAAAAAAAAGAGCTTAGTATTTTCAATCAAAATTATGTTTGATGACAATGTTTCATAAAATAAATTCATTTTTACCATCTTCATAGTGAAAATCTTAAAAAGTTTCATTTTCAATACAAATTATCAAATTTTATACTAAAGTAAGTAAAAAAAATTTCAATTGAACTAATGAAATTTTCAAAAATATGAATGATCCAAAACTTGGAGGAATAAGTTAGGCTCCAAACATATTTGTAGTTATCTTGTTTCAACCTATTATGTGACAACTGAAGAGGCATTTCATGCGTAGTTTTAGTGACAATATTTTTTTAATGAGTCAATAACTTGTTAATTCCTACATAACGAGTTGAAAAAGATAAATTCAAACATGTTTGGTGCCAAGCTTTATCAAATATTTAACAGATATAAGAGCATATTTTACAATAAAAAATAAAATTTTAAAAAATAAAGTTATGTCTTTATAAATATTAGACCATTTTTTTTTAAGAGCATCGTTGGAGTGATTCAAATATTTGGGGGGGGGGACTCTTCTTTTTGTAGGCTAAAATTTAAAAATATTAAAATAATTATATATATATATATATATTAAAGGAAATTTCAAAAATCTGGGAGGGGGGGGGGGGGTGGGGGGCCATGGCCCCCCACCCGTATACATAGCTCCACCCCTACTTGTATTTGGTCCAATAATAAGGACTGAATTCAAGATTGGATCTTACAAATATTTGATTTTTAAGCACAATGCTAAAGACATACTGGCTATTAAGAGAATGACTGACCACTTAGTTCTATATGTTTTGCTAAAAATCTTTCTATAAAGATAGTTTTCCACATTTTTCAGTGTTTGGTAGTATAAAAAAAAATGGTTAATGGAAAACTATCTTTAGTCAAAGGAAAGCTTTAATAAAAATAAAGTTTATTTTCTATAGGTTGATTTCCAAAAAAAATAGAAAACAATCCCTCTCTCACACGGTGAATAACTCCTATAAATATTATCTTCTTCTAGCCAAGGGAAACAATATTTTCTTTCACGCCTTCAATCTTTCTCATGATAAGATCTTTCACTTATCTTTCCTTTACTTTTTCTCTCTTCTCACACCTCATTGTCTGCTGTCACACACTTTGGTCTCTTCTCTTTCCTCCTATTTCTCTCTCTATTTGTCTCCTTTCTCCCCATTTCTCTTTCCCTCTGTAACACCGTTCTTTGATAAGGTTTTTATTTTTTATTTTTTCCCTCACAAATCAGTCAATAGTTTTCTTACAATTTGGTATTTTGGAATTTATTAAACCTATTGTACTAGAATATTTTTCCGATTAAACAATTTGGCCTATGTGGCATTTTAAACTATTTAAAATGGAGATTATGGTTATTTTAAACTATTACCAAGATGAGTGTTTGAGATCATGAAAATTGAATAACTAATTTTGATTGTATTTGTTGTCAAAATTTTAATTTGAAAACCAAATTCATTCTCGGTTATATATATATAAATTTCATTGGGTGAGTTACACAATACACATGTTATACATGTTTTGAATTATACAAGAAATGTTATAAAAAAATCCGTGCATACTGATGACGTCGAAAATTGTCACCAATGGGTCACACCGTACTCGCGACTCGAAGCGAACCTGCACGACAAAAGAAATCGAAAGAAGTCCTTCAGAGAGCACCGGTGTGGTGCCGGCCAAAAGCTCTCCGACGGTCAAGTTAGAATTCCTCTGTTTTACTTAGTGCGTTAGAGAGGGTTCATTAAAGCGTACCTCGATTTCTGTGGGTATTAGGCCTTTTATAGTGATAAAGGGTTGACTTTTCCTTTTTGGTTTCCACATCTTTTCAATGTGGGACTCTACTCCCAATTCTTCTAAGCGTGGTGAGCAAGGATTCCCATTTCCGGATCTTAGGGTTTTTTTGGGCTATGGACGTTTCGGATCATGGGCCCTTACTGTGTCAGTCAGTGATGGGCCTTCAAAGCTGGGACCATCTTTACACAGGCCCAAGAGACCCAATCCGTCAGGCCCATTAAGGTAAGCCCATCAGGCCCAATATTTTATCACCTTCAGTTGCCCCCTTCACCCCAATGGTCCGTCAGCTTTTAGGACAAATGATCAATGGGGTGACGATCATAGCGTAGGGGTCTGACGGGCGTTTTATAACGGAAATGGATCCGTGAGACAGAAAAACCGACTTAAGTTGTCACAACTGGTTGGCGGATTTATACAAAATAGGATGACGGTTCCAGACGAGTCAACCCATCAGAGGAAGATTCATCGAGTTGACGGCTACATGATGGGTACAAATCTGTTGGTACGTACTGACAGGTTGTCAACATTTATTGAGCATGCCACGTGTCAATCTCTGACTGGTCGTTGTATAGGATCGAAGCGTCGCTTCGTCTTCCGTGCATCTCCTATATATATAAGGCGCCTCACTCTCTCATTTTTACACTTTTCAATCAGAAATTGTTTGTCAGAGCGAAGCCGTCAACCTTGTCAGAACAATCCGTCGAGGACGAGTGTCTACCGATTACATCAACCGTCATCTATCCTCTGCTAAGTGTGGTAAGTACTTTAATACCATAATCAAGCTTTATTTCCGTCCTTACATTGTTGATAGGTTTACTATACCCGTCAATACTTTCAAACCCGTCAGTCTTAGGTTTCATCGTAAATTGTAGGAAATGTCTAGTGCGTCAAGTAACTAGTCGGTGGTTCGTGACGGGACGGAATACGAGGATGTATACCCGTCCGGTCATAAAGACCAAGAGAGCCCCGGCGAAGATAGGAGTCCGTCTGCCTCCTCTTCATCCTCAACAAATGAGGATGTGGAGATAGTTGAAATAGAGGGTTCCGATGACGACGGGGATCAAGCACTGGAGTCCGTTATAGGTGCTGATGGACTAAGGCAGTTCATCATGTTGCCAGAGTGGACGGTGCATAGGTTTACATCCGTCATCAGGGAGAAACACTTCAGCACCTTCAGAACCAATTTCCAAATCCCTGATTATGTTTCCATCCGTCTACCTTACGCGTCGGAGAAGTGTTACTATGAAGGGATAGACGGTGTCGGAGTGTACGAGCAGGCGTTGAAGGCTGGACTTCGATTCCCGCTTTCTACACTTCATAGGGAACTCTTACAGTATCTGGGGTTGTCCGTCACCCAGATATCCCCTAACGCCTGGAGGGTCTTCATAGCCATGGAGATTCTTTACGGTGCAATGTCAGACGGGGAAAGGAAACTGACGGTCCGTGAATTTCTTCACTGTTACCGTCCAGACGAGATTTCTGGATCAAGGGGGATGTATAGTTTTGCTAGTCGGAGCCCCTTGTTGAAGGTGATCTTTGAGACCCCAGACTCAAATAGAGACTGGAAGAGTCGGTACTTCTTCCTGGAGGGTGATAGATGGATGAACCATCCAGGGTAGACGGAGTACATGCCCGTCGACACAACTTGGGCAGTGATAAATCAGACACGTATGCATCCGTCTTAATTTTGTACTGTTTTTCATATCCGTCCATTTTTATGTGTATATCTTGATCATCTTTCTCTGCAGGTAGACGGCGCCCACAAGTCAGCCTTGAGGAGTTTAGTTTCCTTGAAAAGATTTGCAGGAAAACTACGCCGGAGGAAAGGACTTGGGCTAAGTTGGTGAACCCGATGACCATACATTGGTATTGCGACGGTCCTGAGCCCACCCAAGAGGCAATTAGATACGACGAACGAGTTCATAGACGTAAGCTCGTCAACTTTACTTTGCCATTTAACTGCCCTTACTTAGTTTTAATTTCATTCGTCATTATTTGCAGAGATGGAGGACGCAAAAAGGAGAGCTTTGATCAAATCCCAAGCCGTCAAGAAGAGAGAATCCGACGAGGTGGTACCTAAGGTGTCGGCTTCAGCCCCTAAGAGGAAACCGACATCAAAATCTGACCGTCCATTTAAGCAACCAAAGGTCTCTCTTGAACCTGTGGTTGGTTTAATGGCTGAGGGTAACAAGACCGTCACTCCAGCGAAGCAGGGGACGGGTAAAGGATTGATGACGGCCCCAGACGGTAAGCAAGAGAGACCTCCTTCCCTTCTCCGCGACGACTCCAAGTATGCATTGGAGAAGCTGTCGTCCATCATCACGGCAGAAGACTATGAAGATCTGGGAAACCATTCGACGGAGGCCATGGGGGAGACGGGCTTCTTTGCCGTCGCTCAGGTTGGTTATGTCCGTCAAATAAGCTTATTTTTTCTTTCTCGTTGTTATTTACATTATGTGACGGTCTCTTTTCTACTCGCAGTCCTTGGTCATGATGAAGGGACTACTGGACCGGTGTCTCAACCGTGAGAGTACCTTGGACCGGGTGCGCGCGAAGGCGGAGCAGACGGAGGAAGAGCTCGGACAACTCCATAAATGGAGGTCCAAGATGGAGAAGAAGCTGGAGCTTTCTGAGAAGGCGAGGAAGGAGCTGGAGGAGAAGACGGCCTCTGCGCTGACGGTCATCGAGAAAAAGGAGGCGGAGATCAAAGAACTCAAGGAAGAGATCCGTCATGCGAAAGAGGTAGCCGTCGAGGAGTACCGATGCTCAGAGTCCTGCTTGGGCGAGCTGTCAGACTCTTTCCTTCAAGGCTTCGATGATTCTCTCCGTCAAGTCAAGAAGGCCTATCCAGAGCTGGATTTGTCAATGGTCAAACTTGAGGACCAAGCCCAGACCTCTGCCCTCCCCGTCGCCTCCGAAAATACGGAGGACCTCTTTGGCGAAGGCGTTGCTCAAGGAGATGGAGAGTCTGTCCCGTCCAAGGACGTCCAAGTCGCTGAACAAAAGAAAGATTAATGTCTATGTAATTTATTTTGAGAACAATCCGTCCTTCCCCCTTTTTTTTTTTATTGACATTTCAGAACAATCCGTCCTCTTTAATTGTCTTAAACATTTGCCCTTGGGGCTTTTGGCTTAATGTTCATATATGCTTTCTATCATTGTTTGGTACTTTGTTTAAAGGTCCGTCCTCCTTCTTGAGGAAGGATTTGTGAGAATATTTGTTTATCTGTGATACTCCGTCCACTTTGCAGACTTGTTATCTTGTGTTGATTGAGCATTTACATCGGTGAGGATTTTCCTTTTCCGTCCACTTTGAGAGGTTTATTATGAGGACCGTCCACTTTGTGGCGTTGTACATCATTTTTAAATGTATCGCGTATTTAATGGACTTGTAAAAAATTTTAACGTAGTTAGTTGTCCGTCCACTTCGCTTACACGCTCTTCTATTATTTCCGTCCACCTTGGGACATGAGCATTCGTCCCTGTAAGATGTTATTATCCCTGTAGGATAGTCCGTCCATCTCATGGACTTTATTTCATGTCCGTCCATTTTGTATTTTCCAATTTTTGATGACCCGCCTGTTTTGTGGACATGTATTTCAACATCTTAGTGATCCGTCCACTTTGGGGACAGTTTTTCAATCACCTTAGTGATCCGTCCACTTTGTGGACTCATGTTTCATCACCTTAGTGATCCGTCCGCTTTGTGGACTCATGTTTCATCACCTTAGTGATCCGTCCACTTTGTGGACTCATGTTTCATCACCTTAGTGATCCGTCCGCTTTGTGGACTCATGTTTCATCACCTTAGTGATCCGTCCACTTTGTGGGCTCATGTTTCATCACCTTAGTGATCCGTCCACTTTTTGGACTCATGTTTCATCACCTTAGTCGTCCACTTTGTGGACCTATATTTCATCACCTTAGTGATTCGTCCACTTTGTGGACTCCTTTTTGTATCAGTCCATCTTGTTGAAAGTGATAATCCTCGTAGGCTTATCCGTCCATCTTGTGGACTTGATTTTGTATCCGTCCATCTTGTGGACTTCAAGTGATCATCCTTTAGAAGGATCCGTCCATATTATGGATTTTATTTTGCATCCGTACATTTGGTGGACCTCAGTTATTTTGTGGGCAATTGTAATGACATCCAAGTAGAAAATCAAAGTTGATAGAAATGCGTAAAGGAAAAGTGCCTGCCCCCCCGGGCTTAAAAAGGCATGACAAGATTGTAGCAAAAATAGTTAAACAGTTAAAAGAAAAGCTATTAATGCCAAAAAGTCTTAAAAGAAAAACTGGTTGTCGTGTCACTATTACTGGTAATATTTCCTCAAATGCTCGGCATTCCATGGATGCGGTAGCTTCTCTCCGTCTGTTGTCTCCAGGTGGTATGTTCCTTTCCTTTTCCACGACGTAACTCTATAAGGTTCTTCCCAGTTGGGGCCGAGTTTTCCCTGTGTAGGGTCTCTAGTTGCGCCCATGACCCTCCTAAGTACGAGGTCTCCTACTTGGAAGTTTCTGTGTCGGACCCGGGAGTTGAAATGTCTGGACATGCGATCTTGGTATCTAGCGATCCTTTGCTCTGCTGCCGACCTAACCTCATCTATCAGGTCCAGCTGTAGCCTCATGGATTCGTCATTCCTGCTCTCTTCATGGTTGTGAACCCTGTAGCTTGTGAGCCCAACTTCTGCTGGAATGACTGCCTCGCTCCCGTATGTCAGTCGAAATGGCGTCTCTCCTGTCGGAGTCCTCGCCGTTGTCCTGTATGCCCACAGTATGCTCGGCAATTCTTCTGGCCATATACCCTTTGCCCCCTCGAGCCGAGTCTTGATAATCTTTAACAGGGATCGGTTCGTGACTTCAACCTGGCCGTTAGCCTGCGGATGGGCGGGTGATGAGTAGTGGTTTTTTATTCCTAGCTGTGTGCAGAAATCTCGGAAGTGGCCGTTGTCGAACTGCCTCCCGTTATCTGAGACAAGAACTCTAGGAATACCAAACCTACATACGATGCTCCGCCAGACAAAGCTTCTAATGTTCTTTTCTGTAATGGTGGCCAAAGCTTCCGCTTCTACCCATTTTGTGAAGTAGTCAATACCCACTACCAAGAACTTTAGCTGCCTTATCGCCGTTGGGAAAGGTCCCATGATGTCTAGTCCCCACTGAGCGAACGGCCATGGAGCCGTTATAGGGGTTAGTTCTTCAGCTGGCTGTCCGATAAAATTGCTGAACCTCTGGCATTTGTCGCAGCTTTTAACGTAGGATTCGACATCCTTCTGCATGGTTGGCCAGTAATACCCAGCTCGTACCAGTTTGTGCACTAACGACCGCGATCCAGAATGGTTCCCGCATATCCCTTCATGTACTTCCCTCATCACGTAGTCTGCCTCTTCAGCCCCCAGGCATCTAAGATAAGGACGGGAGAAACCTCTTTTGTAAAGAATATCCTTTATTAAGACGAATCTCGCCGCTTGGACTTTTAGCTTTCTTGCTGCCTCCTTTTCTTCTGGCAGTAACCCGTCCTTTAAGTATGAAGTTATCTGTGTAGTCCAGTTTCTTTCGGAGCGTATCTCCTGCATGTTGTCGGGGTCTATTAGCGGAAAGATTTGAACAAAGGAAAGTACATTACCCAGTGCCGTCATATGTTCTGCTGAAGCGGCTTTGGCTAGTCGATCGGCGAGCTCATTTTCTCCCCTGGGGATCTGGACGAACATTGCTTTTAGCCCGTCGACTCTCGCCCTTACTTGATCAAGATATCTCTTCAACCTTTCCCCTTTGCATTCATAATCTCCGTTTACTTGATTGGTCACGACTTGAGAGTCGCAATGCACGACCACACTTTCAGCTCCGGCGGCTTTGGCTAGGTCGAGTCCTGCTGCCACCGCTTCGTATTCCGCTTCATTGTTGGTAATGGGGAAGTCGAGACGGACCATACATTCAATCTTGTCTCCTTCAGGTGACAGCAATACTATGCCGGCTCCTCCGACTCGCTTATTGGATGATCCGTCGGTGTAGATGTTCCAGTGGGGGGGTTCTTCTGCCCCCTTGTCCGCGTCCCGCGTAAACTCTGCTATGAAGTCGGCTATAGCTTGTCCTTTAATGGCCACACGTGGTCGGTACTTGATGTCAAACTCACTCAATTCTATTGCCCACAGCGTCAGTCGACCCGCGGCTTCAGGATTACTCAGTGCCTTTCGCAAGGGCTTGTCGGTCATTACGTTCACGGTATGGGCTTTAAAGTAGGGCTTGAGCTTGCGAGCCGCCGTGACCAACGCAAAGGCGAGTTTCTCCATAGGTTGGTATCTTTCCTCGGCACCGCGGAGCGCCCGGCTGGCGTAGTACACGGGCTTCTGTGCCCTGTCCTCCTCTCTGATTAAGGCAGCGCTGACGGCCACCGGGGAGACAGCCAAATAGAGGAAGAGTTCTTCTCCTGGTTGCGAGGGGCTCAGTAGAGGTGGTGAAGATAGATAGGTTTTTAACTCCTCGAAGGCTCGCTGACACTCGTCCGTCCACTCGAATGACTTTTTCAATGTTCGAAAGAAGGGTAAACACTTGTCCGTCGCTCTCGACACGAATCTATTCAATGCCGCTACCTTGCCGTTAAGGCTCTGTACTTCCTTCATGTTTCTCGGGGGGGCCATCTCCATTATGGCTCGGATTTTGTCCGGGTTAGCTTCAATCCCCCTTTGAGATACCATGAATCCCAGGAATTTGCCTGCCGTTACACCGAACGCGCACTTTCCCGGATTGAGTTTCATGTTGTAGGATCGAAGCGTGCCGAATGTTTCCTTGAGATCTTCCAAGTGGTCTTCCTCCTTCCGGCTCTTCACCAGCATGTCGTCGACATAGACTTGGACATTCCTCCTGATTTGCTGTGCGAACATCTTGTTCATTAGTCTCTGGTATGTTGCCCCTGCATTCTTCAGGTCGAATGGCATTACTTTGTAACAGAAGAGTCCTTGACTGGTTACAAACGAAGTCTTTTCCTGATCGTCCTCGTGCATGCGGATCTGGTTATAACCCGAGAAAGCATCCATGAAGCTTAGCAATTGGTGTTGAGCCGTCGAGTCTACTAGGATGTCGACCCTTGGAAGGGGATAGCTATCTTTGGGGCATGCTTTGTTAAGATCGGTGAAGTCCACGCATATCCGCCATTTGCCGCTCGTTTTCTTCACCATTACCACATTCGCCAGCCAATCGGGGTAGTAGACTTCCCTGATGAAGCTTGCCTCTTGGAGTTTGCGGACCTCTTCCGCTATTGCTTGGTCTCGTTCCGGGGCGAATACTCTCTTCTTTTGTCGGACGGGTGGGAACGAGGGCAACACATTCAACTTGTGTACCATGACCGAGGGATCGATTCCTGGCATATCGTCATGGCTCCAGGCGAACACATCCTTATTGCTCCTCAAGAATGCTACGAGCTCTTGACGGATTTCGGGTTTGGCAAGCGTTCCGATCTTGGTGGTTCGATCTGGATTGGAACTGTCGAGAGTTATCTCCTGTAGCTTCTCTGTAGGTTCTGCCGTCGTTCGGTGTTCTTCTATGTTCAAGGCCTGGATCTGGTCTTCCACCTCCATCATAGCTACGTAGCATTCTCGTGCGGCAATTTGACTTCCGCGTAGCTCTCCTACCCCATATTTCGTTGGGAACTTGATCATCAGGTGGTAAGTTGATGTTGCCGCCTTCCACGAGTTGAGCGTGGGTCGTCCAATAATAGCATTGTAGGCTGACGAGCAATCGACCACCAAGAATGTTACGTCCTTGGTGATTTGTTGGGGGTAATCTCCTACTGTCACCGATAACGTGACTGCGCCCAAAGGGAATATTCTACTCCCTCCAAAGCCAACGAGCGGGGCGTTTGTCGGTATTAGCTGCTCCCTGTCAATCCTCATTTGTTGGAACGCTGGATAATACAAGATGTCGGCCGAACTACCGTTGTCGACCAACACTCGGTGGATATTATAGTCGCCTGCCCGCAAGGTGACGACGAGGGCATCGTCGTGTGGATGGTGTAGGCGCCGTGCATCCTCTTCCGAGAACCCGATAATGGGGCCTTCCCTTCTTGCCATCTTTGGTACTGTACCCGCCAACTGGACATTCTGTACCATCCGAAGGTATGTTTTGCGAGCCTTTTTTGACGATCCGGCCGCACCTGTTCCTCCAATTATCATCCTTATGTCCCCTAATGGGGGCCTTGGTCGCTCGTTTTCTCGACGGGGGTGTTGTTCTTGTGGGGGTTGATCCGTTCTCTCCTTGCTGACGAACTTCTTCAGCTTCCCTTGTCGGATAAGGGTTTCGATTTGTTGCTTCAAGTCGTAGCAATCGGCCGTGTCGTGATCATGGTCACGGTGGAAGCGGCAATATTTGTCTCTGGACCTTTTGTTGGGATCACTCTTCAGCTTTCCCGGAAACGTCAGGGATCCTTCGTCCTTAATCTGCATTAGGACTTGGTCTATCGGAGCGGTCAACGGAGTGAAACTTGTGAACCTTCCGCCCATTGGTTTTGGACGTCTCTCCTCCCTCCGATCTCCCATCCGTCCTTTCTTCCGCCCCTGGTCCTGTCGGGGGTCCTCTTGTCTGTCTCTTTTCTTGGGTCTGTCTTCTTGGGCTAATAGTGCGTCTTCAGCGTTCATATACTTGGTGGCCCTGTAAAGCACCTCTGACATGGTCTTTGGGTCGTTTTTGTATAGGGAGAACAAAAACTTACCCCCCTTCAGCCCGTTCGTGAACGCGGCCACCAATATCTTGTCGTCGGCTTCGTCGATCGATAGCGCTTCTTTATTGAAGCGTGATATGTAGGTCCGTAACATCTCCTCCTCTCTCTGCTTGATATTCATCAAACAAGCCGTGGATTTCTTATACCGATGTCCTCCGATGAAGTGCGTAGTGAACTGAGCGCTCAGCTCCTTGAAGGTGCCGATGGAGTTTGGTGTTAGTCGGCTGAACCAAATCCTTGCTGCGCCCTTCAGGGTTGTAGGGAATGCCCTACACATAATTGCGTCTGCCACTCCCTGAAGGTGCATCAGGGTCTTGAAGGTCTCTAGGTGATCGAGAGGGTCCCTGATTCCGTCATAACTGTCCATACTCGGCATGCGGAACTTACTCGGCAGGGGGAAGGAATTGACGGACGCCGTAAATGGCGAGTCAGTCCGGTTGACAAGGTCGTCAAGATCACTGGACACTCGCCCCTTGAGAGCGTTCATCAGTACTTCCATCTGTTCCTTCATCGCCTGCATCTCCGCGATGATGGGTTGTGGAGCTGTATCCGTCACTGAAGGGATGCTAGCGTCCCGTCGCACTTGCTTGCTCGAGGCGTTACTCTCCTGTGGTCCGTCATTATTTCTCCTTTCCGCACTGTTCCCTTCTTGATCTTCTCCTTGGCTATTCATCGCCGCACTCTTTTGATTCAGCTGCTCTACCAGGTCGTGGTTTTGTTTGGTGAGGCGCTCCACGGCTGCGGTGAGCGTCTTGACCTGTCTCTCAAGGGCAGTCGTGGGGGCTTCTTCTTGGACGTCATTTATGGTTGCCATCGAGCGTGTGAGTACCATGTAACTCTTTTGTCTAGGAAGCGATAATGTTACCGTACCCGTTTCCCACAGACGGCGCCAACTGATGACGTCGAAAATTGTCACCAATGGGTCACACCGTACTCGCGACTCGAAGCGAACCTGCACGACAAAAGAAATCGAAAGAAGTCCTTCAGAGAGCACCGGTGTGGTGCCGGCCAAAAGCTCTCCGACGGTCAAGTTAGAATTCCTCTGTTTTACTTAGTGCGTTAGAGAGGGTTCATTAAAGCGTACCTCGATTTCTGTGGGTATTAGGCCTTTTATAGTGATAAAGGGTTGACTTTTCCTTTTTGGTTTCCACATCTTTTCAATGTGGGACTCTACTCCCAATTCTTCTAAGCGTGGTGAGCAAGGATTCCCATTTCCGGATCTTAGGGTTTTTTTGGGCTATGGACGTTTCGGATCATGGGCCCTTACTGTGTCAGTCAGTGATGGGCCTTCAAAGCTGGGACCATCTTTACACAGGCCCAAGAGACCCAATCCGTTAGGCCCATTAAGGTAAGCCCATCAGGCCCAATATTTTATTACCTTCACATACCAAACACCAGAAAACATTCTCAAGCTCATTTTTTAAGGTCGTTACCAAATATTGAAAAATGAGATGGTTTTCCACAAAATGCTCTATAGAAAATGAACAATTTTCTAAAAATCGTTAATACCAAAACAAATAGAGCATGACCAATTGTACTGGTTTAATTGCAATGCTGAGTCTTCTTTATTTAACCAATTGTGCTGTTTTTGTTTTGTTTTTAGTACCTGAAGTTAGTACCATAAGACCCATACTTTTTATACATGTATTTGGTCCAATAATAAGGATCAAACTCAAAAAATAGAATCTTACAAATATTTGATACTTAATTAAGCACAATTCTAAAGACACATTGGCTATTAAGAGAATGGCTGATCGCCACTTAAACCAATTGTACTGGTTTAATTGCAATGTCCAATCATCTTCATATATATATATATATATATATATCTCATCCTCAAAATGGATTTCTGATAGCGATCATTATTTACAGAGGGTAATATGCGAACCATCTATCAATCATGTTATAGACCTCCTTAGGCTTGTACAAATCAGCTACATGACCAGCTCCCTACATTAGAATCAAGAATGAATGAATGAAAATATATATACACACTCAAATGTGCAAGTATCATTGTTAAATTTGAGTGCATTTTTAATAAATGAAGAGGTTCTCTAACCTTGACACTCGAGTATGTCATGTAGAAATTGTCATATTTGTACCTCTCTGTGTATCTATATATGAAATAATTAACAACTTAATTGCAGGTTTGAGTTTTGTAAGCATAGTTTAGACAACTCAAAATTGAAAAAAAAAAATGAAAACATAAACTGCATAGAATTGAAGTATTGGTAATCCAGAAACTAACCCTGCAACTTGAGCATCAACAAACCATGCACGCCATGAATCGTCCAAAGTGAAATTCAAAGACCTTATCCATTCTTGTGTACCGATATGTGGTATTGACAGATCAAGATCAGCACTATAATACATCAAATTTTAAAAAATAAGAAATGTTATATGTATTATTCTTGTAATCAGGGACGGAACCAGGATTCATACCTGAGGGGGGCCAAAGCTTAAAAACAAAATTTTTCTTATGAAAATAAAAACTAACATCTATTTCATATTCAACAAAATACTACATACAAAATTAGTATTTCTTAAACATTTCATATTAGAAAACACATCAACAAAGTATAACATACAAAATAAGTGTTTCTTATTTTGTGCATGATTTTTGTTTAGTCTATATTTATTATTATTTTTTTTTTTTGTAGTTAAAGGGGTATGAATTTTATTTATTTATTTATTTTCTTGTAGGTCAATATCTAAATATTTGAGAAGAGAGGAGATATATATATATATATATATATATATGTATATATATGTATATGTATTAGGGCAACTCTTAATTTTTTTATACTAATTTTTTTTTTTTTTTTTAATTTGGGGGGGGGGGGGGGGGGGGGCAATGGCCCCCCTCTGCCCCAGTGTAGGTCCGTCACTGCTTGTAATAACTGAAGCATAAAACAAATTAAACCAACCGACAGTAATTTTATTATAGGATTTTTGCAAACAATGACAAACCTCTTATATTTTATATAATAAGCCAAGTTCGTATGTGTCAAATTGTCAATTAGTATTTTGTTGGACCATGTAGAGCCTAATTTGTGTTTGATCTGGTTTATAATCCAATCTGAGATAA
The DNA here is from genome assembly GCF_932294415.1 of Quercus robur. NCBI lineage: Eukaryota > Viridiplantae > Streptophyta > Magnoliopsida > Fagales > Fagaceae > Quercus > Quercus robur. The sequence goes on along the minus strand of NC_065534.1, from coordinate 17,224,052 downwards.
AAGTGCTACGGTTTTAATGGTAGATTTTCAAAGACTTAGTCGTGGTAAAACTTTTTTGGCCCATTTTTTAGCCAATTGTGGATTCTTTGTGTGGGATATAAATAACCGTTATTTCATATTAGAGTTAAGTACGTCATTTTGAGACAGAAACACTGTATTGCTGCATCTATTATTTTTCTTCGAAAAATAGTAAATTACTGCAACTCAGTAGACATAGACAAATTGCCGATCTACGTAATTTCTTGTGTAGTGTGATTGTCTTGTATCAATTGTATGTGTTGCAAAAAATCCAAAATAGTAAGAGCAAAAGTATGATTAGAAAGGAAGTTATAAGCTATCACCAGTATATGAGAGCTCGGAGTCTGGTTTTACTTAGATTTCGGTGATAATCAATAGTACTCAGAATATCCTTTGTGTAAGCTAAGTCGGAAATGTTGCACAACGTCCAATATCCTTTGGTTCCCTAGATTGGCATCATATGAATTCCAGAATTATTTAATAGATGAAAACCTATATATCTATGCATATCATTGCGTATGTAGGGTTTACTTACCTCTCTAACATGAAGAGCTTCTCGAACACTTGGATCATTTGCCCAAATTTCAACAAATACATCTTCATAATCCTAAAATATAAATCAATCTATTATACATATTTTTTTTTTCAAAATATGATTAGCTAGATGCAAAAGAGAGAGAAAGAGAAAGAGGGTTATTTACTCGACACCATAATGCACTATTTGTAGGCAATGAATGGAGGAAATTGTTGGTAGTCCTCATGAGAATTCTTTGATCCCTATCTACTTTATTGGGTTTCAAATAGCCACTTGTGCATAACGGTTCCAAAACTTGATTTATGTTTATTCCACTGATTAACTGCGCCATCAAATGATCACTCTTATATAATCCTAATGGATACAAAAATTTTCAATAGAGATGATTTTATAAAGGCAAAAAAGCAATGTGTTAACTGACCTCATCGATAGCTTCAACATCCATCATACATCTTTCATTGGTTGTATCAATGTTGACATAATTTCCATTGCAACTTGCTTTGGCCGACTTGAAAAGAAAAAGAAAACTACATTAAGTTTTTATATTCATATAATGTAAATACAAATGAATTTTAGTGGAAATTGTCAGCCAGACTTGTACCAAACCGGTCGATTCAACTGGGTTAATCGAGAACCGGCCCAAATTAAGGCTGGTTTTTGGGGTTATAGTGGCTGCATCATAAAATTGCAAGGTTTTAACTTGGCAACAATACTTTTTTTTTTTTTTTGAGAATTAAGGTGACAATTCTTAAAGACTTCATATTGATAATAGTAATAACTAGCAAAGTGTTAAGGAGATAATATCTTGGAGAGATTTTAACCGAGAAGTTTATATAACATATAGAGACATTACTTGAGCTAAATTATATTATTTTAATTATGTAACTCTTTTGGCCAAGAGCTTTGTTACTTAGTTGTGTCATTGACACCTTTGCCCTTTTAGTGTTTCCAGAGTTTAAATCCTCACATCTCCATTGTAATTATAATTTATTAAAAAAAAAAATTATTAAAAAAAAATTCAACTCCTTTGATTCGTATTTTTCTTCACGTGGGATTGTCATTATTGAACTAAACACAACTCAAACATGAATATTCTAACACAAAAACAATATTAATAACCATATAGGGAGAAAATGCTTTAGAACTTTGAAAATTTATTTCAGCTAAAGAAGAGTAATAACCTTATAGAGTTCATCCGATATAAGAGTCAAACGATGAGCAGCTGGGACTTTTGAGTTAACATCAAGATATGGATCTGTCTTTGGGCTCCCAAGCACATATCCCTGATGTTAATTCGAGAATGTTATGGTCATACATAATTCACAAAAGAGAAGGTTATTGTGATGCTCTTTTCGAATTACGGCGAAGATAAATTATCCAATAGAATAATTTCAAACCAATTTTTACATTTTTTTTTCGTCTCTTTAATTTTCTTTACTTATTATTTTTTTTTTGGAAAGAAAGTAGACTATTAATCATTTCATATTATTCTAAAACATGTAGATCCGAATCATTGTCAGTCTAGAAGAATTTTAAAAGTAACTAAAAAGTCATCATTTTCAGAGGTTTGTACTTTGAGATTGAAGTGTGGCTTGAGCCCAGCTTCGTTACCTGCAATTAAACAAAAAAGAGCAAGTCTTATTGAGAGGAAAACAACAAAATACTAGGGACTTGAGCTTGAACCAGAAATATACATAAACATGCACACACACTCAAATATGTAATTCTCTTGTCATGTAAATATGTTACCATCATATATTTTTTGAGCCAAGACTGGAATGAAAATGCCTGCATACGAACCACCACCAATGTAAAGTTGATTTTCTGCAAATTCAGAGTGGTCGATTATCCACTGCATGGCAATTCCAAAAACACAAGACTTTCATCAAATTTCCTTGTAGTAGAAAGTACCCATGTTAATTAGGACAATATTTGTAATATTATTTGCTGTAGTGCTGCAAATTTCTTAGTCCCAAAACACATCTAGAACAAAGAAATCATTATTTTTTACACAATTTGTTGGAATAGCGAGTTATGATTAGTACAATCTCACTTCTATATATATATATTTATTATTGGCACAATTTTAATAATTATGCACTAATTATAGTAGATGTCACCTCAATTATTATATTATAAAAAAAGGTTATGAATTTTTTTTTTGGTGACAGTATCCCTATCACCCACTATTCTAGAAGACCATTTTCAACTGAGACAGAAAAAAGAGTGCCTTAATGTCACACCTTTTGCAGAAAATTGTAAAGATTTGCTACAGTTTTTCGGTCGGTCGTGGAGTGGCCGTCAAAGCTTTTTGAGTAAGAAAATCCGGCGCCAACTGGTGCATCTATGAACAGCAAGTTAAGGCCCTGAAAATTTGATCATCATATTAATGGAACAGAGTCAATAAAAAGTGCATATTACCAATAAATTTTCATATATAGGATCATCAATCTTGTAGGAGCAGCCAGAAGTTCCCACACCTTTGTCCAAGTGTCTGGGTTCAAATGAAGTGTGGGCAACCTTTCCTCAGAATATATATAATCAAAAGATAAGGGTCCTACAAATACAATGTGCAGATGCAAGTTAGGTGCGAAATTCTTAAGTAATAATCATATTTCATATCACATGCCATACAACAAGATAAATAATATAATATAATAATAAAGTTGGGTTTAAAAGTCATCACTACACTAAGTGACTGCACCATAAATTGCATAAATGTTTTAAATAAATTTTTTTTCACCAATCATGTCTTTTTTTGGGAGGTGTATATATATATATGGTTTTTGGGATAAAATTAAATTAATGGGGATGGTTTTGATTAGTCATCAATGTCCAATATGTCCTAATCAACGTACGTTTGTTTGTTTTTGTTTTTGTTTGTTTGTTTGTTTTTTTCTTTTTTTTTGCGTTAAAAGAGAGTTTATTGCTACACTGAAACCGTATTTCCAATGCATGTTGTTGGGGGAGCAGAATCTGTGCAAAAGGCCCATGCACCCAAAGCCCATGGGTATAAAAGTTAAAAAAAAGAAGGAAAAACTTGGATCCAGCCCAAGGTATATAGTTATAAAAGAAGTAAGTGGGGCACATCAATGTCCAATATGTCCTAATAAACGTTTTGTTTTTTTGTTTTGTTTTTTTTTTTGTTTTGTTTTTTTTTTTGTTTTTTTTTGTTTTTTTTTTTTGTTTTTTTGTTTTTTTGTTTTTTTTTTTTTTTCGCTAAATGAAGTCAAAAGATCTTGTTGGGCCACAAAGCCCGGCCCGCTAATGATCCTCGTTCCTGCTTAGTACATGGCCGAGGATAGGAAAAAATTCTACATGAGACGGGCTTATAAGTCCAATGTCTCACTGACATGTGGGACCCACATGTCAGTTCATCCAAACGATGAAAATCAAGAAACTCCTTGGTTATAAAATCCTTGGTGCAAAGACGCAGTAGCTTCTTCAAAGAATATGATGAACTATAGCAAATTGTCTCTGGTCACAATGTGCATGAATAATCACTTTGCATCAAGGTGCATCACTTGAGACTGTCCTTAAAATAATTTTTATATATGTCTAGGGTTGTGAGAAAAGAAACTCTACACAAATACACTTGGATATGTGTGAAAACATATCTGGAAATCTAAATTTCATAATTCTCGATAGATACTCTTTCTATCGAACAGCTGTTGAGCATCAGCATTAAACCTCAATAGATATCATCTGTCGAGCTATCTGTCGAATTTTAATGAACAACACTTCTTCATTTGTTTCTTGGACAGATTTGCATGGCTTTCAATACTAAACTTGAACTCTTGTTCCTTGAAGTATTGTTAGGAACCTTATCTGCACTTGTGTTGTATAGCATTGTAGTGTATAACAGATAAACACTTGTGTTGTATAGCATTGTATTGTACAGGAGATAAACAAGTGGCATGTGTGTGTGTGTAGTGTATAACAACTAAGCAAGGGCACGTGTGTGACAGTAAGGAAATGACTAGCATTCTATTAGGGAAGGTAGTTACATAGATATAAAGAGAGGATTGGTTTTGTATGATGGACAATGAATAATACTCAAGCATTCTCTTACTCTGATCTTTCTCTCTCTTTCTATGGAGGCCCGGTCCCCTTGAAGTGACCACATTTCTTTTCCTTTTCCATTTCCTATAAGCAGAATCATAACATTTGGTATCAGAGCAGTGATCCAAGATCGGGAAACATGACGGAGACAAGATCAAATTCCCAGAATTTCGAAAAAATTGCTGCTTTATCCAAGATTACTAACAACCATGAACAAACCCTCCGAAAAATCAAGAAGCAATTACAAACTCTCACCACATTTATGCAAAAGTGGGTTGATTCTAAGGAACAACATCAACAATTACCACAATGTAGAGGATGGGTTAATGCTACGGTTTCCAATGAAGGCCATGAACATTTACCACTTGGACCAATCAAGAATCTGAGGCTTGAGTTTCCACGATTTCAAGGAGAGGATCCTACTTGCTGGGTATACAGAGTCAATCAATTTTTCTCATATCACAACACTCCGGAGCATCATAAGGTGTTAATGGCTTTATATCATCTTGATGGTGAAGCTTTAATTTGGTTTCAGGAGGCTGAACAGGCAAGAGGATTTGCAAGCTGGGAAGTGTTTGTTCAAGCTTTGCAAACTCGATTTGGGACCACTGCCTATGATGACCCTATGGAAGCATTGACAAGACTCAAGCAGATGACTTCTGTGGTGGCTTACAAAGGTAATTTCAAAATTTTTTCTAATAGAATCATGGGGTTATTTGAGTCTCACAAATTGAGTTGCTTTTTAAGTGGGTTAAAGGATGAGATAAGATTGTCTGTTAGAATGTTAGTTCCTAAAACCCTTAATGAAGCCTTTGGTTTAGCAAAGATTCAAGAAGAATATGTTAACAGTAGTAGGAAAGCATTTAGAGGTGTAATTGATAATGGGAAGGCTTCAATTTTGGGTGCCCCTAAATTGGAAGCTAGGGTGGAGCCAAGAACTAAGGTCCCATTGCAGAGGTTGACTGGTGCACAAATGGAGGAAAGGAGGAAACAAGGTCAGTGTTACAATTGTGATGAGAAGTGGCAGATGGGGCACAAATGCAAGGGAGCTAAACTATTTTTGTTGGAGGAAATATCCATGGAAGTAGAACCTAGAACTTCAGGTGTGTAGTTAGTTGAGATTTCTGATGATGAGGTGCTGTTAGAGCCTTAAGGTGCATTTTAGAGGAGTGGGGTTGGCAAGGATGGCATTGACCCTGCTGAGATTACTTTATATGCATTAGTAGGGTGCCCTACTTTTAAGACCATGAGGGTAAGGGGAAGAATCAAGAAACAAGAAGTGGTGTCTCTTATTGATTCTGGGAGCACCCATAACTTCTTGGATGCTTCTATGCTACCAAGATTGCAGCTGCAACTTGATACCTCTCGGGTATTAGAGGTTAAAGTAGCTGATGGCACAATCATCAAGACTTTATGTAGCTGTCCAAGAGTCACTATCACTATACAGGGTATCAGTTTGTCATAGACTTTAATGTCTTACATTTAGGAGGTTGTGAGGTGGTTCTTGGTACTTAATGGTTGAGTACTTTGGGGGAAATTAGCTGGGACTTCCAGTTATTGACCATGAAATTTATGTACTTGGGTAAAAGGGTGTTTTTGCAAGGATTACAGACTGCTCCATTAACCATTTCAAAAGCTACAGAGGTTGATAGGTTTCTTAGTGGTTTAGAAAGGAAAGGCCTAGTGCTGCATATCTCAGCATTCCCTACAGCTGCTGTTACCATTGTTTAGTCTCAATTGCCTGAGGTGCTTGCTGCTTTATTGGTTGAATTTACAGACGTGTTTGCTGTTCCCACTGGTTTACCACTTGTCAGAGGTCATGAGCATGGCATTATCCTCAAGGAAGGCTCCCAACTTGTTTGTGAAAGGCCTTACAGGTATCCTTACTTCCAAAAATCTAAAATTGAGAAAATTGTGAATGAGTTATTGGAGTTAGGTTATATTCAGCCTAGCCAAAGTCCATTTTCTTCACCTATCTTACTTGTAAGGAAGGTTGATGGTAGTTGGAGGATGTGCATTGACTATAGGGCTTTAAATAAGGCAACCATTAAAGATAAGTTTCCTATTCCAGTGGTAGATGAACTGTTGGATAAACTAGCAGGTGCTTCCATTTTCTCTAAACTCTATTTAAGGTCAGGTTATCATCAAATAAGAATGAAGAGTGAGGATATGCCCAAGTCTGCCTTTAGAACTCATGAAGGAAACTATGAGTTCCTAGTCATGCCCTTTGGGCTGACTAATGGCCCATTCACCTTTCAAGCATTAATGAATTCTATTTTTAGACCTTATTTGAGAATATTTGTTCTAATATTCTTTGATGACATCCTTGTTTTCAGTAAGTGCTTGGATGATCATGTTTCTCATTTAAGGATTGTTTTAAGGGTTTTGCTGTCTCATCAGCTTTATGCTAAGCAGTCTAAATGTGTTTTTGGGTGTTCTAAAGTGGAATATTTGGGCCATATAATCTCTGGAGAGGGTGTTAAGGCTAATCCTAAGAAAATTTTTGTAATGCTCTAGTGGCAAATGTGAAGGCTTTAAAGGGTTTCCTAAGTTTGACAGGATATTATAGAAAGTTCATTAAGAGTTATGGTTCAATTGCCCAACCTTTAACTGATCTTCTTTGAAAAGATGCATTTCAATGGACTGACAAGGCTTTGGAGGCATTTCTCCATTTGTTATAGAATGTGATGCATCAGGTTGTGGTTTAGGGGCTGTACTAATGCAAGACCACAGACTGATTGCATTTCACAATCAAGCTTTGAAAGGGAAGAACTTTCATCTGTCTACCTATGAGACTGAGTTATTGGCTTTGGCTACTGTAGTAAAAAAGTGGAGATCCTATTTGATTGGTAGACCCTTTGTGGTTAGGACTGATCATCAGAGTTTAAAATTCTTGTTGGAACAAAGAATTGCCACTCCATTTCAGCAAAAATGGCTAGCTAAACTTTTGGGTTATGCTTTTGTTGTGGAATACAAAAAAGGCAATGACAATAGGGTGGCTGATGCTCTTTCTAGGCACCCTGCCTTCAGTTATGAGTTGTCACAGTCTGATGCTAACTCCAAGACTAGTTGCTTCTTTTTGCTCTCAATACATGATCCTACTTGGCTGCCGCTATTAAAGGATAGTTACTTGCAAGATGACACTATTCAAAACATTATTGCTGCCATTCAAGCTGGAAATCCACCTAGAGGATTCACTTTCCAGAATGGGTTATTGTTTTACAAGGGTAGGTTCTACATTAGCTCACATTGTTCTCTCAAATCTCAGTTTTTGCATCATGTCCATAACAGCCCCTTGGCTGGTCATTCCGGATCCTTAAAGTCTTATCAAAGAGCTAAGAAGGAGTTTTCTTGGCCTAGAATGAAGCCTGATCTTAAGAAGTTTGTGAGGGATTGTGATGCATGTTAGAGGATTAAATTTGCCACTACTTCCCCAGCTGGACTGCTTCAGCCACTGGCAATTCCCACCACTCCTTGGACAGATGTGAGCTTAGATTTCATAGAAGGTCTTCTTAAGTCTATGGGGTATAAGGTGATTTTAGTAGTCGTGGACAGATTAACTAAATATGCTCACTTTGTCCCAGTTTCCCATCCCTATAATATAGCCAAGATTGCTTCCCTCTACATGCAACATGTTTTCAAACTCCATGATATGCCTACATCTATAGTTAGTGACAAGGATGCTACCTTCACTTCTCTATTTTGGTCAGAATTGTTTAGGCTTCAGGGAGTTGACTTGGTTATGTTTTTAGCATATCATCCTCGGTCAGATGGGCAGATTGAGATTGTTAACAAGTGCTTATAACAGTATTTAAGGGCTTTCACCAGTGACAGACCACATCGGTGGGCAACCTAGCTTCCCTTGGTTGAGTATAGGTTCAACACTTCCTTTCACACTAGTTTAAAGTTGTCTCCCTTTGAGGCTTTGTATGGTTTCCCTGCCTCTAAATTGCAAGCTTATATTCCTAGCACTACTAGGCTGGATGCCTTGGATTCCTTATTATGTTAGAGACAGGTTGTTTTAGACACCTTGAAGACTCATTTGGTTGCTGCACAGGCTAGAATGAAGTTTCAAGCAGATAAACACCGGTAGGACAGATCATTTGAAGTTGGAGATTGGGTTTTTCTAAGATTGTTGCCATACAGACAGTAGTCTTTGGCTTCCAAGGGGAGATGGAAACTTTCACCAAAGTATTTGGTCAATTTCAAGTCTTGTAGAAGGTTGGTCCTGTGTCATACAAGCTGGATCTTCCTCCTGAATCCAAAGTTCACCCTATGTTTCATGTTTCTTGTTTAAAGATGAAGCTAGGACAACATGTTACACCTATTCCTACCTTACCACCTGTTGATGAGTCAAGACAGGTACTCTCAGAACTTATTGCCATGTTGAAGACTAGGACAAAATCTTTAAGATCTCGGGTCATTACTGAGGTTTTGGTACAGTGGTTGGGCTTTTCAACTACTGAAGCTACTTGGGAATCTCTGCATCAGTTGCAACTTGCCTTTCCTCACCTTGTGGGCAAGGTGCTTTGAATGGGAGGGGTAATGTTAGGAACCTTATCTACACTTGTGTTGTATAGCATTGTAGTGTATAGCAGATAAACACTTGTGTTGTATAGCATTGTATTGTACAACAGATAAACAAGTGGCACGTGTGTGTGTGTAGTGTATAACAGCTAAGCAAGGGCACGCGTGTGACAGTAAGGAAATGACTAGCATTCTATTAGGGAAGGTAGTTACATAGATATAAAGAGAGGATTGGTTTTGTATGATGGACAATGAATAATACTCAAGCATTCTCGTATTCTGATCTTTCTCCCTCTTTCTATGAAGGCCCAGTCCCCTTGAAGTGACCACATTTCTTTTCCTTTTCCACTTCCTATAAGCAAAATCATAACAAGTACTAAATCTATCTTAGATCTACCCAATTATAAGTAAAATGCGTTTTATCAAAGGATTAGCCAATTTATATAACATATGTCTCTAACAAGTTCCACATATGTCCTAACAATTATTTATATCAAAATCACCTTAAACCCTTCTTTGATAACATAAGCGAGGGATTTGATTAATTGATTCCAAGCCTCTTGATGTTAACTGACACCCGCTTGGGCACTATTCTATGTCATGGCTATTAATCTAGCAATTATTATTATGGAGAGAATAATAATAAGCTATTTCCAAACAGATTTTTCCCCAACATGGAGAGAAAACACTAGTGACAAAGTTGTAACTGTAGAGTTACATATTTGCCCCCTTGGATAACTCATCTTCTCTTTTTTTTTTTTTTTTTTTTTTTTTTTTTTTTTTTTTTTTTTTCATGTTGTACCTTTTTTCTTTCTTGTTTGTTTTATTTCTCTCTTTTTTTTTAGTAGTTCAGTACCCATCTCATCTCTGTGCTCTCTTTTTTTTTGCATTGTTAAAAAAAAAAATGTAATAGATATAATAATAAAGAGAAAAAAAATATAATAGGTATAATGTTTTAATTTTTATAAAATGTTATTTTAGTAATTTTAATTGATAAATAAGTAATATTTTATTATAAAGAAATGTATTTCTTATATATAATGAAATAAGGACATAAGAGTAAATTTGGACAAACCATATTTTTCATCCCTCCACTTTTCTACTCCCCTAACTAAACACAAATGAGAGAAAATAAAATCTTTTCTATTCTCTCATTTTTCCATCTTCTCCCCATTTTCTATCCTCCCACTTTTCCATCATTCCAACCAAACACCCTTAGGGTGCCATACTCTTGTTTCATGTTATAATTTATCAAAAATTGCTCGTGTTGCTGTGTCGTACCCATATCTGTATCCGTGTCCATGCTTTCTTAGGTTTAACACAAAAGTATAAAAGCGTACACCCATAGAAGTAACTTTTAAAGGAGGATAGACTAGGTTATACAACATGCAACCTTGAGTTTAGGGGTGTCAAATGGGTGGGTTTGGGGTGGGCATAATTGGGTTGGGTACATAAAACTCATTTACTCATTTATTGCCCATTTAACTAATTACTTCTAACCCAAACCCAACCCAATTATTATGGGTAAACCCCAACTCACCAAATTACCCAATAATCAAAATTACCAAAATGCCCCCAAAACTTGAAAATGACCAAAGTACTCCTAAAATCTTTTAAAATGACCAAAATACCCCTTAAACCCAAAAAAAAAAAGACCAAATATGCTCAAAAACCACTAAAAATGACCAAAATACCCCCAAAATCTAAAGAATGACCAAAATACACCTAAACCTAAAAAAGACCAAATATACTCAAAAACTACTAAAAATGACCAAAATACCCCGTAAACCAAAAAAATGACCGAAATATCTCCCAAAACTTAAAAAATTACCAAAATATCTTTGAAACCTTAAAAGTACCAAAATAACCCCGAAACCTAAAAAATTACCAAAATACCCTCGAAACCTAAAAAATAATCAAAATACCCCTGAAACATAAAAATTATCAAAATACCCCCTAAACTTAAAAATGACTAAAATACCCCCGAAATCTAAAAAATTACCAAAATACCTTTGAAATCTAAAAATTAACAAAAATACCACAAAAACTTAAAAAATGTCCAAAATACCCCCAAAACCTAAAACATTAACCAAAATACCAATGAAACCTAAACATTTAACTAGAACCCCTTCGAAACCTTAAAATGACAAAAATACCCCTTAGACCTATAAGATGATAAAAATACACCCTATATCGAAAAATGCCCGAAATACCTCCAAAATTAAAAATAAAAATGATCAAAATACCATGAAATCTTAAAAATGACCAAAATACCCCAAAACCTAAAAAATTACCGAAATAGCCCCAAAATCTAAAAATTAATGTAACACCCATAAAACTTAAAAGACTACTACCATTCCCTCAAAACCTACAAAATGAATAAAATACTATTAGAACCTTTAATTTGATGAAAATACCCTCGAAACTTCCAAAATACCCTAAACCTCTATTTTGGTCATTTTTTAGGCTTCGGGTGTATTTTGTTCATTGTAGATATTTCGAGGGGTACTTTGGTCGTTTCAGAGGTTTAGAGCTATTTTGGTTGTTTTAGAGTATTTTTGGCAATTTTAGAGGTTCCGGGTTATTTGTGGTCATTTTAGAGGTTTTGGATGTATTCTAATCATTTTAAAGGTTTAGGGGTATTTTCGTCATTTTAAAGGTTTAAGGGTATTTTCGTCATTTTATAGGTTTGAGGGTATTTTCGTCATTTTTGAGGTTTCAGGGGTATTTTGGTCATTATCAAGGTTTCGGGGTTATGTCGTCATTTTTTATGTGTAGGGGGTATTATGGTCATTTTTTAGATTTTAGGGGTATTTTGGTCATTTTTAGGTTTCAAAGGTATTTCGGTCATTATAACGATTTTGGGGGTATTTCGTTTTTTTTTTTTTTTTTTTTTTTTTTTTTTTACTGTTTAGGTACTGTGGTCATTTGTTAGGTTTTAAGGGTATTTTGGTCATTTTTTTAGATTTTTGGGGGTATTTCAGTCATTATAAAGGTTTCGGGAGTATTTCGTCATTTTTTTTATGTTAAGGGGGTATTTTGGTCATTTTTAGGTTTTGGGGGTATCTTGTTCATTTTTAAAGTTTTAGGGGGTAGTCCAGTCATTTTTTAAGTCTATGGGGGTATTTTGGTAAGTTTTTAGGTTTTGGAGGTATTTCAATCATTTGTTTGGTTTAGGGGGTTTTTTGGTTAGTTTTTAGGTTTAAGGGGGTATTTTGACCATTTTTTAGGTTTACGAGAGTATTTTGGTCATTTTTTAGGTTTCGAGGGTATTTTGGTTTTTTTTTTTAATATTTTAATTTCGGGGGTATTTCGGTCATTTTATAGGTTTAGGGTGTATTTTGGTCATTTTTTAGGTTTAAGGGGTATTTCGGTCATTTTTAGGTTTAAGGGGGGTATTTTGGTAAATTTTAGGTTTCAGGGGGGTATTTATGTCCTTTTCTTAGGGGGGTATTTTGGTAATTTTTTAGATTTAATGGGTATTTTGGTCTTTTTAGTGGTTTTGTGGTATTTTAGAGTTGGGTAATTTGTAGAAATGATACCTAGGTCATTATTGGGTCTTATTAGGTACCCAATTAAAATTTAATAAACATTAATGTTAATTGGGTTAATACCCATTTAACCCAATTAATAATTGGGTGGGTTTAAGTCTTATTTAAGTGGGTAGATTTGGGTTGATTTTGCCACCCTTACTTGAGTTAGAGTAATGACTTCAAAATAACTACGATATTCCGTTTTCATAAAAGAATCCCCGGAAAGAAGAACAACCGGGCCCTCCGTTGATCCAAACTAGGAGCGAATCACTTGAAGGTTCTCTTTGAGACTCAACAAAAGAGTAAAATAGTTGTATATTTCACCCATACCTACGTAGCTGTCCAACAAAATCTTCAGTTATTAAGACCACTATGCGGAATTTTTAAATGACAATCACATGCTCAGAGATATTAGAAAAAAGTTATAACATGCGTTTGTTTGAAAATAACTTATTTAGTTCTTTGTTGAAAACTTTTTGTTGAAGGTGTACTAAAATATATTTGTACTTTGAAAAAGTGAGAAAAAGTAAGAAAAAAAAAATGAAGTTTTAAAAAACTGTATATAGAAGACTTTTTGTTGCTAAAATCTTTCTGTTGAAGCTGACCGTTTGAAAATTTCTTATTTTCAATAGCTTATTTGCACAAGCTGAGACAAATAAACTAAAAGCTAACATTTTTTCAAAAAAAGTAAAAGTTAAATTATTTGAAATAAGGTTGAGATTAAAAGTAGTGTGGGATCTGCAAACTGTACATAAAATAAGCAAAAAGTCAGCTTATAATTAGTTTTAAAACTTACACCATTCTAGTTAACTCAACTGAAAAAGTTTATTTTGTATAATATTTACTAAACACTAAAGAAGATAATTGAACCTAATTTCTATAAAAAAAAAGTAGCAAAAAAAAGTTACAATATAGAAGTTATAAAAGTGAATAATTAAGTTAACTAACCCAATTTCAAGCTTGAATGGGAGATCACCACCAGGGGCAAAGCTCCATGGATGAGTGGGGGGACATCCCTCCACCCCCCCCCCCCCCCCTCAAGCACCAAAATTTTAAATTTTTTTAATACTATATATAAATACATAACATTTTAATTATTAGCCTACAAAACCTAAAATATTTGAGCTAGTCCAATTATGCTCTTAAAAAAATTGTCCAATTGATCTACTAGTTATAGAATTTTTTTTCTCACATTCATTTTTTATCGTAAAATGTGTTCTTATGTCGGTTAAAGTTTTAGATCATTTATGTCTTTAAATACTTCATTAGTTCAATTGAAATTTTTTTACTCACTTTGGTAGACAATATGGTAACTTATATTAAAAATGAGATTTTTGAGGATTTACTATGACGTCCACTTCTGATAATTACTCTTTATCATCAGACTAATACACTAATTAGTTTTCTTGTAGGCAGAAATTGAACACTAGGTGTTGGTTTGGATACGGATGAAAACGTCCCTGCATCTGCGGCTTTTTTTTTTTTTTTTTTTAACACCTAATGCACAGTATTTTCATTAATGAACAATAACTGGAAAATATTTTTTTTATTGTTTTCAGTTTTCAACAAAATAAGCAGTATCCAATACATCCTAGATCTCTTATATTTTAATGAAAAATTAATATCATTTTTAATCCTTAAGGGCTCATTTGGATTGAGGGAGAAAGGAGGGGGAGTAGAGGGGAGTAGAGTAGAGTAGAGTAGAGCTGGCTAAAAATAGACTAATTCTTGGCCAATTTCACTTTACCCTACTCTACTCCCCCTCTTTTTTCCCTCAATCCAAACAAACCATAAGTAATGAATAATGACAAAAATAATTAAAATTTACCGATTCCATAAAAGAACCCCTGGAAAGAAGAACAACCGGGCCCTCCACCGATCCAAATTTGGAGAGGATCACTTGAAGGTTCTCTTTGAGACTCGACAAAAGAGTAAAACAGTTGTACGTCATCCATTTCACCCACACCTACGTAGCTGTACAACAAAATCTTCAATTATTGAGACCACTATGTGAAATTTTTAAATGATAATCACATGCTCACACAGAGATATATATTAAAAAAAGAATAAGTTAGGTTTAAGTTACAACATGCTCCTAATAAAAAATTATGGCGAGTCCGTTTGGAAATTGATAGCTTATTTGCATAAGGTGAGACAAATAGCTAAAAGCTAGCATATTTTCAAAAAACTAAAAGTTGCATTATTTAAAATAAATCTGAAATAAAAAGTAGCTAGTTTGGTATTAATAAACGCTCTCTTCATGCCTATTTATGCCAGATTTTATATTAATATAATATGATTTACTATCTAATACTAATCTATAAATTCATATACTTAATATATTTGGAAAATCTTAAAATCTAATATTGTGAAATTTTATTGGTGAGATGGTAAATGTTTGAATAAAGATGGGTATTAGAAAAGAGAAGTGATATGTCCACAACATTTTTACAATATATAATAGGTAGTAAGTTGTTGTTGGTTTTAATTTAAATTTACCACTGAAATTACTTTTTTAACCATTAATAAGACAATAACAACCTATAACAATATGCATATGTCACTTATGATATGTTGTGAAAATGTTATGGACACTATTTCGCGTTAGGAAAGCAAAGGTTTGATGGCATACTTATCAGATATGTATATATATATATATATATATATATTGATAAATAGGATAGGATTTCAATTTATACTGTTTTCTTTAAGATGTTTGCTCTTCATTATCATATAAAGACATCAATTAGTTTTTGGTGCAAACATAGTTAACCCAAATTTTTTATTCGACGAAAAAAACTTACCAGTTGAGCTAATTAGATCCACCAATAAAAATAGTTCTCTAATTAAAAGGCATTAGTAACTAATAATATATTAACTAAACACTGTAGAAGATAATTGAACCTAATTTCTAAAAAAAAAAAAATCTAGTAAATAAAAGTTGGAGTAAAAAGATAAAAGTTAGAAAAGTGAATTATTAAGTTAACTAACCCAGTTTCAAGCTTGAATGGGAGATCGCCATCAAAACCTGGTAGAGTCTTGACTATGGAACGTGAAGTGGCATAGCTAGAGAAGAACAATATTTGAAGAAGCACATAAGAACATATCCATGTCATTCTCCTACCAGTTAGCTCCATAGATAGCTGCTTCTTCTAATGCACCAAACTATATGACTGAAGGCATGTATATATGTTTCAGTTATCCCTTGTATATGGAGTATATATTAAGGTCGCCTCTCAGCTTTAATCATTATATTGTATCCTAATCATTGTGATTAAACAACCAGTCAGCAACAAACTTTCCTAAAATGGGAGGGGGAAATTAGACACCACATTATTTTTGCTCTTGTTGCCTGTGGGCGGTGGGGCCAAAGAGCAAAGACCTTATACAATGTATTATTGGAGAAAGAGAAAGAAGGGTAAGAAGTCATTAAAATGTGAGATCCACAAATAATTTTCTTTCTTTGTCTCTTTTCTTTGTCTGGTTCTTTTTTATTGCTCTATATTTGATTGTTTTGTTCGGTGGTTTGGAAATTGAAGGAAAGTCACAAAAATTTGCCAATGGGTATTTCAATT
The DNA here is from genome assembly GCF_932294415.1 of Quercus robur. NCBI lineage: Eukaryota > Viridiplantae > Streptophyta > Magnoliopsida > Fagales > Fagaceae > Quercus > Quercus robur. Next base: position 17,207,802 of record NC_065534.1, on the reverse strand, counting down.
AGTCCTAGCAAAATTGGATGTGGACTGTTAACTAAGAGAGTTAATACCATCAAGGTTTTGAAACCTGGACCGTTCATTGAATCGTAAAAGGAAGAGGTTCAAGGTTTTTGAGTTCGAACCGAAGTTGAACAAGGTTCGAACCATGATGATGTCATAATTAATTTAATAATTAATTAAAGGCTAAATAGAGATATTAAATTTATAAAACTAGCAAAATTTACTAATATATCTATATATGTGAGGGAAATTTAATGATGTTTAAGCATATATTTAATAATTAAATAAGAAAGTTAATAAAATAAAATAATAACCATGAAAACATTAAAATTTATGATTAATTTTTGAAGTAAAGTTGAATATCTTTGAAGGATTTTAATTATATATTTTTTTATTCCTTGTAAGAGATGGATAATTTAATTAAGTAGAATAAAATTGTGTTAAGTTGTTTTTATTAAAAAAAAAAATTGCTAAGGGGTTGGACCCCATGGTTCTTGCCACCAGTTTTGCATGAACCGTGCGGTCCAACCTCGGTTTTAGGGGTTCACAGAATTGCCACATATGCCCGGTTCTCTATGCTTAAAAAACCGGATTTCAATCCGGTTTCCGGTTTTCTCGGTCCAGTCCGGGTCTAAAAACAGTGAATACCATATCGGAAGCCGTTTTGAATTGGTTAAAAGAATAAAGTATTTCAGCACCATTTAATACCGAGTACAATTTTGAGTTTACCACTATTATATATATATATATATATATATATATTATCGGTCAAAACCTATTATATAATTAAGTTATTAAGAATTTTAAAATTTCAAACTCATATTTCAACAACTATGTCAAATCTCAAACTTAAAATATCACCCCAATAATAATAATATTGATAATAAACATTTATTTAGAATATATTAGTATAATAAGTCGTTTCTATACGTAGTTTATATTGAAAACTAAAAAGTTTAATTGATGTGTTGCAATTAATGCTTCTCATAAGTATTGTTTAACCTAGATCTCATAATTAACCTAAGTAAAAAATTGGCTAATTTATTAGGTTAAACAATCTGTTTTAAAGGGTCCAAACAAACAAACAAGAGTCAATCTTAAACAATGTACAGAGTTTCCACTAGTAATTGACGGTAAAATTAATGTTAGGGTGTTTTTTTTAAAAAGAGTTTTATTTATTTATTTGCTTTTGATAAAATAATCTCAAAAATTCCAAAAGATTGACTTTTTTTGTCACTTAATATATATATATATATATATTTCAACCTAGGTCATTCCTTTCATGATGATAGCTTTTTTTATCCTTAGATTAATATATTAAACAATTTTTGGTGTAGGCATGACTCAAACCTTATATATCTTTGTGGTCGGCATTTTTATATCTTAGGCTGGACTGAGCTTATTGCACTGTGGCCCAATAATTCTGGTGTAGTAGAGTCAGGACTGGCTCAATTGAAACTCACCTTAAGCCAGCTTGTGCACAAGTTAGGACCCCTGACAAAGATCTTGGTCACGTGCCCATAGCAAGGAATGCTGCCATAAAAACGTTATGGCAAGAGAAACATAATACAACAGGATAGTTAAAATCTTCTAACTAAAGTACTTGCTACTGACCAAAGATAACACTTAAACAATCTTGCAAAAGGGAAATATGATAATGTAAGTATGTCAGGAATGAATAAACAACAAGAAAAATAACGTTAGTACTTAAACAATCATGATAAAAGAAGGAAGGAGATTAGTTTGCTAAACTTGGCTCCTTAGAAGATTCAAGTCCAAGAAGGGGAACCAATCTCCAATGTGGGTAATCTCACAGGGAAATCCTGCCATAGAAATTACATACTTTGGAAAAGGGACCTAAGTGGCTTAATCTCAGATTCTTAACGTGCTAGAGAGCAGGCTATTGAGAGGGAGAGAAGTGGGTAGCCTATTGGTAAATGCTCTATCACTCCTCACATTCATGTTTTCTCACTTCACTCTTTACTCTCCTATTTTTCCTTTTGTTTTATCTTCTCTATTTTCTTTATTTTCTATTTCTTTGTTTTTCAGTGTTTTCTCCTATTCCTTCTCGTTCCTGTTGTTCCTCCTCCTTTACTGTGCACGGCTAAGGCCTTTTTATACTGCCTGCCGTGATAACATTTGCCATTTTACCCCTCAACTACTTTTGGATTGTTGTGGGTGTCCTTCTTGGACTGCCCGTTAGTCTGCTAGCTGCACCATGCTTCATTCTCAGACAAAAGTAGTTTTGTTTTGTTTTCTTGCTTCCCATGGCATTCCCATCCGGATAAGGGTTGGGCTTTTCTCTTACTAACTATTATAGCATGCACCTAGTAATTCCAACTCATTTTTTTCTCTTTTGGGTGATATGTCATCCCAGCAGAACATTTCCCCCAAAATAGCTTGAGTGAGAACCCCAGAATACGCTTCCCCTTTCTCCCCACCGCCAAATTATACCCTCTCTTACCTTTGACCCATGGACCACCAACTCTATACTGGCTTGGGCTTTTCTCTTACTAACTATTATAGCATGCACCTAGTAATTCCAACTCATTTTTGTCTCTTTTGGGTGATATGTCATCCCAGCAAAACATTTTCCCCAAAATAGCTTGAGCAAGAACCCCAGAATACGCTTCCCCTTTCTCCCCACCGCCAAATTATACCATCTCTTACCTTCGACCCATGGACCACCACCTCTATATTGGTTGAGTACAAGTGGGTGATGCCTAAGTCTTGTGCGTGCTTCACTTCCATATGATTCCACTGCTGGTCTGGCATTCACGTGTTTGCCATTGCTTGTGAGTTTGTCTGGTCCTGTTGCGTGTTCTGCTGCTCGTTTAAATTTTTGTGGTGTGGATGAGTGATTGGGTCTTCATTCTTTGCATCTTGTTTCTTCTTTGGGCTGAGCATTGCTTGGGTATAGCATTTTCTTCTTTAATTCATCCCTTGTCTCCTTTTACTTCCGGTTTATGGGCTAACTGGTATTTCTGCCATGCCACTGCATTATTTCTGTCATGATATCTTTTAACCAGTGTTTGCTGGGCTTCCTTGGGGCTTGCCATGTATTATTCATTTCCTTAGTTTATGTTGCCCAATACTCTTGATAGGTCAGTTCTCATATCATCTTGGGCTTCCTTGGCCCATTTTATTCCCTTGGGCATCCTTGCCCATTTTATTCCTTTGGGCATCCTCAGCCCGTTTCATTCTTTCCTATTTATTACATTCCCATGAGCTTTTTGCTAAATCTTTTAGGATTCCCCGACCCAATTATCATATCCTTTACTTTTGGGTTTATTGGCCTTCGAACCAATCTTATTTACTAAATCCTTTCTTTGGGCTCTTCCGGCCCATCTTTGCTTGCTTTCTACTTCTTATGATTCTCATGGGTTTACTACTTCCTTCTTTGGGGCTCCCTTGGGCCCGTTTGCTTTCTTTGGGGCCTTTTTACAATTTTGTGGGTTTGTGTACCATTATTCCTGCCATTCAGGCTTAATGGTTTTTCTTACTTTGCTAATTCTTCTTTCTTCACCCCTTTTCATATTGTTGGGCTTTTTCTATCATTAGGCCCTTTTGCCAAAATGGCAATCAACAATCTTATTTGACGACAATAAACTTTACTAGTTAAATTAACTAGAACCCACTACATGGCAATCTTTTAAGGGGAAAAAAATTTCACAACTTATGAAGATCAAAATGTTGTGATTGATATGACATCATTTTTATATGAACCTATCATACATTACTCATGATATGTATCTCAACCGGAAATTTTTTTTTAAAAAAAATTGATGGATTTATTGTAAATGTAACTTAAATAGTGAAAGATAATATAGGTTATGTCACATTGAATATAAATCATCTTTTTTACTTTTTGTGTTTTATTTTATATTTCATCAATCATAATTTATAATTTTTTTTTTATTTTAAAATTTAGTGATTTTATAAGGAAAATAAAATGATATGATAAGTTGTGTAGGAAAAAATAAAAGGAAAAAAAGGAAAAGAAATTGTATATATTCACATCACATCACGTCACTTGTTCTTTTGGAGCTACGTTTTTATTTTTATTTTTTTGAGGAGAGTATGGACCTACGTTAATGCATGATATAATCAAGTATCATAGATAAGATTCTCTTTAAATAAGCCAAGCCTATTTTTTTCTCTGTGCCATTTATATGAGGTAGTTGGAAAAATATTGGGATAACGAGGTAGTTGGAACTTGGAAGAAGAACCTTTCAAAAAAAAAAGAAAAAAGAACTTGGAAGAAGAACACGTTGAAAAAATATTGGGATAACGGGGTTGATTGGGACAGATTTCTCACAATTTCACATATTTTAAATTCAAGGCCAATCAATCTAATCCTTTTTTTGAAAAAAAAAAAAGTTGTTAGAACAAATGGAGAAATGAATCGAACCATAGAATGCTATTGAACTATATATAAGACTTTGAACAAAAAGTTAGCATATTTGATAACATTTGATTATACTCGTGAAGAGTTTTGCAATTCAATTATATTGTCTGGTTCTCTTTATATAAGCAATATAGATTTCAATCCCTTTTTTCCCACTTATTGTAAGGGGAAAAAAATGTTGTGTTGTATGTTTATTAATAATGCAATAATCCATTTCTAATAGATGAATTGCAGATTTTGATTTCTCTAATATATTCAGTGATTTTTCTAAGATCGGATGATATGGACTCTTCTTTTTTATTTTAGAGGAAATTACACTTTATTATTCTATACTATATTTCATGTTACATTTTGTACCCTAAACTCTGTGAATGCACTTTTTACACCCCTATACCATGACTCTTGTTACACTTTGCATCCCGATGTTAAATTTGCTATTAACTTGGATGGAAGAACATGACACCATGTGAAAAGACTTAATTGCTCATCTTCTCAGTGCTTTAAAAACAGAAGATAAATTACATTTAATTACCCTAAATTATACTCTATGTTACACTTTGCACCTTAAACTTTGAATTTTCATCCAAGTCAATCTTTAACGGTAGGATGCAAAGTGTAACAAGAGTCATAGTTTATGGTGCAAAATGTGCATTCGAAAAATTTATGATATAAAGTGGAACACGAAGTATAGTTTAAAGCAATAAAGTATAATTTCTCTTTTACTTTAATGAGCGGAAAAAAATTACATGATATAGATTTATGTTGATAGTTGATACATGAGTTGAACTTGAAGGAGAATCATGTTCTTGGTGTTTTGTACACTCTAGCGAACAGCCCAGCCTGTGGAACAATTGTTTTAAGATTTTTCAACCATATAATTGCTTATCTTTTGAACCTTTTTTTTTTTTTCAAAAAAAAAAAAAAGTATAATGTTTGAGAATGCTTTACATCACGAACTCCAGCAATTATGGAAGCTTTAAAGGGAGACTTTTTTTTTTTTTGGAGAGAATGTAAAGGGAGACTCTTGATTTTTATAAAAGCTGCGTAGTCTCATTATTTGGCTGACTATTATACAAGTTAAGAACAGGCGCGCTAAAGGCATAGTACAAGAATTTGTAAGGATGAGGAAACATTTTTTATTTGTTGACATTTCTTCTTCTTCTTTTAGTTGGAGTGCAAGAATTTGACTTCTTGTAAGAAATTTTAGAAGATATTAATTGAATTACAAAATTCTTGATAATACAAACACATTCTTGAAGACAAAATAGAAAAGTAATTATTTAACACTTTCAAAAATACAAGGACATGATGCTTATTTATCTCACATGAATATCCGGTAAGTTTCACTAATTTAATTCATGATTTAATCGACCTATCATGTGAGACAAGGATCCAATACCACATTGTTGCAGTATTTTGAGAATACAAAATAAACCAACCTGTTTTCTTTGTGCCATTTATGTGGTAGTTGGAATAATATTGGGACTAACGAGGTAGTTGGAATAAGAACACGTTTTAATTCATGATTTAATCGACCTATCATGTGAGACAAGGATCCAATACCACATTGTTGCAGTATTTTGAGAATACAAAATAAACCAACCTATTTTCTTTGTGCCATTTATGTGGTAGTTGGAATAATATTGGGACTAACGAGGTAGTTGGAATAAGAACACGTTTTCCATACTTGTTGATTGGGTCAGATTTATCAAAATTTCACATATTTTAAACGCAAGTCCAATCAGTCTTAGCCTCTTTGGCCCACTCCTCTATACTTTTGGGAGGGATGATATATATCTGGAAAACTAGTTTGGGATTAAGGGCAACCGATTAGGCAATTAGATTTAAGAATTAAAATATTAAGAAAAGACTAATAAAGAAATCCATGATATAATTATACGCAAATTATGGAAGTATGCTATTTTCTTTTAATGGGAGAAAGTTAGTTTATATTGTTTTTTTACACAGCTTAGTTTATACGTTATTAAGATCACATTCATCAAATTCTAATTAAAATAATCCACCACATATATTATATGATATATAGGCCAATGTAGGTTGTCTAGCGGTAAGGGACTTGAGCCAACAGGACTCCGGTTTTGAGTTCAAGTGTTCCTCCTCTTGCTAGCGAGCGCATTTTATCCTAGGCGTGTAGGTAGTGGCGGAGTTAGAATTTTAGGGAGAAATGAAGATTAAAAGGCAAAATTGAAAGTAAAATCAATATGAGAAATATTAATCAATAACAATAACATAATAAATAAACTATTATATATTAATGTAATTGTTATACACAATCTAATATAAAATGTAAAGTTTAATTTATTTTTCACACTTATTTTTTAAAAAATTCGTACTTAGTTTGATTTATAGTATTTACTCAATAAAAAATAATATTATCAGTTCATAGTTAATACAAATCAATCGAGAGATTAATCTAGATAAATAAATTGAAAAAAATTAAATTAATGTAAATTTTTTTTTTTGAAACAAATTAATGTAAAAATATTAAGAATGTAGAAATATACATTTTTTTTTTCAATGTATATTTAGTATGTTGTGTTAAAGCTTTTTGCTGATGTTTCATCTTTGTAGGTGAGGAACGAAGTCTCTCTGTGCATATTTAGATGTTTCTACCTTAGTATCAAATTATCACTTAGAAACGCATTATGATGATACCAATTCAAGAACTAACGCTTAGGCCACTTGCTACATCAAAATAAGACTTGCTTTGCTCTTTTTCAAGAAAAATAGTGAAAGATCTCAACAAAGAGAATTATTAGGTACTTCTGGAATATGGTGATATGTTGTTCTTGTAAGATAAAATTTAGCCCATGCAGCGGAAACAAAACAAATATAAACATACCTTTAGGCTTCAGCTATAGTTGTTTAAGCGTATAAACTGTTAAAGAAAAATAAGACTCACTATATGATAGTTTACATAAAAGGTGACTTCTAGTCTATGGCATTTACCTTACATATTTTCTTTTGATGGAGATAGACTATATATATAGGCTAAACTAGGGATCCTTTTAAATTAAGATTTGTTCCATAACCTCCTTTCATCAAGGAGTTTAAAACTTGTAACTTTAATGTGTTTATTAACCAAAGAGGTTATATCACTTGAGAGTTACTTAGAAATTGTTATTTACCGTAATGTCTTTTACAAATAAAGTCCTTAAGACATGAGTTTTCATTTATCATTTAAACATGGGCCACATAAAGTTTTCTTAAAATCTTACATTCTCCCACTTAGCCCACTTGACATTTAAATTACTTGATAAATGATGTTAACTTTAACATGGTCATGATATTACTCATGTCATCTAGTTGTGAAATGCTCCCACGCTCAAATAAAGAATTCAATACATGAATCATGGCGGTATTACCCTTAATGATAATAAGTACTTCCTTCCATGTATTATAATGTATGGTAATCCTTACATGAGTACTTTATGAGCCATTAATTCTTTATGAATGGACTACCTATTAACCATTCGGGTCCTCTTTTATACATCCCCACGGATATATCATCCTTATATATCTCCAGAGATATATCTAACTTAATTCATATACTTTATGTGCACAAAATAAAAATCAAATATTTTCTTCTCCAAAACTAACCAAATATGTGTCTAAAACATAGAATAATTAGAGTGAAATTAAACACCAAATGAGCTAACAAGTTCCATATGTCTAAAAGACTTTTATACTGCTTTGCCGGCAAACCTTTATGAAAGTTCAAATATGTGTATAAACACCCTTGAACGTTTAGACTCCCAAATTACAACTTAACCAATTCAAGCATTATGTCAAACAACTAGTGTGCGGAAACTTAACATAAGCTATAATATGGAATTGGTAAAACTATCTAAGCCAAATTAAAATCACAACCCATAGCAGATAATAAAAAGGCAAAGATAGAGAGGAAGGAAGATACAAACACAAAGACAACACGCGATGTGTTATCGAAGAGGAAACCAAAGCCCTTGGCGTAAAACCTCTCCGCCGGCCTCCAAGCGGTAAACAATCCACTAGAAAACATAGTTGGGATACATGGACAGCAATAGACCCTCCAATCCTAATCTACCCAGTGTACCTAACCCCTCCAAGCTTCTTGCTCCAACGAGGTTGCGCCGAACCTTTTTCTTTTCTAGCTTCCCGGATTCCGCTACTAGACCGTAGCATCAACCAATGAAGATTGGTTCCTTCCTAACTGCTTCCCAGAAATCCAAACAGCTCTCTCACAGTAATGAAAATGGTGAGAACAAGGTTTGGTAAAATGCCTCTCAAGGATTTGACAATGGAGAGGAAGAGAGTTGAGGAATTTGAAGAGACTCTAATGTATAGATTGTGGGTGAATCAATCTTGTTTTTCTTTAGGGTTTCTCTCTCAAAATTCTCTCTGGAAGCTCTCTTACATTTGTGGGTAAAAGGGGTATTTATACTGGAGTGGGAGAGGAATGTGAAACGTCAGGTTTTACAAAACAGGGGTGGCTCGTGGCTTGACTAAGTCGCGAGATCCAGTCGCGAGATAACCGTATGGCCAGTTGTCCTGTTTTGTCCTGTAGTGCTCCAGCTAGCATGACTGTTCACCTTCCGACATGCTTGGCACGTGTGCTGCGTTTGGCGGCTTGCAGCCGCAAGTCACCCGCGAGGCTAAGCCGTGAGTCTCTGTTTTCTTGCACACTCTTGAGCAAACTTCACTCTATCTCACTCACTACCCTTACAACAAACCCACCTAAATACAGGATAACTAAATGCTGAAATACAAGCAAATTTGATACGGAATAAAGCCAATTAGATGGTTGAATAAATTCAACCTTACACTTTAGTTATGAAATTAACATATATTAGCTCAATAATTTTAACACAATGGACACTTTCAATTTCTTAAAATTCTCTCTTAGACTGAGTTACTTTATGTCAATATGTTTATTTTGGCTTTCACAATCATTGTCCTTAGAGAAGAAAATTATAGCCGAGTTATCTTTAAAATCTTTAAAGGTCTCATCATAAAATCAACAACCTTAAGACCTATCCATAATGCCTGTCTTATAGCTTCATATATAGCATATAGGATATCTTACATAACAAAATGAAATCACTCCTTCCAAGTAGTATGTCATTCATATTTAGGCGTAAAAACAATACATTTACTCCCACTGATCTTAAGGTATATACACCGATTACCAATGTGTCTAGTAAAACCAAATGGCACAACAAAGTTGGTAAACCTTTATATATCATTAGTAGGATACCTATATACCTAAACAATTAGATCACTCTCACCCTCGTACTTAGTTTCTTATTTGACATATTTATTCAATGAGATGGGCGTAGGTTCATCCACATGAGTACCAAAACAAAGATCCACAAACCCAAACAAAATAAACTTTAATGCTATGAAATTTAAACTTTAATTCTAATTAACCAATGTCAATTTAGTAATAAATTCGACCTTCTTATGGGCAGAGGTACATCATGCATAAATTTACTATAAAACTTTATTCATAAAACTAGTAAATATAAATACTAAGAATCAAATTTTCCATACCTATGGGCCTAGGAAAAATCTCATCTTGATGCTACATTCACCATCTTATTCCAATTAAATCATAAAAATAATAACCTCCCTATGGGGCCAAGTCATTAACTTCATGAATTAATTGCCATATAGATGCCTTTATTCCTAATGAAGTCTTGTAAAAATTTCTTGACGTGGTTATCATGTGGCTTAAGATGCTATGGCCTCTCATAAGTCATTTTGATATTCATCATAAAGATCAATCAATCCTAATATTGATCATGACAGTATGCACTCCAAGATGACATGAAATAATATTTCACAACATGATAAGTGCAAAGAAACCTAAAATGCACTTAATTAAACACATTCTTCACTTCAATGATCCAAATCTCAATTGTAACAATAAACTTTATGAAATAATTGCAAACTTACATGCAACACATTTATCCCCATAATTTATTGTTAAAAGTTATTGTTTCCAAAATATAAGGATTATTTGTATTATCATGCCAAATATATTAATCCACAAAAAAAATGTCTCTAAAGCAATTTACAATTGAAAATTGTACAAATTATTGAGGCATGTTTGTCATATGAGCCACCATACTGTTACAAATTATTTTCCAAATAATTAAGATTTTATATCTTGGAAACAAACATATATACTTGGATGAGCACTTGATGAATATCAAAATCAAAATCAAATTTATGAACACTTTAAGTGCCTTGGCATGTATTTTAGTCAAATTACTCACTAGTCCACATTAGCATATTGTAAAATACTATACGTGGACAATTTAAGATTAGAGAAAACAAAATCCTTGAGTCGCACATGTTATGAAAACAAATACATACAATGTAACTACCAATGAAAATAATAGAAATTTCTCTAACTAAAATCACTAAACAATATAGCGAAGGATGGCTCTGATACCAAATGTACGTAAGATAAAATTTAGAGCATGCAGCAGAAACAAAACAAATAAAAACATACCTCTAGTTATAGTTGTTTAAGTGTTTAAAGAAAAATAAGACTCACTGTATGATAGTGTATATAAAAGGTGTCTTCTAGTTTATGACCTTTATTTTACACATTTCCTTTTGATAGAGACAGGTTATATATATATATAGGCAAGATTAGGAACCTTTTAAATTAAGATTTGTTCTATAACCTCCTTTCATTAAGGAGTTTAAAACTTGTAACTTCAATGTGTTTAATAACCAAAGGGGTTATACCAATTGAGAGTTACTTAGAAATTGTTATTCATCATAACGTCTTTTACAAATAAAATCCTTAAAACATGAGTTTTCATTTATCATTTAAACGCGGGCCAAATAAAGTTTTCTTAAAATCTTGCAGTTCTCTCCTCTTACATTCATGAGAGTACTTATTAATTACTCCCTCAATCCAGTGATTATTATTAATTAGAGAGGATAATATGCGAGCCATCTATCAATCATGGCATCGACCTCCTTAGGCTTGTACTCTTCAGCTACATGACCTGCTCCCTACATTATTGGAATCAAGACGCAATTAACATTAAAAAAAATTGTTTGCATATTTAGAAAAAGAAAAATAGCTAAATTAAGATATTTTTTTTCTTACCTTGACACTTGAGTATGTCATGTAGAAATCATTATTTTTGTACCTCTCTGTGTATCTATATGAAATCATTAACAATGTAATCCACGTTTGAAGTTAGTAAACATAGTTTAGAGTAGACAACTCAAAGTTGAAAAGAAAAGAAAGAAAAAAAAGAAGTTAGCATAAACTGCGTAGAATTGAAGTTGGTAATAATCCAGAAACTGACCCTGCAACTTGAGCATCAACAAACCATGCACGCCATGAATCGTCCAAAGTCAAATTCAAAGACCTTATCATTTCTTGGGTAGCGATATGTGGTATTGACATGTCTAGATCAGCACTATAAGACATCAAAAATATGATTAATAAGAAAAACTATTCATGCTACTGGTAATAATTAAAGTAATTAAAAAAATAATGATACAAACAGAAATATACACGACTCTTGCAAGCAATGAAAAACCTTTTATATATTATATTCAATTTCTGTGTTACTTCATACGTACATGCACAAGTGCACTGCTTGACCTGTAATTTCTCTAACATATATGGTTGATGATTTCTTCGACAAATAATTTTTTTTAAGTGTTTTCAATAGAAATGTTCATAATTCAAAAAATTTTCACTTAAAATGTATCAATATATATACTCCTATATGTATCCTAACCTAAAATTAATGTTCTAATTTCCATTAGATCTTTGGCGGTACTACATATGAAACTTAAGAGATCTGACATGACTCATCAATAATCATGACTTTGGCTAATTAAGGAGTTGGGTCCTTCACAACTTGGCTTAATGATCCTATTTGACTTCACAGTCTGTTATTGTAAATTGAACCGAATTACATGTTCGTATGACCGAATTTATCAAACATTTTCAATTATGTATATATAAATTTGCGTCACAGCAATTTCAAAATATTGTAAAAAAGGAAAAGTGATTGCAAAAGGAAGTTATAAGCTATTACCAATATATGAGAGATCGAAGGTTGGTTCTACTGAGATTTCGATGGTAATCAATAGTACTCAAAATATTCTTTGTGTAAGCTAGGCTGGAGTTGCACATTTGCCAATTGCCTTTGGTTCCCTAGCATCATATGAAGTTCTCAGTTAATTACAAAATGAAAACTCATGCATCTAATTGTATCATTGTACATATATAAGATTTATGTACCTCCCTAACATAAAGAGCTTCTCGAACACTTGGATCATTTGCCCAAATTTCAGCTAGTAGAAGCTCGTAATCCTAAAATGTAAACCAATCAGTTATGTAAATACTTTCCAAAATGAGATTAGAAGCAAATTAGAGAGAGAGAGAGAGAGAGAGGCTTACACGACACCAAAGTGCACTATTTCGAGGCAATGAATGGAGGAAATAGTTGGGAGTACTCATGAGAATTCTTTGATCCCAATCTACTTTATCTGCTTTCAAAGAACCCTTAGCACATACCGGTTCTAGAACTTGAAGTGTGTTTATTCCACGGAGTAACTGCGCTATCAAATGGTGACTCATTCTCAATGGGTACAAGATGCAAGTTACACAACTTAAGTTTAGGGTCATTTTGTCCCATTATGTTTACAATTTTGGATTTTTATCTTAGTGTTATATATATACCACTTTGTTTCAGTCTCTTTTATCTAATTTTGTTGATGAAATGACCGTTAAATGCCACATGATCAACTTAAATCAATGTAGTTTTAAGAGCTAAAATGCAAAATTCACCATTTAAGTTTCACAATTTTTCATTTCAGTCATCTAAGTTTGTATTTTGTCATTTCAGTCCTCTAAGTTTCAAATCTTCTCAATTTAGTCTTCTGTTAACTCAACATCTATATCTGCCGTTAAGCTGCCCAAAACGACGTCGTTTTGGCCATTATTTAATATTTAATATTTTTAATTAAAAAAAAAAACGTTTATTTGAAAGAAAAAAAAAATTTAAATTAAGCAAACATGTCGTCCCTCCCTCATCTAAAGAACACGATACAAATCCCACCCACCCCTAGCCTAACCCAATAACTGAGACTGAGATGGAGAAAGAGAAATAGAGATCGAGAGACCGAAATGATCTGCATCTTGCTGTCCATCTCTCAAAGCTTAAAAAAAAAAAAAAAAAAAAAAAAAAAAAAAAAAAAAAAAAACTTCGAAAAAGGACTAATGGCCTGTTTGGAAGTTTAGAGAGAGAGGAGAGTAGAGAGGGAGGAGAGTAGAGGGGAGTAGAGGGGAGGAGAGTAGTGGGGAATAGTTATCCTTTACCTTGTTTGGAAGTTTTTAAAATTAGTAAGGGGGAAGAGAGTAATTAACCCTTCCTTTTGTTTGGATGTTTTAAAAATTAGGATAGAGAGGAGTAGAAATGATTTAAATAGACAAATTTACCCTTATTTAAAAATGGACTTGCAACATTAGTCTATGATTAATTTATCAGTTTTGTAAAGTCTTGAACCTGATTATCATTCATCCAAATCTTAGAATATGTTAGTGAATTTTTTTTTTTTTTTTTTGGAGAAGCATAAATAAAATTAAAAAAATAAAAAAAAATAAAGTATATACCCAAAAACTAAAAAAAGAAAAAACATATATATACCACTAATATAGAAATAAAAAATAAACAAATAATCCACACCCACACACACCAATAATTAACCTTTGCTTAAAAAATGAACGTATTTCCATTTTTTTGGGTTCAAATTCTCCATCTTTCAAATACCCATCAAAGGAAAACCCCTACTTTACAAAACCCAATTAAGGAAACTGCGAAAAAATAAATGACTGGAAATGTTCCGTTGACTTTCTATCCCAATATTCTCAGAAAACAAATAGGAATAAAGAGAGAGAGAGACGATCTCGACGAGGTCTTTGAAGAGGACGCGATCGACATTGCTACCACTTGGAGTTGGAGCGAGTAAGGAGTGAGTCATCAGGAGGTGTTGAGGACGAGTTGATGTTGATGTTGTTGTTGTCATTGTCACCTGAAAGCCATGACTTTGGGTCTCTGAAATTTGGATTGTCTTGCAAATCCATCAAACGCTGCGCCTCAAACATTCTTTGGTTTTCTTTGTGATTTGTTTGTGGATTAGTTTTTGTTTGTGGATCAGACGACCCACAACTCGGCGGTGTCTAAATAGTGAGATTCAATTTTTTTTTTTTCATTCACCTTAAATTTTCTCAGGAAACAAACAAAGATTATTTATATAATCAATTTGCAATTTTGTTAATTTAGAAAGGGTAAATTGGAGAATTCATTTGGTTAATAATTTATCTACTCTACTCTCCCTCCAAATCACTGTAATTTGGGGGAATTAAAAATGAGAGGTTAAAGGTAGTTGAAACCCCTCCAAACCTCTCAAAATTCCTCCCCCCCTTTCCTTAAAAAACTTCCAAACAAGGTAATTAAATTACTCTCCCTCCCTTTACTCTACTCTCCCTCCTTTTTTTAACTTTCAAACAAGCCATAAATGACCTTTGAAAGAAATAAAAAAATTGTGTTGGGATGCAAAGATTGTTGAAGACTTTGATGGGAAAGATTATATTACTTTGTAGCTAGAAGAGATTGTACACTATTGATAATCTCAATGACAAAGATTAGGGACGAGGGTTCATCGCCATTTTCTAGAAGATCAACCTCCAGAGACATTTTCAAATTTTATTTTATTTTTTTGTGGTTTAAAATTTGGTGATTTAGTTTGATCAATCTATGTTCGTTTGTTTGTCTTGATTGATGGTGTAGAAAGATACGTGTTGATTTGTATGACAGGAGTCTGAGGCAACAACATCCTCTTTTGGTCCTCTGATCTGTGCCTCATCTCCCTCTAATTTCTGGGTTTTATTTAAAAAATATTTAGAAATAAATAAAAATTAAATACTAAATTAAGGCCAAAACGACATCATTTTGATCAGTTTAACAGTACCAATAGACAGACTGTTAACAGAGGATTGAATTGAGAAAGATTAAAACTTAGAGGACTGAAATGACAAAATGCAAACTTAAAGGACTGAAATGAAAAATTGTGAAACTTAGAGGGTAAGTTTTGCATTTTAGCCAAGTTTTAAATTTTAATGTATTAAAATTTTTTAAATAATGATGTTGTTTTGTCCATGTGAAGAAAATACTTAAATGATATAGCATAATTGGACCAATTTTGAAAAATATTGTATGCTTAAGTTAGGGATGAAATTCCCACTAAGCAAAAAAGTTAGGGATGAAATTCAAATTTTCAAACATAAATGAAAAAAAAAAAAATCAAAATAACTTAAAACTTAAAAGGTATAATTTACAATTTACTCTTAATTTTATAAGGCAAAAGCATTTGTTAACTGACCTCATCTATAGCTTCAACATCCGCCATACATCCTTCGTTGGTTGGATCTATATTGACATAATCACCCTTGCAACTTGTTTTGGCCAACTTGAAAAGGGAAATAAAATTACATCAAAATTCAGAATTCATATAATATGAATTAACAAATGAATTTTAGAGAAAATAAGATAATAAGATATTGTGTAAACAAGAAGCTAAGCGCATGTAACTCTATGAATCCAGCACTATATATTAGTGGTTCTAACATTTACTTGCGAATTAGGTGGGAAAAAAAATTCAAGAGTGGAGAGAGATATAAAGAAAAATGACATTGGTCTTTATAACCTTAAAAGCATCTGGTAAAATAAAAGAAAGAAAAAACTCATACTATTCATGATTATTTATTTACACTGATTAGACTAAAAAAAAAAAAATTTATTTACACTGAACCTTACACAAGATACGTATAAGAATTAAAGTTAATTTAATTAGGAGAATCCTTTGATTAGACTAAAATCAAGAACAATTAATATATATATATATATATATATATTTTTTTTTTCAGTCAATCAAGGATATTAATGTGCTAAATGTGATATTCATGATAGACTAGCTAACAAGTAACAACATCTATATATATATATATATATACATAGCTAAAAAGGTTTTTTTTTAATAAATTTTTTTAAAAATTTTTAAAGAGAGATTTATTTCATGAAAAATCACTGTTTATGCGCATGATAATTGTTTTTCTCATGCGTCATTAAATCTTAAGCTGTGTTGGAAATAATAAGGTGACGATGAAATAGAGAACTTTAAAGGCTTCATATATTACTAGCAAAGGAACAATAATAACCCTATTGGGAGGAAATGAGATAGAACTTTAAAATTTTATGTAACTAGCCAACGAACAGTAATAACCTTATAAAGTTCATCTGATATAAGAGTCAAACGATGAGCAGTTGGAACTTTTGAGTTGGCATCAAGATATGAATCTGACTTTGGGCTCGAAAGCACGTATCCCTGATATTAATTCCAAGAATTTTATGGTCATACTTAATAAACAAAAGAGAATGTTGTGATACTTTGTTTGAATTATAAAGAAGATAAATTTAAGAAAATGCTAAAGTTATATGTTATCCAATGGAATTATTTCACAACCATTAATTTTCCATATTATTTTCTTCATCTCTTCCTTCCTTTTTATTTTTAATTTTTTAATTTTTTAATGAATGTAAACTATAAGGAAAAAGTTTGGCTCCAAACTTTTTTGAAATTATCTCGCTTCATTCCATTACATGGTGATTAAAGAGATTATTCGTGTATAGTTTTAGTGACATGACTCGGTTAAACAATACATGTGAATAGTTTTATAAATCATCACATAATGAATTTAAAAATATAGCTCCAAACAAATTTGGAACCAAAGTTTATCTTAATCTTTTCAAATTATTCTAAACCATGTAGATCTGTGTCATTGTTAATCTAGAAAAAATTCAAAAAATTAACTAGGAAGAGATCATTTTCAGAAGTTCGTACTTTGATATTAAAGTGTGGCTTGTGCCCAGCTTCGTTAGCTGCAATTCAACAAAACAAAAAAGACCAGTCTTAGTAAGTGGAAAACAACAATTTAATTACTGGGTCTTGACGAAGAAATAAACATAAAGCATGCATAATTGCACACACTCAAATATACATATTTTATTGAAATACTAGTAACCTTCTCAAAAAAAAAAAAAAAAATTATATATATTTATATATTTTCTACATGAGCTA
This sequence comes from Quercus robur, assembly GCF_932294415.1. NCBI lineage: Eukaryota > Viridiplantae > Streptophyta > Magnoliopsida > Fagales > Fagaceae > Quercus > Quercus robur. Next base: position 17,190,212 of record NC_065534.1, on the reverse strand, counting down.
ATAGTTATTGTCATGTAAAAATGTTAGCGTGTTACCATCATATATTTTTTGAACCGTGACTGGAATAAGAATGCCAGAATACGAACCACCACCAAGGTAAAGATGATTTTCTGCAAATTCGGGGTGATCGATCAACCACTGCATGGCAATTCCAAAAACACAAGACTATCATCAAATATGACAATATTTGTGATATTATTTACTGCCATATAATCTTGTAGACTTGTAGCCACGGTGATTTTTTTTTTCAAGCATGATCACTCGTGCAGAGTTGGATGTTTCTTAATTAGCCCCCAACACACTTCTAGAGTCAGGGGGGGTCGAGAGGGGGCACTTGCCCCCCCTGACCTGCCCAAATTTTTTTTTTTTTTTTTTTTTTTTTTTTTTTTTTTTTTTATTATGTGTGTAATAGTAAAAGGTGTAGATTTAATTGAAATTGTGATAAGTAGTGTGTGAGTAATTGAGCTATATTGAAAATCTCTTTAGCTATATGTTTCAAAATAATACTATAAAGTGCAGAGCCACAGTAAACAACCACATACATCCTTTTTTTTCTTTGTGGGTATATGTATCTCCCTATCTTTTTGAAAAGTCAAACTCAATTGATATATCATATATCTTCATATCTTTTTTTACTTTATCAATATTTTTTAAAGTTCAAAATTTATAAAAATAAACTTAAATAAAGAAGAAAAATCTTAATTGAAGAGACGAAAATAGCACCCAAAAAAAAAGTTTCCTTTCAAAAGTATTAAGATATAAAATTTGGAAACAATTACATGACAAATTCCATAAAATATATTAGGGGATTATTTTATTCGCTATATATATATATATATTTTTTAAAAACACTAATAAACTATACACAATATAATGATATGCAATGATTTTAGGGGATCTTTTAATATTGAATGATCACTTACTATTCATATTATTGGCATTTAATTGTCAAGTTTGGTTAATATTGTGTATATATGATGCATATGTTGTATGCTACATACACAATATGTATTTGTTTATAGAGACACATGTATATTAGTTATAAATTTTGCCCCCTCTAAAGTCGAATCCTAGCTCTGCCACTGTCTAGAGTTGTAGTCATTCACCAGTTAATTTTGATTACATGATGATTTTCAACTTTGCAATGCTAGATACACACAAAATCATAATTTTTTCACAATTTACTTTAGGTAACAAGTTGTGATTGTTGAGGTGTACGTATAAAACAGCTTAGTCCAGCCCACACGGTGTATACCCAATTGTACGGGCATGGCCTTGGTTTCCTATTCCTAATAGAATTAGGAGAAAACAATGACATGCATATATAAGTGAAGCAAATGGGTGAAGGGTTTGGAATATATATATATATACACATACACAGAGAGGCAGCCGCATATAGTGTAAGGTTGAAGAGTTCTGGCTGGAGTGAAGAAAAAGAAAAGAATAGCAGTCAAAGAAAGAAAGGTGTGTGTGTGAGAGCAAAGAAGATAGATAGATTTTCTTTAGCCATGAGATAACACAAGAGAAGATTAATTTAGAGTTTTTCTCTGAGGATATAATTTGGGTACTACAACCACGGGTAGTTTTTGTATTCAAAGTATGATTGAAGATTTCAAGTGAATATATATTATTCCCAAAGAGATATTATTGTAATTGGTGTGGATTTCAAGTTAAGCATAAACTTGAGAGGATATTATATTTAATTTGATAATAGTAAAATCATTGCATTTCTGTAGATGTAGACAAATTGCTAAACCACATAAATATTGTCTTGTGTGATTATTAGTAGCTCATATAAAAGTTTTCTGTCAATAGTTTTAATTAACAAATATACGATGAGAAAGCCCTTATGTCACACCTTTTGCAGAAAATTATAAAGATTTGCTACTGTTTTTTGGTCGTCCGAATAGTAGCCCTCATAGCTTTTCGAATAAGAAAATCCAGTGCCAACCGGTGCATCAATGTACAATATGTTAAGGCGCTGAAAATTTGATCACATTAAATTGAACAAAGTTATAAAGTGTATAGTCTATAGTACCAATAATTTTTCATAGGAATGATCAATCATGTATTAGAGGCCAGAAGTTTCACACCTTTGTCCAAGTGTCCGAGTTCAAATGAAGTGTGGGTAGCCCTCTTTCAGAAAATATATAATCAAAAGATAATGGTCCTACACATGTATGAATAGAGGCAAGTTGAGAACAATACTCTAAAGTACTAATAATGACAATAATTAAGGAAACTCATCCGGAAATCACATGCTATTAAAATCCAAAACTCACCCGCAAGTTGAGAACAATAATTTTTATGAAAAGTCATTTATTTACCAAAAAACAAAAAGTCCTGTTCCGAATGCTATAGGGGTGGCTCTAATTAATAGATAGTTAAAAAAAAAAAAAAAAGTACTCTTTAGATCTGTTTGGTTGAAAGAATGAAAAAGTTTGAGAATAAAAAAAAAATTTTTCCTCTCATTTGTGTTTGGTTAGGGGGAGTGGAAAAGTGGAGAGATTAAAAACTTACCTGAAAAGTTGTTTATTTACCAAAAAAAAAAAAAAGGTCCAATTCCGAATGCTATAGGGGTGGCTCTAATTAATAGATAGTTAAAAGGAAAAAGTTAAAAAATACCCTAAAGATCCGTTTAGTTGAAATAATGGAAAAGAAGTTTTTTTCTCATTTGTGTTTGATTAGTGGGAGTGGAAAAGTGGAAAAATGAAAAACTTTTTTGTTTGGTTAAGAAGAGAAATGGAAGGTTAGAAAATGTGATTTGTATAAATTTACTATCATGCTTGTACGCTCCAAAGATGGACTTGCTTGGCCAAACCGCTATTTGGGCTCACAATTTAATTGTCTGGTGGGTCTGGGTATTCTACCTTGGGTTGTTCTAGGCTTAAGGACCCAATAAGATCACTTTTCTCTCTTTCTCAATGTTTTCTTCTTCTTAGACCCTCTCTTTCTCTCTCCTTTCTCTCCCCAAAATTGCATCCCCCTACCATTCGTTCGTTTCTCCTATTTATAGCCCTTGTTAATGGGGTGATCATCATTATCTTCTTCCTTAGTGCAAAGAGAGGTCTAATGTCAATAAACTTAAGTGGATTTTTAGGTATGAGTGGCTTTGGGAATGGTTCCCACTACAGCAACTATGTTCAGTAGCGGAGTTTCCTAAGGTTCTGTCGAGCACTCAAATGGCGATGTGACCGGGCATGTGTATAGAGCCCAGAAATGGTTTCCCAGGCAGCATGCAAGCAGAGCGTTCGCAGTCCGCTTTCCAAGTACCCGGACAACACCCAGTTTAGACTAGTAGTTATTGTGGGCTTGTGTCGGAGCTTTTGTTGGTGAGAAGGTTGGACCCCTGGCCCATATCATTAATTCATGGCCCAAGGCCCAAATGAACTTGGACGTTAGGTGCCGTACAATGCTCATATTAGATTTAAAAAAATTATTAAAAAAATAGTGTATGGGTGTGCATTTCATTAAAATAGAGAGTACAAAAATCCAAAAGAAACGAGGAAAAAAATTGAAAGAAAAAACAGATGAATAGCGGGCGAAAAAAGAAAGGATAAAGTGAAAGTGAACGTTGCACAGTGAAGAGGGCAATTTAGTCTTTCCAAGTGGGACTTTTTTCATCTCAAGTTTCTCCCAAAATTGGGGAGATTGCATTTTTTGTGGGAGCTGGGAGAAAACCTCACTAATTTTCCTTTCCATTTTCTTCTCTTGTCAAACACTCTAAAATACCATTTTTTTTCCCCACCCATTTTCTTTCCTATTTTTTTCCATCCACCAAACCAAATGGATTGATTTATTAAATAATTTTAGAAAATTTTTATAAGAAAATAGAAAAGTAACTTTTTTTAAAATAATTTCTTATATTTTCCATAAAAGTAAGATCAAAACTTTCTCAAAATAACCCATTAATAAATGCTTTAAGTGTATCTGTTAACATGAGTCTATTCTTTGATTCTGAATTATAGATATTTTTGATCTTAGTAGTTGTTGAAATTTGAAAGCAAACATGATTGTTGCTAAAATAGTCAAATTTATATCATGGTTATTAATCTCATTGTTAATCTTTGAGTAGCAAAAAAAAAAAAAAAAAAATCCTTGAGTAGTGACTAAATAACAAATTAAAATTTTACCGTTTGCATAGAAGAATGGACTGAAAGAAGAACAACCGGGCCCTCCAGTAAGCCAAACTAGGAGTGGATCTCTTGAAGGTTCTCTTTGAGACTCAACAAAATAGTAAAACAACTGCACATCATCCATTTCACCCACACCTACGTAGCTGCACAACAAAATCTTCAATCCTTGAGATCACTATATGAAATCTTTAAATGATAATCACATGCACACAGAGATATATATTAGAAAAAGAATAAGTTAGGTTTAAGTTACAACATGAACAGTGCGTGAACAGTGTTTTTTGTCCCCTATACAATAAAATCATGTGATATTATTGTTCACACGCAGGGAAAAAAAAAAGGTTTGAAAACGCAAAACATAAACGCCACATTCAGTTGAATCCAAACGGGTACATATATTAGAAAAAGAATAAGTTAGGTTTAAGTTACAACATGCTCCTAATGAAAAATTATACCGAGTCCATTTGGGAATTGATAGCTTATTTGCATAAGGTGAGACAAATAGCTAAAAGCTAGCATATTTTCAAAAAACTAAAAGTTGCATTATTAAAAATAAATCTGAAATAAAAAGTAGCTAGTTTGGTATTAATAAACGCTCTCTTCATGCCTATTTATGCTAGATTTTATATTAATATAATATGATTTACTATCTAATATTAATCTATAAATTCATATACTTAATATATTTGGAAAATCTTAAAATCTAATATTGTGAAATTTTATTGGTGAGATGGTAAATGTTTGAATAAAGATGGGTATTAGAAAAGAGAAGTGATATGTCCACAACATTTTTACAATATATAATAGGTGGTAAGTTGTTGTTAGTTTTAATTTAAATTTACCACTGAAATTACTTTTTTGGCCATTAATAAGGCAATAACAACCTGTAACAACTAACAATATGCATATACCACTTATGATATGTTGTGAAAATGTTGTGGATACAATATTTCGCGTTAGGAAAGCAAAAGTTTGATGGCATACTTATCAGAGATATATATATATATATATATATTGATAAATAGGATAGGATTTCAATTTATACTGTTTTCTTTAAGATGTTTGCTCTTCATTATCATATAAAGACATCAATTAGTTTTTGGTGCAAACATAGTTAACCCATATTTTTTATTCGACGAAAAAAACTTACCAGTTGAGCTAATTAGATCCACCAATAAAAATAGTTCTCTAATTAAAAGGCATTAGTAACTAATAATATATTAACTAAACACTGTAGAAGATAATTGAACCTAATTTCTAAAAAAAAAAATCTAGTAAATAAAAGTTGGAGTACAAAGATAAAAGTTAGAAAAGTGAATTATTAAGTTAACTAACCCAGTTTCAAGCTTGAATGGGAGATCGCCATCAAAACCTGGTAGAGTCTTGACTATGGAACGTGAAGTGGCATAGCTAGAGAAGAACAATATTTGAAGAAGCACATAAGAACATATCCATGTCATTCTCCTACCAGTTAGCTCCATGGCTGCTTCTAAATGCACCAAACTATATGACTGAAGCATGTATATATGTTTCAGTTATCCCTTGTGTGTGTGTATATATATATATATATATATATTAAGGTCGCCTCTCAGCTTTAATTGTTATATTGTATTAAATATATTTTGTGATATCCCATCCAAAAATATATATATATTTTGTGATAATCATTATGATTAAACAATCAGTCAGCAACAAACTTTCCTAAAAAAGACGGGAGCAATGCTGTTGTTCAATGCTGTCCTTCTCCTACCAGTTAGCTCCATAGATAGCTGCTTCTTCTAATGCACCAAACTATATGACTGAAGGCATGTATATATGTTTCAGTTATCCCTTGTATATGGAGTATATATTAAGGTCGCCTCTCAGCTTTAATCATTATATTGTATCCTAATCATTGTGATTAAACAACCAGTCAGCAACAAACTTTCCTAAAATGGGAGGGGGAAATTATACACCACATTATTTTTGCTCTTGTTGCCTGTGGGCGGTGGGGCCAAACAGCAAAGACCTTATACAATATATTATTGGAGAAAGAGAAAGAAGGGTAAGAAGTCATTAATATGTGAGATCCACTAATAATTTTCTTTCTTTGTCTCTTTTCTTTGTCTGGTTCTTTTTTATTGCTCTATATTTGATTGTTTTGTTTAGTGGTTTGGAAATTGAAGGAAAGTCACAAAAATTTGCCAATGGGTATTTCAATTAGTCCTAGCAAAATTGGATGTGGACTGTTAACTAAGAGGGTTAATACCATTAAGGTTTTGAAACCCGGACCGTTCATTGAACCGTAAAAGAAAGAGGTTCAAAGTTTTTGAGATCGAACCGAAGTTGAACAAGGGTCGAACCGTGATGATGTCATAATTAATTTAATAATTAATTAAAGGCTAAATATAGATATTAAATTTATAAAACTAGCAAAATTTACTAATATATCTATATATGTGAGGGAAATTTAATGACGTTTAAGCATATATTTAATAATTAAATAAAAAAGTTAATAAAATAAAATAATAAACATGAAAACATTAAAATTTATGATTAATTTTTGAAGTAAAGTTGAATATCTTTGAAAGATTTTAATTATATATTTTTTTTATTCCTTGTAAGAGATGGATAATTTAATTAAGTAGAATAAAATTGTGTTAAGTTGTTTTTATTAAAAAAAAATTGCTAAGGGGTTGGACCCCATGGTTCTTGCCACCAGTTTTGCATGAACTGTGCGGTCCAACCTCGGTTTTAGGGGTTCACAGAATTGCCACATATGCCCGGTTCTCTATGCTTAAAAACCGGATTTCAATCCGGTTTTCGGTTTTCTCGATCCGGTTCGGGTCTAAAAACAGTGAATACCATATCGGAAGCCGTTTTGAATTGGTTAAAAGAATAAAGTATTTTAACACCATTTAATACTAAGTACAATTTTGAGTTTACCACTATTATATATAAATATATATTATCGGTCAAAACCTATTATATAATTAAGTTATTAAGGATTTTAAAATTTCAAACTCATATTTCAACAATTATGTCAAATCTCAAACTTAAAATATCACCCCAATAATAATAATATTGATAATAAACATTTATTTAGAATATATTAGTATAATAAGTCGTTTCTGTACGTAGTTTATATTGAAAACTAAAAAGTTTAATTGATGTGATGCAATTAATGCCTCTCATAAGTATTATTTAACCTAGATCTCATAATTAACCTCAGTAAAAACTTGGCTAATTCATTAGGTTAAAGAATCTGTTTTAAAGGGTCCAAACAAACAAACAAGAGTCAATCTTAAACAATGTACAGAGTTTCCACTAGTAATTGACAGTAAAATTAATGTTAGGGTGTTTTTTTTTAAAAGAGTTTTATTTATTTATTTGCTTTTGATAAAATAATCTCAAAAATTCCAAAAGATTGACTTTTTATGTCACTTAATATATATATATATATTTCAACCTAGGTCATCCCTGTCATGATGATAGCTTTTTTTATCCTTAGATTAATATATTAATCAATTTTTGGTGTAGGCATGACTCAAACCTTATATATCTTTGTGGTGGGAATTTTTATATCTTAGGCTGGACTGCGCTTATCACACTGTGGCCCAATAATTCTGGTGTAGTAGAGTCGGGACTGGCTCAATTGAAACTCACCTTAAGCCAGCTTGTGCGCAAGCTAGGACCCTGACAAAGATCTTGGTCACGTGCCCATAACAAGGAATGCTGCCATAAAAACGTTATGGCAAGAGAAACATAATACAGCAGGATAGTTAAAATCTTCTAACTAAAGTACTTGCTACTAACCAAAGATAACACTTAAACAATCTTGCAAAAGGGAAATACGATAATGTAAGTATGTCAGGAATGAATAAGCAACAAGAAAAATAACGTTAGTACTTAAACAATCATGATAAAAGAAGGAAGGAGATTAGTTTGCTAAACTTGGCTCCTTAGAAGATTCAAGTCCAAGAAGGAGAACCAATATCCAATGTGGGTAATCTCACATGAAAATCCTGCCATAGAAATTACCTACTTTGGAAAAGGGACCTAAGTGGCTTAATCTCAGATTCTTAACGTGCTAGAGAGCAGGCTATTGAGAGGAAGAGAAGTGGGTAGCCTATTGGTGCATGCTCTATCACTCCTCACATTCATGTTTTCTCACTTCACTCTTTACTCTCCTATTTTTCCTTTTGTTTTCTCTGTTTTCTTTATTTTCTATTTCTTTGTTTTTCAATGTTTTCTCCTATTCCTTCTCGTTCCTGTTGTTCCTCCTCCTTTACTGTGCACGGCTAAGGCCTTTTTATACTGCCTGCCGTGATAAGATTTACCATTTTACCTATCAACTACTTTTGGCTGTTGTGGGTGTCCTTCTTGGACTGGCCGTTAGTCTGCTGGCTGCACCATGCTTCATTCTCAGACAAAAGTAGTTTTGTTTTGTTTTCTTGCTTCCCATGGCATTCCCATCTGGATAAGGGTTGAGCTTTTCTCTTACTAACTATTATAGCATGGACCTAGTAATTCCAACTCATTTTTGCCTCTTTTGGGTGGTATGTCATCCTAGGAAAATATTTCCCTCAAAAGAGCTTGAGCGAGAACCCCAGAATACGCTTCCCCTTTCTCCCCACTGCTAAATCATACCCTTTCTTACCTTCGATCCATGGACCACCACCTCTATATTGGCTGGGTACAAGTGGGTGATGCCTGAGCCTTGTGCGTGCTCCACTTCCATATGAGTCCACTACTGGTCTGGCATTCACGCGTTTGCCATTGCTTGTGAGTTTGTTTGGTCTTGTTGCGTGTTTTGCTGCTCATTTAACTTTTTGTGGCGTGGATGAGTGATTGGGTCTTCATTCTTTGCATCTTGTTTCTTCTTTGGGCTGAGCATTGCTTGGGTATATGCATTTTCTTCTTTAATTCATCCCTTGTCTCCTTTTACTTCCGGTTTATGGGCTAACTGGTATTTCTGCCACGCCACTGCATTATTTCTGACATGATATCGTTTAACCAGTGTTTGCTAGGCTTCCTCTAGGCTTGCCATGTATTATTCATTTCCTTAGTTTATGTTGCCCAATACTCCTGATAGGTCAGTTCTCATATCATCTTGGGCTTCCTTGGCCCATTTTATTCCCTTGGGCATCCTTGCCCATTTTATTCCTTTGGACATCCTCAGCCCGTTTCATTCTTTCCTATTTATTACATTCCCATGAGCTTTTTGCTAAATCTTTTAGGATTCCCCGACCCAATTATCATATCCTTTACTTTTGTGTTTATTGGCCTTCGAACCAATCTCATTTACTAAATCCTTTCTTTGGGCTCCTCCGGCCCATCTTTGCTTGCTTTCTACTTCTTATGATTCTCATGGGTTTACTACTTCCTTCTTTGGGGCTCCCTTGGGCCCATTTGCTTTCTTTGGGGCCTTTTTACAATTTTGTGGGTCTGTATACCATTATTCCTGCCATTCAGGCTTAATGGTTTTTCTTACTTTGCTAATTCTTCTTTCTTCACCTCTTTTCATATTGTTGGGCTTTTTCTATCATTAGGCCCTTTTGCCAAAATGGCAATCAACAATCTTATTTGACAATAATAAACTTTACTAGTTAAATTAACTAGAACCCACTACATGGCAATCTTTTAAGAGGAAAAAAATTTCACAACTTATGAAGATCAAAATGTTGTGATTGATATGACATCATTTTTATATGATCCTATCATACATTACTCACGATATGTATCTCAACCGTAAATTTTTTTTTTTAAAAAATTGATGGATTTATTGTAAATGGAACTTAAATAGTGAAAGATAATATAGGTTATGTCACATTGAATATAAATCATCTTTTTTACTTTTTGTGTTTTATTTTATATTTCATCAATCATAATTTATAATTTTTTATTTTATTTTAAAATTTGGTGATTTTATAAGGAAAATAAAATGATATGATAAGTTGTGTAGGAAAAAATAAAAGGAAAAAAAGGAAAAGAAATTGAATTCACATTAGGGGTGTCAATGTTAGACCCAACCCGCGAACACGACATGAACCCGACACGGATTTTTTTGGGTTAGGGTTGGGCTTTAATGGGTTTGGGTCATAAACAGGTCGACCCGAAAGCAACACAATAATAAACGTGTCATAAGTGGGTCAACCCACGTAACCCGTAATAGACACGTTTAACACGCCAATTTATTTATGTCAACCCGAAATGACTCACTTAACACAACCCGTTTAACTCTTATAACAAGTAAATAATTATTTTATTTTAGATTTGTCAAATACCTTTTATATCCAACATATATTTTAAATTTAAAAAGAAAAGTGAGTAATTACATAAATTTACTAGGGATATAATTGGAAATTAAAACTTTCAGACCCTAGAACTACTAATACTTTTTTTTTTGGCATAGAACTTGCACAAATAAAATTGGATGAGCTTGTGGAAGATGTTATGAATTTGGACATCAACAAAGAATCTATGAATGATAATCATGGTCATAGTCAGGATTAGTCTACTGTTTGCTCAAATTCTTTCAATATTGATACTTAGCATTTGGCGAGTTCCAAGAATATTATATTTTTTGTTGAACTATGTTAATTTATTTTTGTTAAACTTTGTTATTTTGAATTTGGGTTGAAGTATATGCACTTTTATTGGAGTGTAAAGAACTTATTTTTAAATGAAAGTTATATTTTTGTTGAACTATATTATTTTGAATGTGGGTTGAAGATTTGAAGTGTATGCACTGCTTTTTGGGATGGTAAAAAAAAAATTAAAAAAAATAAAATTCTAGATTAATGTTATATTTAATATTATGCAGGTTAAAATGGGTTGTGTTACATTCGTGTCAATCCAACACGACTCATTTATTAAGCGTGTCAAATGGGTTGGGTCAGGTCAACCCTCCTTATAAACAAATCAGGTTAGGGTTGAAGGATCAGGACACGATTATTAAATGGGTTGGGTTAGGGTTGAGTCATTTAGTCGAATACTCCTACCTCGACACGACACGAACCCGACACGCTAACCCGAATTGACACCCCTAATTCACATCACATCACGTCACTTGTTCTTTTAGAGCTACGTTTTTATTTTTATTTTTTTGAGGAGAGTATGGACATACGTTAATGCATGATATAATCAAGTATCATAGATAAGATTCTCTTTAAATAAGCCAAGCCTATTTTTTTCTCTGTGCCATTTATATGAGGTAGTTGGAAAAATATTGGGATAACGGGGTTGATTGGGACAGATTTCTCACAATTTCACATATTTTAAATTCAAGGCCAATCAATCTAATCCTTTTTTTGAAAAAAAAAAAAAAAGTTGTTAGAACAAATGGAGAAATGAATCGAACCATAGAATGCTATTGAACTATATATAAGACTTTGAACAAAAAGTTAGCATATTTGATAACATTTGATTAAACTCGTGAAGAGTTTTGCAATTCAATTATATTGTCTGGTTCTCTTTATATAAGCAATATAGATTTCAATCCCTTTTTTCCCACTTATTGTAAGGGGAAAAAATGTTGTGTTGTATGTTTATTAATAATGTAATAATCCATTTCTAATAGATGAATTGCAGATTTTGATTTCTCTAATATATTTAGTGATTTTTCTAAGATCATATGATATGGACTCTTCTTTTTTATTTTAGAGGAAATATCACTTTATTATTCTATACTATATCTCATGTTACATTTTGTACCCTAAACTCTGTGAATGCACTTTTTACACCTCTATATTATGACTCTTGTTACACTTTGCACCCCGATGTTAAATTTGCTATTAACTTGGATGGAAGAACATGACACCATGTGAAAAGACTTAATTGCCTATCTTCTCAGTGCTTTAAAAACAGAAGATAAATTATATTTAATCACCCTAAATTATACTCTATGTTACACTTTGCACTTTAAACTTTGAATTTTAATCCAAGTCAATCTTTAACGGTAGGATGCAAAGTGTAAAAAGAGTTATAGTTTATGGTGCAAAATGTGCATTTGAAAAATTTATGATGTAAAGTGGAACACGAGGTATAGTTTAAAGTAATAAAATATAATTTCTCTTTTACTTTAATGAGCGGAAAAAAATTACATGATATAGATTTATGTTGATAGTTGATACATGAGTTGAACTTGAAGGAGAATCATATTCTTGGTGTTTTGTACATTCTAGGGAACAGCCCAGCCTGTGGAACAATTGTTTTAAGATTTTTCAACCATATAATTGTTTTTCTTTTGAACCTTTTTTTTTTTTTCAAAAAAAAAAAAAAAAAGTACAATGTTTGAGAATGCTTTACATCACGAACTCCAACAATTATGGAAGCTTTAAAGGGAGACTCTTTTTTTTTTTTTTGGAGAATGTAAAGGGAGACTCTTGATTTTTATAAAAGCTGCGTAGTCTCATTATTTGGCTGACTATTATACAAGTTAAGAACAGGCGCGCTAAAGGCATAGTACAAGAATTTGTAAGGATGAGCAAACATTTTTTATTTGTTGACACTTCTTCTTCTTCTTTTAGTTGGAGTGCAAGAATTTGACTTCTTGTAAGAAATTTTAGAAAATATTAATTGAATTACAAAATTCTTAATAATACAAACACATTCTTGAAGACAAAATAGAAAAGTAATTATTTAACACTTTCAAAAATATAAGGACATGATGCTCATTTATCTCACATGAATATCCGGTAAATTTCACTAATTTAATTCATGATTTAATCGACCTATCATGTGAGACAAGGATCCAATACCACATTGTTGCAGTATTTTGAGAATACAAAATAAACCAACCTATTTTCTTTGTGCCATTTATGTGGTAGTTGGAATAAGAACACGTTTTCCATACTTGTTGATTGGGTCAGATTTATCAAAATTTCACATATTTTAAACGCAAGCCCAATCAGTCTTAGCCTCTTTGGCCCACTCCTCTATACTTTTGGGAGGGAGGATATATATCTTGAAAACTAGTTTGGGATTAAGGGCAACCAATTAGGCAATTAGATTTAAGAATTAAAATATTAAGAAAAGACTAATAAAGAAATCCATGATATAATTATACGCAAATTATGGAAGTATGCTATTTTCTTTTAATGGGAGAAAGTTAGTTTATATTATTTTTTTACACAGCTTAGTTTATACGTTATTAAGATCACATTCATCAAATTCTAATTAAAATAATCCACCACATATATTATATGATATATAGGCCAATGTAGGTTGTCTAGCGGTAAGGGACTTGAGCCAACAGGACTCCGGTTTTGAGTTCAAGTGTTCCTCCTCTTGCTAGCGAGCGCATTTTATCCTAGGCGTGTAGGTAGTGGCAGAGTTAGAATTTTAGGGGGAAATGAAGATTAAAAGACAAAATTGAAAGTAAAATTAATATGAGAAATATTAATCAATAACAATAACATAATAAATAAACTATTACATATTAATGTAATTGTTATACACAATCTAATATAAAATGTAAAGTTTAATTTATTTTTCACACTTATTTTTTAAAAAATTCGTACTTAGTTTGATTTATAGTATTTACTCAATAAAAAATAATATTATCAGTTCATAGTTAATACAAATCAATCGAGAGATTAATCTAGATAAATAAATTGAAAAAAATTAAATTAATGTAAATTTTTTTTTTGAAACAAATTAATGTAAAAATATTAAGAATGTAGAAATATACATTTTTTTTCAATGTATATTTAGTATGTTGTGTTAAAGCTTTTTGCTGATGTTTCATCTTTGTAGGTGAGGAACGAAGTCTCTCTGTGCATATTTAGATGTTTCTACCTTAGTATCAAATTATCACTTAGAAACGCATTATGATGATACCTGATGACGTCGAAAATTGTCACCAATGGGTCACACCGTACTCGCGACTCGAAGCGAACCTGCACGGCAAAAACAATCGACGGATGTCCTTCAGAGAGCACCGGTGTGGTGCCGGCCAAAGGTTCTCCGACGGTCAAGTTAGAATTCTTCTGTTTTACTTAGAGCGTTAGAGAGGGTCAATTAAAGCGTACCTCGATCTCTGAGGGTGGCAGGCCTTTTATAGTGATAAAGGGTTGACTTTTCTTCTTGGTTTCCAAACCTTTTCAATGTGAGACTCTCATACAAATTCCCTTGAGCGTAGTGAGTCAAGATTTCCGTTTTCGGATCATAGGGCTTTTCTAGGAGATGGAGATTTTGGATCATGGGCCCTTACTGTGCCTGTCAGCGATGGGCCTTCAAAGCGCGTGGGATAGTCCTTGCACAGGCCCAACAGTCCCAACCCGTCAGGCACGTTCGGGTAGGCCCGTCATGCCCGTCAGGCAGGGCCGTCAGGCCCGTTCAGGTGGGCCCGTCAGTCCCATCAGGTAGACCCGTCATGTATGTCTTATTTCTTACCGTCTTCAGTTGCCCCCTTCACCCCAATGGTCCGTCAGCCTTTAGGATGAAGGATCAATGGGGTGACGATCCAAATGTGAGGGTATGACGGGTATGTTTATGACGGAAGGAGGCTCATGAGACGGGGAGTTTAAAGTTGTCATAACGGGTTGACGGGTCAACGCAAGATAGGATGACAGTTCAAATGAGGAGTCCGTCGACCACACCAACTACAGACAGGTTGTACGAAGGTAATTAATGCCGATGACACGTGTTACAAGCTGATTGGACCTTGTCTCGGATCGAAGCGACGCTTCGACTTCCGTGCATCTCTCTTATAAATAATGGAGTGATTCCTCTCATTTCTTCAGTTTCAGTAGAAATCAAGCTGTCAGAGCTCACCCGTCACCCTTGTCAGAGCGCACCCGTCATAATCTGCTGATCCGTTCATTTACCTTAGTCGTCAACGCCGTCCTTCATCACTTCGGTGACAAAACTGGTAAGTGCTCTTCTCAAAACTTATACTTGTTTTAATTTTCCTTACAATCCACATCCGTTATAGACACATAGACCGTCAGAGTCTTAGGCTCTTGTCGTTTCATGTAAGAAATGTCTAGTGCGTCGAGTAATCAGTCAGTTATTCGTGACGGGGTGGATTACGAGGAAGTATATCCGTCCGGTCAACGAGAACAAGGTAGTCCAGATGATAGTAGTCCGTCCACATCCTCCTCGTCCTCAACATATGAGGATCTGGAGGTGGTTGATCCAGACGAGGGACCTGGTGTTGGTGAGGATCAAGTTGTCAGATCCGTCATTGGTGCTGATGGGCTTAGGAAGTTCGTCATGCTACCAGAGTGGACGGTGAATTTCTTCACGTCCGTCATCAAGGAAAAGCACTTTAAGACATTTTGGGATAATTATCAAATTCCAGAAAATGTTACGATCCGTCTACCCTACAAATCAGAGAGGTGTTACTATGACGGGGTAGAGGGAGTCGGGGTGTATGAGCAAATGTTGAAGGCCGGACTTAGATTCCCATTGAGTTCGCTTCACCGTTTGCTCCTCCGTCAGCTGGGGTTATCTGTGAACCAGATTTCCCCTAATGCTTGGAGAGTTTTTATAGCGATGGAGGTACTGTACGGTGCCATGTCCAACGGAGAAAGGAGGCTGACGGTTAGGGAGTTTTTTCACTACTACCGTCCGGACTAAATTGACAAATCCAGGGGAATTTATAGCTTCGTCCCCAGGTGTCCGTTGCTGAAAGTCATCTATGACACGCCGGACTCAAATAGGGATTGGAAGAGTCGGTTCTTCTTCCTAGAAGGCGACGGTTGGATGGGTCGTCCTGGGGAGACAGATTTCATGCCCGTCGACACTACTTGGGGCATATTGGATCCGTCTAGTATGGACTATCCTCCAAACTTTAACATTACTAAGTTTTTTTTTTTTTTTTTTTTTTTTTTTTTTTTTTGAATATAATCTAACCGTCCTCTTTCTTCTTTGCAGTTAGACGACGGTCCCAAATTGACCTTGAGGAGTTTGCTTTCATTGAGAAAATCCTCTCAAAGACCAAGCCGGAGGAAAGGACTTGGGCGAAGCTGGTAACACTAAATACCATTCACTGGTATTGCGACGGACCGGAACCTACAGCGGCTGCCGTCAAGTACGAAACACAGATAAGGAGACGTAAGTTCGTCACCCTTTACTTGAAGAAATTGTGCATCTTATTTTTTGTTAATTAACTCCCCCGTCCACGTTTCAGAGA
Organism: Quercus robur; assembly: GCF_932294415.1. Lineage (NCBI taxonomy): Eukaryota > Viridiplantae > Streptophyta > Magnoliopsida > Fagales > Fagaceae > Quercus > Quercus robur. Next base: position 17,173,955 of record NC_065534.1, on the reverse strand, counting down.
TGGACGATGCTAAGAGAAGAGCCTTGATTCGGTCAAAGGCTGCAAAGAAGACTGCTGACGACACTCCCCCTGTGACGGGCCCAAGCAATCCGTCTGCTAAGCGGAAGACTCAGCCCAAAGCGGACCGTCAGGCCAAGAAGGCCAAAGTGTCTTTAGATCCCGTCGTGGGACTCATGGCGGAGCCTCCGAAGACGGTCACTCCAACCAAGCACGGGGTTGGCAAGGGTTTGATGAAAGGCCCGTCGAAGGTTGACGAGAAGCCGCCCGTCCTTCTTCGAGAGGATTCTAAGCATGCCTTAGAACAGATTTCCTCCATCATCTCGGCGGAGGATTATGAAGACTTAGGCAACCACTCGACGGAGGCCATGGGGGAGACGGGCCTGTTTGCAATTACACAGGTAAGATAGTCCGTCTACTACTCAAATACAACTTAAATCATCTGTCGAAAGTTTGTTTTATAACTGTGTTGTTATTTTTCAGGCAATGGTCATGATGAAGGGGCTGATGGGACGGTGCCTCAGCCAAGAGACAGCCTTGGATCGTGTACGGGCCAAGGCGGAGAAGACGGAGGAAGAACTCCTCCAACTACGAAACTGGAGACCCAAAATAGAGAAAAAGCTTGAGCTGTCGGAGAAGGCAAGGAAGAGCCTTGAACAGACGACGGAGGAGGCAAAGAAGGCTCTAGAGAGCAAGGACAAAGAGATAGCCGAGCTGAAAAATGAAGTCCGTCAGGCTAAGGACGCGGCGGTTCGTGAATACCGTGACTCCGACGCCCTAATCACTGAGCTGGGCGATTCTTTCCATCAGGGCTTCATGGATGCCCTCCGTCAAGTCAAGCAAGCTTATCCAGACGTGGACCCTTCCAAGTTCAAAGTTGAAGACCCGGTCCAGTCATCTGTCGTGCCTGTTGCCTCCGAGGATACAGACGACCTCTTTGATGTCGACGACGCCGTTGTTGACGGGGTGTCTGCACCAGCAAAAGTTGACCAAGCTGAGCCTGACACGGAGACGGTTCCACAGCCCGTCGATAATGCGGACAAGGCTCAGTAGAAGGATTTTTATTTTTATTTATTTTATTTATTTATTTATTTTTTTTTTTTGGAACAATTCTCATCCGTTGTTGATGATGTGTAAACATTGCCATTTAATGGCCTATTTTGTTAAATGAATCCGTGCACTTCATTTTATATGTTTTGAATTTTGCCGTTGCTTGACCTGTTTACATCCGCTCGTGTATAAGTATGTTTTTTATCTTAAAAACTTATTCTTTGCAAAACCTGTGGAATGCTCCGTCCACCTTGTTGATACTACTTTGTTGTCTAAAATGATTAGTCCGTCTTGTTTGCTTCATCTTATTTCCGTCCACGTCGTGGACGACCCGTCCAACCTATGAACTTTAAGTGGTCATTTTGTGGACTAAGTTATCCCCCATTTAGTATAGACGTCCACCTTGTGGTGATCGTCCATGTAGGATAATCCGTCCAACTTGTGGACATAACGTTATCGTCCCTGTAGGACGATCCGTCCATCTTGTGGACTTCTATTGTGTCCGTCCATCTAGTGGGCTTATATTTTGCGTCCGTCCATCTTGTGGACTTAAGGTTATCCGTGTAGGATGATCCGTCCACCTTGTGGACTTAGGGTGATCGCCCCTGTAGGACGATCCGTCCGTCTTGTGGACTTCATATTGTATCCGTCCATCTTGTGGACTAAGGTGATCATCCCTGTAGGATGATCCGTCCACCTTGTGGACTTAGGGTGATCGTCCCTGTAGGACGATCCGTCCATCTGTGGACTTCGTATTGTATCCGTCCAACTTGTGGACTTAAGGTTATCATCCCTGTAGGATGATCCGCCCACCTTGTGGACTTAGGGTGATCGTCCCTGTAGGACGATCCGTCCATCTTGTGGACTTCGCATTGTATCCGTCCATCTTGTGGACTTAAGGTTATCATCCCTGTAGGATGATCCGTCCAACTTGTGGACTTTATTTTCGGTCCGTCCACCTTGTGGACTTAAAGTGATCGTCCCTGTAGTATAATCCGTCCATCTTGTGGACTTCATTTTGTTTCCGTTAACTTTGTGGACGATTGCAATGACATACATTCAAGTAGAAGATCAAAATAGCATCTGATTATAGAAATGCGTAAAGGAAAAGTGCCTGCCCCCTTGGGCTTAAAAAAGGCACGACAATATTGTAGCAAAAATATAGTTAAACAGTTAAAAGAAAAAGTTAATAATGCCAAAAAGCCTTAAAAGAAGAACTGGTTGTCGTGTCACTATTACTGGTAGTATTTCCTCAAGTGCTCGGCATTCCACGGATGCGGTAGCTTTTCTCCGTCTATTGTCTCCAGGTGGTATGTTCCTTTCCTTTTCCACGACGTAACTCTGTAAGGTCCTTCCCAGTTGGGGCCGAGTTTTCCCTGTGTAGGGTCTCTAGTTGCACCCATGACCCTCCTGAGTACGAGATCTCCTACTTGGAAGCTTCTTTGTCGGACCCGGGAGTTGAAATGTCCGGACATGCGATCCTGGTATTTAGCGATCCTCTGCTCTGCTGCCGACCTGACCTCATCTATAAGGTCCAGCTGTAGCCTCATGGATTCGTCATTCCTGCCCTCGTCGTGGTTGTGAACCCTGTAGCTTGTGAGCCCAACTTCTGCTGGTATGACTGCCTCGCTCCCTTATATGTCAGTCGAAATGGCGTCTCTCCTGTCGGAGTCCTCGCCGTTGTCCTGTATGCCCACAGTATGCTCGGCAATTCTTCGGGCCATATGCCCTTTGCCCCCTCGAGCCGAGTCTTGATAATCTTTAACAGGGATCGGTTCGTGACTTCAACCTGGCCGTTAGCCTGAGGATGGGCGGGTGATGAGTAGTGGTTTTTTATTCCTAGCTGTGTGCAGAAATCACGAAAGGGGCCATTATCGAACTGCCTCCCGTTATCTGAGACAAGGACTCTAGGAATGCCAAACCTACATACTATGCTCCGCCAGACAAAACTTCTAATGTTCTTTTCTGTAATGGTGGCCAAGGCTTCCGCTTCTACCCATTTCGTGAAGTAGTCAATACCCACTACCAAGAACTTTAGCTGCCTTATCGCCGTTGGGAAAGGTCCCATGATGTCCAGTCCCCACTGAGCGAACGGCCATGGAGCCGTTATAGGGGTTAGCTCTTCAGCTGGCTGTCCGATAAAATTGCTGAACCTCTGGCATTTGTCGCATCTTTTAACGTAGGACTCAGCATCCTTTTGCATGGTCGGCCAGTAATACCCAGCTCGTAACAGTTTGTGCACTAACGACCGCGATCCAAAATGGTTCCCGCATATTCCTTCGTGTACTTCCCTCATCACGTAGTCTGTCTCTTCAACCCCGAGACATCTCAGGTAAGGACGGGAGAAACCTCTCTTGTAAAGAATGTCTTTTATCAAGACGAACCTTGCCGTTTGGACTTTTAGCTTTCTCGCTGCCTCCTTCTCTTCAGGCAATATCCCGTCCTTTAAGTATGAAGCTATCGGCGTAGTCCAGTTTCTTTCGGAGCGTATCTCCTGCATGTTGTCGGGGTCTATTAGCGGAAAGATTTGAACAAAGGGAAGTACATTACCCGGTGTCATCATATGTTCTGCTGAGGCGGCTTTGGCTAGCCGATCGGCGAGCTCATTATCTCCCCTGGGGATCTGGACGAACATTGCTTTTAGCCCGCCGACTCTCGCCCTTACTTGATCAAGATATCTCTTCAACCTTTCCCCTTTGCATTCATAATCTCCGTTTACTTGATTGGTCACGACTTGGGAGTCGCAATGCACGACCACACTTTCAGCTCCGGCGGCTTTGGCTAGGTCGAGTCCTGCTGCCACCGCTTCGTATTCTGCTTCATTGTTGGTAATGGGGAAGTCGAGACGGATCATACATTCAATCTTGTCTCCTTCAGGTGACAGCAATACTATGCCGGCTCCTCCAACTCGCTTATTGGATGATCCGTCGGTGTAGATGTTCCACTGGGGGGGTTCTTCTGCCCCCTTGTCCTCGTAATGCGTAAACTCTGCTATGAAGTCGGCTACAGCTTGTCCTTTAATGGCCACACGTGGACGGTACTTGATGTCAAACTCACTCAATTCTATTGCCCACAGCGTCAGTCGACCCGCGGCTTCAGGATTACTCAGTGCCCTTCGCAAGGGCTTGTCTGTCATTACGTTCACGGTATGGGCTTGAAAGTAGGGCTTGAGCTTGCGAGCCGCCGTGACCAACGCAAAAGCGAGTTTCTCCATAGGTTGGTATCTTTCCTCGGCACCGCGGAGCGCCCGACTGGCGTAGTACACGGGCTTCTGTGCCCTGTCCTCCTCTCTGATTAGGGCCGCGCTGACGGCCACCGTGGAGACAGCCAAATAGAGGAAGAGTTCTTCACCTGGTTGCGAGGGGCTCAGTAGAGGTGGTGAAGATAGATAGGTTTTTAACTCCTCGAAGGCTCGCTGACACTCATCCATCCACTCGAATGACTTTTTCAATGTTCGAAAGAAGGGTAAACACTTGTCCGTCGCTCTCGACACGAATCTATTCAATGCCGCTACCTTGCCGTTAAGGCTCTGTACTTCCTTCACGTTTCTCGAGGGGGCCATCTCCATTATGGCTCGGATTTTGTCCGGGTTAGCTTCAATCCCCCTTTGAGATACCATGAATCCTAGGAATTTGCCCGCCGTTACACCGAATGCACACTTTCCCGGATTGAGTTTCATGTTGTAGGATCGAAGTGTGCCGAATGTTTCCTTGAGATCTTCCAAGTGGTCTTCCTCCTTCCGGCTCTTCACCAGCATGTCGTCGACATAGACTTGGACATTCCTCCCGATTTGCTGTGCGAACATCTTGTTCATTAGTCTCTGGTATGTTGCTCCTGCATTCTTCAGGCCGAATGGCATTACTTTGTAACAGAAGAGTCCTTGACTGGTTACAAACAAAGTCTTCTCCTGATCGTCCTCGTGCATGCGGATCTGGTTATAACCCGAGAAAGCATCCATGAAGCTTAGCAATTGGTGTTGAGCCGTCGAGTCTACTAGGATGTCGACCCTTGGAAGGGGATAGCTATCCTTGGGGCATGCTTTGTTAAGATCTGTGAAGTCCACGCACATCCGCCATTTGCCGCTCGTTTTTTTCACCATTACCACATTCGCCAGCCAATCGGGGTAGTAGACCTCCCTAATAAAGCTTGCCTCTTGGAGTTTGCGGACCTCTTCCGCGATTGCTTGGTCTCGTTCCGGGGCGAATACTCTCTTCTTTTGTCGGACGGGTGGAAACGTGAGCAACACATTCAACTTATGTACCATGACCGAGGGATCGATTCCTGGCATATCGTCATGGCTCCAGGCGAACACATCCTTATTGCTTCTCAAGAAAGCTACAAGCTCTTGACGGATTGCGGGTTTGGCAAGCGTTCCGATCCTGGTGGTTCGGTCTGGATTGGAACTGTCGAGAGTTATCTCCTCTAGCTTCTCTGTAGGTTCTGCCGTCGTTCGATGTTCTTCTATGTTCAAGGCCTGGATCTGGTCTTCCACCTCCATCATAGCTACGTAGCATTCTCGTGCGGCAATTTGACTTCCGCGTAGCTCTCCTACCCCATACTCCGTTGGGAACTTGATCATCAGGTGGTAAGTTGATGTTGCCGCCTTCCACGAGTTGAGCGTGGGTCGTCCAATAATAGCATTGTAGGCTGACGAGCAATCGACCACTAAGAATGTTACGTCCTTGGTGATTTGTTGGGGGTAATCTCCTACTGTCACCGATAACGTGACTGCGCCCAAAGGGAATATCCTACTCCCTCCAAAACCAACGAGCGGGGCGTTTGTCGGTATTAGCTGTTCCCTGTCAATCCTCATTTGTTGAAACGCCGGATAATACAAGATGTCGGCCGAACTGCCGTTGTCGACCAGCACTCGGTGGATATTGTAGTCGCCTGCCCGCAAGGTGACGACGAGTGCATCGTCGTGTGGGTGGTGTAGGCGTCTTGCATCCTCTTCCGAGAACCCGATAATGGGGCCTTCCCTTCTTGCCATCTTTGGCACTGTACCCGCCAACTGGACATTCTGTACCATCCGAAGGTATGTTTTGCGAGCCTTTTTTGACGATCCGGCAACACCTGTTCCTCCAATTATCATCCTTATGTCCCTCAATGGGGGCCTTGGTCGCTCGTTTTCTCGACGGGGATGTTGTTCTTATGGGGGTTGATCCGTTCTCTCCTTACTGACGAACTTCTTCAATTTCCCTTGTCGGATAAGGGTTTCGATTTGTTGCTTCAAATCATAGCAGTCGGCCGTGTCGTGACCATGGTCACGGTGGAAGCGGCAATATTTGTCTCTGGACCTTTTGTTGGGATCACTCTTCAGCTTTCCCGGAAACGTCAGGGATCCTTCGTCCTTAATCTGCATTAGGACTTGGTCTATCGGGGTGGTCAACGGAGTGAAACTTGTGAACCTTCCGCCCATTGGTTTTGGACGTCTCTCCTCTCTCTGCTTGATATTCATTAAACAAGCTGTTGATTTCTTATACCGATGTCCTCCGATGAAGTGCGTAGTGAACTGAGCGCTCAGCTCCTTGAAGATGCCGATGGAGTTTGGTGTTAGCCGGCTGAACCAAATCCTTGCTGCGCCCTTCAGGGTTGTAGGGAATGCCCTACACATAATTGCGTCTGCCACTCCCTGAAGGTGCATCAGGGTCTTGAAGGTCTCTAGGTGATCGAGAGGGTCCTTGATTCCGTCATAACTGTCCATACTCGGCATGCGGAACTTACTCGGCAGGGGGAAGGAATTGACGGACGCCGTAAATGGCGAGTCAGTCCGGTTGACAAGGTCGTCAAGATCGCTGGACACTCGCCCCTTGAGAGCGTTCATCAGTACTTCCATCTGTTCCTTCATCGCCTGCATCTCCGCGATGATGGGTTGTGGAGCTGTATCCGTCACTGAAGGGATGCTAGCGTCCCGTCGCACTTGTTTGCTCGGGGCGTTACTCTCCTGTGGTCCGTCATTATTTCTCCTTTCCTCACTGTTCCCTTCTTGATCTTCTCCTTGGCTATTCACCGCCGCACTCTTTTGATTCAGCTGCTCTATCAGGTCGTGGTTTTGTTTGGTGAGGCGCTCCACGGCTGCGGCGAGTGTCTTGACCTGTCTCTCAAGGGCAGTCGTAGGGGCATCTTCTTGGACGTCATTTGTGGTTGCCATCGAGCGTGTGAGTACCATGTAACTCTTTTATCTAGGAAATGTTACTGTACCCGGTCGTTATTCCCACAGACGGCGCCAACTGATGACGTCGAAAATTGTCACCAATGGGTCACACCGTACTCGCGACTCGAAGCGAACCTGCACGGCAAAAACAATCGACGGATGTCCTTCAGAGAGCACCGGTGTGGTGCCGGCCAAAGGTTCTCCGATGGTCAAGTTAGAATTCTTCTGTTTTACTTAGAGCGTTAGAGAGGGTCAATTAAAGCGTACCTCGATCTCTGAGGGTGGCAGGCCTTTTATAGTGATAAAGGGTTGACTTTTCTTCTTGGTTTCCAAACCTTTTCAATGTGGGACTCTCATACAAATTCCCTTGAGCGTAGTGAGTCAAGATTTCCGTTTTCGGATCATAGGGCTTTTCTAGGAGATGGAGATTTTGGATCATGGGCCCTTACTGTGCCTGTCAGCGATGGGCCTTCAAAGCGCGTGGGATAGTCCTTGCACAGGCCCAACAGTCCCAACCCGTCAGGCACGTTCGGGTAGGCCCGTCATGCCCGTCAGGCAGGGCCGTCAGGCCCGTTCAGGTGGGCCCGTCAGTCCCATCAGGTAGACCCGTCATGTATGTCTTATTTCTTACCGTCTTCAATACCAATTCAAGAACTAACGCTTAGGCCACTTGCTACATCAAAATAAGACTTGCTTTGCTCTTTTTCAAGAAAAATAGTGAAAGATCTCAACAAAGAGAATTATTAGGTACTTTTGGAATATGGTGATATGTTGTTCTTGTAAGATAAAATTTAGCCCATGCAGCGGAAACAAAACAAATATAAACATACCTTCAGGCTTCAGCTATAGTTGTTTAAGCGTATAAACTGTTAAAGAAAAATAAGACTCACTATATGATAGTTTACATAAAAGGTGACTTCTAGTCTATGGCCTTTACCTTACATATTTCTTTTTGATGGAGATAGACTATATATATAGGCTAAACTAGGGATCCTTTTAAATTAAGATTTGTTCCATAACCTCCTTTCATCAAGGAGTTTAAAACTTGTAACTTTAATGTGTTTATTAACCAAAGAGGTTATACCACTTGAGAGTTACTTAGAAATTGTTATTTACCGTAATGTCTTTTGCAAATAAAGTCCTTAAGACATGAGTTTTCATTTATCATTTAAACATGGGCCACATAAAGTTTTTTTAAAATCTTACATTCTCCCACTTAGCCCACTTGACATTTAAATTACTTGATAAATGATGTTAACTTTAACATGGTCATGATATTACTCATGTCATCTAGTTGTGAAATGCTCTCACTCAAATAAAGAATTCAATACATGAATCATGGCAGTATTACCCTTAATGATAATAAGTACTTCCTTCCATGTATTATAATGTATGGTAATCCTTACATGAGTACTTTATGAGCCATTAATTCTTTATGAATGAACTACCTATTAGCCATTCGGGTCCTCTTTTATACATCCCCACGGATATATCATCCTTATATATCTCCAGAGATATATCTAACTTAATTCATATACTTTATGTGCACAAAATAAAAATCAAATATTTTCTTCTCCAAAACTAACCAAATATGTGTCCAAAACATAGAATAATTAGAGTAAAATTAAACACCAAATGAGCTAACAAGTTCCATATGTCTAAAAGACTTTTATACTGCTTTGCCGACAAACCTTTAGTTATGAAATTAACATATATTAGCTCAATAATTTTAACACAATGGACACTTTCAGTTTCTTAAAATTCTCTCTTAGACTGAGTTACTTTATGTCAATATGTTTATTTTGGCTTTCACAATCATTGTCCTTAGAGAAGAAAATTATAGCCGAGTTATCTTTAAAATCTTTAAAGGTCTCATCATAAAATCAACAACCTTAAGACCTATCCATAATGCCTGTCTTATAGCTTCATATATAGCATATAGGATATCTTACATAACAAAATGAAATCACTCCTTCCAAGTAGTATGTCATTCATATTTAGGCGTAAAAACAATACATTTACTCCCACTGATCTTAAGGTATATACACCGATTACCAATGTGTCTAGTAAAACCAAATGGCACAACAAAGTTGGTAAACCTTTATATATCATTAGTAGGATACCTATATACCTAAGCAATTAGATCACTCTCACCCTCGTACTTAGTTTCTCATTTGACATATTTATTCAATGAGATGGGTGTAGGTTCATCCACATGAGTACCAAAACAAAGATCCACAAACCCAAACAAAATAAACTTTAATGCTATGAAATTTAAACTTTAATTCTAATTAACCAATGTCAATTTAGTAGTAAATTCGACATTCTTATGGGCAGAGGTACATCATGCATAAATTTACTATAAAACTTTATTCATAAAACTAGTAAATATAAATACTAAGAATCAAATTTTCCATACCTATGGGCCTAGGAAAAATCTCATCTTGATGCTACATTCACCATCTTATTCCAATTAAATCATAAAAATAATAACCTCCCTATGGGGCCAAGTCATTAACTTCATGAATTAATTGCCATATAGATGCCTTTATTCCTAATCAAGTCTTGTAAAAATTTCTTGACGTGATTATCATGTGGCTTAAGATGCTATGGCCACTCATAAGTCATTTTGATATTCATCATAAAGATCAATCAATCCTAATATTGATCATGACAGTATGCACTCCAAGATGACATGAAATAATATTTCACAACATGATAAGTGCAAAGAAACCTAAAATGCACTTAATTAAACACATTCTTCACTTCAATGATCCAAATCTCAATTGTAACAATAAACTTTATGAAATAATTGCAAACTTACATGCAACACATTTATCCCCATAATTTATTGTTTCCAAAATATAAGGATTATTTGTATTATCATGCCAAATATATTAATCCACAAAAAAAATGTCTCTAAAGCAATTTACAATTGAAAATTGTACAAATTATTGAGGCATGTTTGTCATATGAGCCACCATACTATTACAAATTATTTTCCAAATAATTAAGATTTTATATCTAGGAAACAAACATATATACTTGGATGAGCACTTGATGAATATCAAAATCAAAATCAAATTTATGAACACTTTAAGTGCCTTGGCATGTATTTTAGTCAAATTACTCACTAGTCCACATTAGCATATTGTAAAATACAATACGTGGACAATTTAAAATTAGAGAAAACAAAATCCTTGAGTCGCACATGTTATGAAAACAAATACATACAATGTAACTACCAATGAAAATAATAGAAATTTCTCTAACTAAAATCACTAAACAACATAGCGAAGGATGGCTCTGATACCAAATGTACGTAAGATAAAATTTAGAGCATGCAGCGGAAACAAAACAAATAAAAACATACCTCTAGTTATAGTTGTTTAAGTGTTTAAAGAAAAATAAGACTCACTATATGATAGTGTATATAAAACGTGTCTTCTAGTCTATGACCTTTATTTTACACATTTCCTTTTGATAGAGACAGGTTATATATATAGGCAAGATTAGGAACCTTTTAAATTAAGATTTGTTCTATAACCTCCTTTCATCAAGGAGTTTAAAACTTGTAAATTCAATGTGTTTAATAACCAAAGGGGTTATACCAATTGAGAGTTACTTAGAAATTCTTATTCATCATAACGTCTTTTACAAATAAAATCCTTAAAACATGAGTTTTCATTTATCATTTAAACGCGGGCCAAATAAAGTTTTCTTAAAATCTTGCAGTTCTCTCCTCTTACATTCATGAGAGTACCTATTAATTACTCCCTCAATCAAGTGATTATTATTAATTAGAGAGGATAATATGCGAGCCATCTATCAATCATGGCATCGACCTCCTTAGGCTTGTACTTTTCAGCTACATGACCTGCTCCCTACATTATTGGAATCAAGACGCAATTAACATTAAAAAAAATTGTGTGCATATTTAGAAAAAGAAAAATAGCTAAATTAAGATATTTTTTTTCTTACCTTGACACTTGAGTATGTCATGTAGAAATCATTATTTTTGTACCTCTCTGTGTATCTATATGAAATCATTAACAATGTAATTCCACGTTTAAAGTTAGTAAACATAGTTTAGAGTAGACAACTCAAAGTTGAAAAGAAAAGAAAAAAAAAAAAGAAGTTAGCATAAACTGCGTAGAATTGAAGTTGGTAATAATCCAGAAACTGACCCTGCAACTTGAGCATCAACAAACCATGCACGCCATGAATCGTCCAAAGTCAAGTTCAAAGACCTTATCATTTCTTGAGTAGCGATATGTGGTATTAACATGTCTAGATCAGCACTATAAGACATCAAAAATATGATTAATAAGAAAAACTATTCATGCTACTGGTAATAATTAAAGTAATTAAAAAAATAATGATACAAACAGTAATATACACGACTCTTGCAAGCAATGAAAAACCTTTTATATTTTATATTCAATTTCTGTGTTACTTCATATGTACATGCACAAGTGCACTGCTTGACCTGTAATTTCTCTAACATATATGGTTGATGATTTCTTCGACAAATAATTTTTTTAAGTGTTTTCAATAGAAATGTTCATAATTCAAAAAATTTTCACTTAAAATGTATCAATATATATACTCCTATATGTATCCTAACCTAAAATTAATGTTCTAATTTCCATTAGATCTTTGGCGGTACTACATATGAAACTTAAGAGATCTGACATGACTCATCAATAATCATGACATTGGCTAATTAAGGAGTTGGGTCCTTCACAACTTGGCTTAATGATCCTATTTGACTTCACAGTCTGTTATTGTAAATTGAACCGAATTACATGTTCGTATGACCGAATTCATCAAACATTTTCAATTGTATATAAATTTGCGTCACAGCAATGTCAAAATATTGTAAAAAAGGAAAAGTGATTGCAAAAGGAAGTTATAAGCTATTACCAATATATGAGAGATCGAAGGTTGGTTCTACTGAGATTTCGATGGTAATCAATATGTAAAAGCACAGAGGAAAACCCAGAGAAAACAGAGAGGAAGAGAGAGTTTCTGGTATTGAAAAGAATACTGAGATTTGATAAAATGAATTCTTGATTACAATAGTGTTCGTCAACTACAATATATATATCACTGAGAAAGCATAGGAAATATCTAAGTAAATATTTCCTAGACTAAGACTTACTCTAACAACCCTGTAACTAACCTTTACACGTGCACACGTATAAGCACTAATCCAAGACTAACTTACATAACATAAACGACAAGCGTTTTCATTTACTCTTCTTAGACGACACTGGTTTTACTGAAGCTCTTCAATTTTACAGCTTGAGCTTTCATCCCCCCTCAAACGAAAGGGGAATTTCCACATGAGTTTGGATGCAAGCCAGTGAAACCGTGGAGAAGGCAGGCCCTTAGTAAAAATGTCAGCAAGCTGGTCATGAGAAGAAATATACTTCACCAAAAGATCATGCTTAAGAACCCTTTCACGCACAAAATGGTAATCAACCTCGATGTGCTTGGTCCGAGCATGAAACACAGGATTCGAAGCAATAGCCAATGCACTAACATTATCACACCACAATAAAGGAGGCCGAGGAAGAAAGACACCCAAATCTCGAAGAAGCATACGAATCCAACAAAGTTCAGCAGCGGAAGAGGCCAAAGCTCTATACTCAGCCTCAGTGGAAGATCGAGAGACAGTAGCTTGTTTCTTGGCAGACCAAGTAATAGGACAATTTCCAAAAAAGACAACAATTCCAGTAATGGACCGACGATCCACAGGATCCCCTGCCCAATCTGCATCACTATAAGCAGATAAAGAGATAGGGCCAGGGGTAAAAGCAAGACCATAGTGTAAAGTCCCTTGAATGTACCTCAAAATACGCTTAGCCGCTTGAAGATGATTCTGAGTAGGAAGACTCATAAATTGGCAAGCTTGCTGGACTGCAAAGGACAGGTCAGGCCGTGTGAAAGTGAGGTACTGAAGGGCACCAACAAGACTTCTGTATGGAGTAGGATCAGCAAGAAGAGAACTGTCATGAGGAAGAAGGTGCTGATTTGGGGAGCAAGGAGTCTTGCAAGGTTTGCAATCAGTCATAGCAAACTTTGCCAACAAATCTGAGGCATACTTTGTCTGATGCACAAATAAACCATTGGATGTATAGTCAATTTGAAGACCAAGAAAGTAATGAAGAGGGCCGAGATCCTTGAGAGCAAATTCAGAACCCAATTGATGAATGAGAGAAGTAGTAAAAGAAGAATCATTGCCAGTAAGAACAATGTCATCAACATACAATAAAAGGAAGACCAAATGACAACCATGCTTGTAAATGAAGAGATTACCATCAGCACTTGAAGCAGAAAACCCAATGTGAAATAAGTGAGAGGTAAACCTCTCGAACCAGGCCCTAGGGGCTTGCTTAAGACCATAGAGAGCCTTATGGAGAAGACAAACATGCTTAGGGAACTTAGAATCAACATACCCTTGAGGTTGAGCCATATACACCTCCTCCTTTAAAAAACCATGTAGGAAGGCATTACTCACATCAAGTTGCCTTAGTTCCCAATTCTGATTCACAGCCAAAGCCAAAAGCAACCTGCCAGTGGTAGGCTTCACAACAGGACTAAAAGTCTCCTCATAGTCCAACCCAAACTGTTGAAGATAGCCCCGAGCAACCAACCTAGCTTTGTACCTAGCAATGGACCCATCACTGTTCCTTTTCAATTTGTACACCCATTTACAAGTAACAATGTTTTTAGTAGCTGGCCTAGGAACCAAAGACCAAGTCTTTTGCTGCTGAAGAGAGTTAAATTCAGAATCCATGGCTGCAACCCACTGAGGATGTTTAGCAGCAATGGCAAAAGATGGTGGTTCTGTCACAGTGTAGTCATGGGTAACTTGCAAAGCTTTAGGCTTATATATACCATGTTTAGATCTTGTAACCATAGGATGATGATTATGAGTGACAGGTAAAGAAGAGGCAGAAGGAATAGAAGATGAATCAGGTATAGGTGGGGAGGAATTAGGTAGAGAGGCAGCCGGTATAGATGGTGAGGATGCAGGTAAGGGAACAACAGGTATAGGCAATGATGAAGCTAGAGCAGAGGGTAGTAGAGAAGCAGTAAGATCCAAAGGAAAAGAAGAGGCACAAGAAGAAGAAACATCAGTAGGTTCAGCAATAGAAGGAGATGAGGAAGGAAACCAATGAGAGAAATCAGATGTGAAAGGAATATTAGGATTAGTGCAGGCAGAATTATGAGTGAAAGGAAAAAGAGATTCATTGAATAACACAAAACAAGCAATATAAATTCTATTTGAAGAAGGATCAAGGCAGATATAGCCCTTGGATAATGGAGGATATCCAAGAAAGATGCACTCTTTGGACTTGGGTTGAAGTTTATTCCTATTATAAGGGGTCAGATATGGATAGCAAGCACAACCAAATGATTTAAGAGCATGAAGAGGAGGTGGTTTGGAATAAATGGACTGCCAAGGAGACTTGAAGTTCAAAACAGAAGAAGGCAGCCTATTGATAAGATACACAGCAGTGGAAAAAGCATAAGACCAGTAGTTATAGGGAAGATTTGATTTGTAGAGGAGAGAAAGACCGGTTTCAACTATATGCCTATGTTTTCTCTCAGAAACACCATTTTGCTGTGGAGTATGGGGACAAGAGGTTTGATGAAGAATGCCAGTGGAAGAACAAAATGCTTGAAAGGCAGTGTTGGTATACTCAGTACCATTATCTGTCCTAAGGACCTTAATCTTGGTAGAATATTGAGTTTCAACAAGAGCTTTAAAGTGTTTGAATACAGAAAGAACTTCATGCTTATGTTTCAACAGAAATAACCATGTAAATCTTGTATAATCATCAACAAAAATCACATAGTAGTTGAAACCAAGAATAGATGTGAGAGGGGCAGGACCCCAAACATCACTATGAACAATATCCAAGATAGAATTAGACACAATGGAAGTCTTATTCAAAGATGACTTGTGCATTTTAGCACTTATACAAAATGTACAGGAAGAGCAAAGTGTATTAATCTGAGACAAAGACACATTCTTTATTACATTTTGCAAGGCAGAATATAAAATTCTAGAACTTGGATGTCCAAGTCTATGATGCCAAAGCAAGATTAGATCAGATTTGATAGAAGTAAAAACAGACACACTGGACTTAGAGTTGAAAGCAGCAGAGGATGAAAGTGGAGAAGCAGTGGGAATGGGATAGACTCCATCCTTACTCAACCCTTTGTAGAGGATCCTCCCCGAAGGCAAATCCTGAATTGAGAACTTCTCAGCATCAAAATAACAGAATGCATTATTTTGAAGACACAACTTATGAACAGACAAGAGATTGGATGCAAGATCAGGAACTCTAAGTATATTATTAAGCCTAAAATTATGAGTAGAAGTTTGAAGCTCACCATGACCCACATGAGTGACAGGAAGCTCTTGTCCATTGCCTACAGTGACTGTCTCATTGCCCTGAATTGGTTGCTGATGCAATGACAACTGAGATAGATTGGGAGTAACATGGTCTGAGCATCCAGTATCAGTAAGCCAACCATTACAGGACTGCACTTGTGAAGAGTTAGCTACCATTGAGGCTAACTTGGCAGGAGCATGTTTTCCCTGATATGCAAAGTCCATCCTGTGATAGCAATCAACTGCTATATGACCATTTTTACCACAAATCTGGCAAATTGGCCTATTGGATTGATTTTGTCCTCCTTGAGACTTAGATTGATTATACTGTGGACCTGAATGAGGACTGTAACCTGAATTCCCATATCCTCCAGAATTGGGATTAAAACCTGAATTAGGATTATATCCTGAATTACCATATCCACCATAATTGTGACCACCATTTGGATTATATCCACGACCACCTCTGCCTCTCTGATTATTGTTTCTACCACCTCTTCCTCGAGGGAAACCCTGATTCTGTGGCTGAAAATTCATTGCCATGGCCACTGAATTAGGATCAACAGCAAAAGCTTTAGATCTCTTCTTAATCACTCTCTCTTCAGAATTGAGCAAAGTGTTAAGTTCTTCAATAGACAGAACATCACTACGAGTCCTAATTGCAGAACTGAAAGAATCATATTCAGATGGCAATCCATCAAGAGCTATATGAAGAAGCTCTTCATCATCAAGAAACACTGAAACAGCAGCTAGCTTATCACGAGTCTGCTTGATCTTTTGAAAATAACTATCAATTGAATCAGAACCTTTCTTGATTGCATTCAATTCATTTCGAAGACTCATCACATGAGACCTTGAAATTGAAGCAAATCTCTTTTCCAATACTTTCCAAACTCCTTTGGCAGATTTTTGCCCAACAGTAAGAGCAAGAATTGAAGGAGACAGAGTTGAATTGATAAAAGTAAACATAGCTTGCTCACGGTTTTTCCAGGAAATGAAATTAGGGTTAATCTCAGTAGTGAAATTACCAGAAGAATCTTTGAGAAAACGATCAGGAGCTATAACAGAGTCATTGATTACATCAATCATTGAGTAAGTTTCAAGAATTACCTCAATTTGATGCTTCCAAACGATGTAGTTGCCATAATCGAGCTTTACAGTCATCATCGAAGACATATTGGATAGCAGAAGCAGTGAAGTATTGACAGGTAAAGCTGTATTAGCCATAGCAGGTGTTGAATTTGAATTAGGAGACGAAGAAGTTGCATTTGCGGAAGCCATTGTTGTGGATTCAAGCTCTGATACCATGTAAAAGCACAGAGGAAAACCCAGAGAAAACAGAGAGGAAGAGAGAGTTTCTGGTATTGAAAAGAATACTGAGATTTGATAAAATGAATTCTTGATTACAATAGTGTTCGTCAACTACAATATATATATCACTGAGAAAGCATAGGAAATATCTAAGTAAATATTTCCTAGACTAAGACTTACTCTAACAACCCTGTAACTAACCTTTACACGTGCACACGTATAAGCACTAATCCAAGACTAACTTACATAACATAAACGACAAGCGTTTTCATTTACTCTTCTTAGACGACACTGGTTTTACTGAAGCTCTTCAATTTTACAGCTTGAGCTTTCACAATAGTACTCAAAATATTCTGTGTAAGCTAGGCTGGAGTTGCACATATGCCAATTGCCTTTGGTAATTCCCTAGCATCATATGAAGTTCTCAGTTAATTACAAAATGAAAACTCATGCATATATAAGATTTATGTACCTCCCTAACATAAAGAGCTTCTCGAACACTTGGATCATTTGCCCAAATTTCAGCTAGTAGAAGCTCGTAATCCTAAAATGTAAACCAATCAGTTATGTAAATACTTTCCAAAATAAGATTAGAAGCAAATGAGAGAGAGAGAGAGAGAGAGGCTTACACGACACCAAAATGCACTATTTCGAGGCAATGAATGGAGGAAATAGTTGGGAGTACTCATGAGAATTTTTTGATCCCAATCTACTTTATCTGCTTTCGAAGAACCCTTAGCACATACCGGTTCTAGAACTTGAACTGTGTTTATTCCACGGAGTAACTGCGCTATCAAATGGTGACTCATTCTCAATGGGTACAAGATGCAAGTTACACAACTTGAGTTTAGGGTCATTTTGTCCCATTATGTTTACAATTTTGGATTTTTATCTTAGTGTTATATATATACCACTTTGTTTCAGTCTCTTTCATCTAATTTTGTTGAGGAAATGACCGTTAAATGCCACATCAACTTAAATCAATGTAGTTTTAAATTTTAATGTATTAAAATTTTTTAAATAATGATGTTGTTTTGTCCATGTGAAGAAAATACTTAAATGATATAGCATAATTGGACCAATTTTGGAAAATATTGTATGCTTAAGTTAGGGATGAAATTCCCATTAAGCAAAAAAGTTAGGGATGAAATTCAAATTTTCAAACATAAATGAAAAAAAAATCAAAATAACTCTAAACTTAAAAGGTATAATTTACAATATACTCTTAATTTTATAAGGCAATAGCTCACTCATCTTCAATTGAAGTCACTTCTAGCCCTCCCAAGTTATGGATTTTAAATGCTTTGGATGAACATGATCAAGAATATATAACATTTAATATTTTACCTGTAGCATACTCACACAAATATTCCTTGATTGAACTTCATAATTCAATCATGGTTGCTACTTGCTTGCCTTATAGCCATCTTGTAATTTTTTTTTTTTTGTTAACTGACCTCATCTATAGCTTCAACATCCGCCATACATCCTTCGTTGGTTGGATCTATATTGACATAATCACCCTTGCAACTTGTTTTGGCCGACTTGAAAAGGGAAATAAAATTACATCAAAATTCAGAATTCATATAATATGAATTAACAAATGAATTTTAGAGAAAATAAGATAATAAGATATTGTGTAAACAAGAAGCTAAGCGCATGTAACTCTATGAATCCAGCACTATATATTAGTGCATGGTTCTAACATTTACTTGCGAATTAGGTGGGAAAAAAAATTCAAGAGTGGAGAGAGATATAAAGAAAAATGACATTGGTCTTTATAACCTTAAAAGCATCTGGTAAAATAAAAGAAAGAAAAAACTCATACTATTCATGATTATTTATTTACACTGAACCTTACACCAGATACGTATAAGAATTAAAGTTAATTTAATTAGGAGAATCCTTTGATTAGACTAAAATCAAGAACAATTAATATATATATATATATATATATTTTTTTTTTTTTTCAGTCAATCAAGGATATTAATGTGCTAATGTGATATTCATGATAGACTAGCTAACAAGTAACAACATCTATATATATATACATAGCTAAAAAGGTTTTTTTTTTTAATAATAATAATTTTTTTTTTAAGAGAGATTTATTTCATGAAAAATCACTGTTTATGCGCATGATAATTGTTTTTCTCATGCGTCATTAAATCTTAAGCTGTGTTGGAAATAATAAGGTGACAATGAAATAGAGAACTTTAAAGGCTTCATATATTACTAGCAAAGGAACAATAATAACCCTATTGGGAGGAAATGAGATAGAACTTTAAAATTTTATGTAACTAGCAAATGAAGAGTAATAACCTTATAAAGTTCATCTGATATAAGAGTCAAACGATGAGCAGTTGGAACTCTTGAGTTGGCATCAAGATATGAATCTGACTTTGGGCTCGAGAGCACGTATCCCTGATATTAATTCTCATGGTCATACTTAATAAACAAAAGAGAATGTTGTGATACTTTGTTTGAATTATAAACAAGATAAATTTAAGAAAATGCTAAAGTTATATGTTATCCAATGGAATTATTTCACAACAATTAATTTTCCATATTATTTTCTTCATCTCTTCCTTCCTTTTTATTTTTAATTTTTAATTTTTAATTTTTATTTTTTAATGAATGTAAACTAGAAGGAAAAAGTTTGGCTCCAAACTTTTCTGAAACCATCTCACTTCATTCTATTACATGGTGATTAAAGAGATTATTCGTGTATAGTTTTAGTGACATGACTCGGTTAAACATGTTAGTGTGGCTTGAATTTTGCCACAAGCCCATAAGGCCCAACCAAGCCCAATCCAGTCATAGAAATTGACCTAATGCAAGTTGTATTAGGAATCCCAGTAGCCGACTTTATAAAGTAACATATATATATATATATATATATGTATGTATATATATATATATGTGCTTTATGATATGCGGCAAGATGAAGAGAATTGATGATAGAGATAATTCCTAATAACCTAGCAGCCGCATAAGAAGAAAGAATAGTGTTTTTTTGTCTTGTGGGTGAGAGAGAGTTAGGGTGTATTGGGAATTGGGTTTCTTGAGAGCGTTCTTGTGCACTATTGTATTTTCCCTGATAATAGTGAAATCCCTACAATTTCGTGAACGTAGGCAAATTGCCGAACCACATAAATATTGTCTTGTGCGTGTGATTGTTTTCTTTGGCGTGTGTTTTCTCTATTTGTTTTGTTTCTCACAGGTCAGGAATTTTGGTTAAATTCCCTACAACTGGTATCAAAGCCCATGGTGGTGTGCGGCGAAGGTAGTGAGGTGTTCATGGTCCCTACTCAGCGGGGACAGAGAAAGCCTAAACGGCCCACACATAAAGATCCTGGAGAAGAAAAAAAGAAAAAGCCTAACAAAGGAATATTGCTAATGGTGCTAAATAATGGTGTGGTGCGAGGTTCCCATGGACATGGACGTACGGGGTTCCCATGGATGTGCGTGTGGGGTTGACATGTGGTTCCCATGGATGGCGTACGAGAGACCCATGGATGACACGCTGATAAAGAGAAAGCTATTAGGCAAGAGGGAGTGAGTAGGACTTGTTCATGGCCCACAAAGAGGTCTTGAAGCCCATAAAGAGGCAGACTCACACGTGAGGGGGAGATTTGTTGGGTTACACGTGTGAGTGAAGTCCCACATTGAATAAATATAAGAAGAATGAGTGGTTAATATAACATAATTGAGCACATACCTATTAGGCTTAGGCCTTTTGGGTTAAAGTGTGTCTCTATATGTTATATTAATTACTCAAGAAAGCTGCCCAAGGTGTTTATTTACCAACAAGTGGTATCAGAGCCTAGGGTTAGGTTTGAGTGGGAGCAATGGCAGAGGAAGCAGGAAAGGCCTCTGGAATAGAAAAGTTCGATGGCATAGACTTTGGATTTTGGAGGATGCAAATCGAGGATTACCTTTATGGGAGGAAGTTGCATCTACCGCTTCTAGGGGAAAAACCTGAGGCTATGAAGGCTGAGGAATGGACTCTTCTTGATAGACAGGTATTGGGAGTTATTAGGTTAACTCTGTCTAGGTCTGTTGCACACAATGTTGTAAAGGAGAAGACCACAGCAGATTTAATGAAGGCTTTGTCCGGTATGTATGAAAAGCCGTTCGCAAACAACAAGGTGCATCTGATGAAGAAATTGTTCAATTTGAAGATGGCAGAGAATGCATCAGTAGCACAACATCTGAATGAATTTAATACTATCACAAATCAATTGTCGTCTGTAGAAATTGATTTTGATGATGAGATTCGTGCTTTGATCGTCTTGGCTTCTTTGCCAAATAGTTGGGAGGCAATGAGGATGGCAGTAAGCAATTCTACAGGAAAAGAAAAGTTGAAGTACAATGACATACGAGATTTAATTCTGGCTGTGGAAATTCGCAGAAGAGATGCAGGCGAAACCTCAGGATCTGGTTCTGCCCTAAACCTTGAGACAAGAGGCAGAGGTAATGACAGAAATTCAAATCGAGGCAGATCAAAATCCAAAAATTCTAATCGAAACAGAAGCAAATCTAGATCAGGCCAACAAGTACAATGCTGGAATTGTGGGAAAACATATCACTTTAGGAATCAATGCAAAAGTCCTAAGAAGAAGAATGGAGATGATTCTGCTAATGCTGTAACAGAAGAGGTACAGGATGCATTACTTCTTGCAGTAGACAGTCCACTTGATGATTGGGTTTTGGATTCAGGAGCTTCGTTTCATATCACTCCACACCAAGAAATCATACAGAATTATATTGCAGGTGATTTTGGTAAGGTGTATTTGGTTGATGGTTCAGTCTTGAATGTTGTAGGTATGGGAGACGTTCGGATACTGTTGCCCAATGGATCTGTTTGGTTACTGGAGAAGGTTAAACATATTCTTGACCTAAGGAGGAATCTGATTTCTGTTGGACAACTTGATGATGAAGGACATGCAATACTATTTGTTGGTGGTACTTGGAAGGTTACAAAGGGAGCTAGGGTATTGGTTCGTGGAAAGAAGACTGGTACTCTGTACATGACCTCAAGTCTAAGAGACATAATTGCAGTTGCTGATGCAAGTACTGATACAAGCCTATGGCACTGCAAACTTGGTCATATGAGTGAGAAAGGAATGAAGATGCTGCTGTTAAAAGGAAAACTACTAGAATTGAAGTCCATTGATTTTGACATGTGTGAAAGTTGCATCTTAGGAAAGCAGAAAAAGGTAAGCTTCTTGAAAACTGGTAGGACACCGAAGGCTGAAAAATTGGAGTTAGTACACACTGATTTGTGGGGGCCTTCTCCGGTTGCATCCCTTGGAGGTTCAAAGTACTACATCACTTTCATTGATAACTCAAGCAGAAAGGTATGGGTTTATTTTCTGAAAAATAAATCTGATGTATTTGAAACCTTTAAGAAGTGGAAGGCCATGGTTGAGACAGAAATATGTTTAAAAGTAAAATGTTTGAGTTTAGATAATGGAGGAGAGTACATAGATGGAGGGTTCAGTGAGTATTGTGCTGCACAGGGAATTAGGATGGAGAAGACCATTCCTGGGACACTACAGCAGAATGGTGTAGCTGAGCGCATGAACAGAACTCTTAATGAGCGTGCTAGGAGTACGAGGTTGCATGCTGGACTACCAAAAACTTTTTGGGCTGATGCTGTTAGCACTGCAGCTTACCTGATAAACCGAGGACCATCAGTTCCCATGGAGTTCAGACTTCCTGAGGAGGTTTGGAGTGGTAAAGAGGTAAAATTTTCACATTTAAAAGTTTTTGGTTGTGTTTCTTATGTTCATATTGATTCTGATGCTCATAGTAAACTTGATACAAAGTCTAAAATATGTTTTTTCATTGGCTATGGTGATGAGAAATTTGGCTATAGGTTTTGGGATGAACAAAACAGGAAAATCATCAGAAGTAGAAATGTGATATTTAATGAACAGGTTATGTACAAGGACAGGTCAACTGTAGTGTTAGATGTTACAGAGATAGATCAAAAGAAATCTGAGTTTGTCAAATTAGATGAATTGACTAAAGGTACTGTCCAGAAAAGGGGTGAAGAAGATAAAGAGAATGTAAATTCACAGGTAGATCTGAGTACACCTATAACTGAAGTCCACAGATCTTCCAGGAACATTAGACCTCCACAGCGTTATTCACCCACTCTAAATTATCTCCTGTTGACTGATGGTGGTGAGCCAGAGTGTTATGATGAAGCATTGCAAGATGAGAACTCAAGCAAGTGGGAGTTAGCCATGAAGGATGAGATGGATTTCTTGTTAGGGAATCAAACATGGGAATTGACTGAATTGCCAGTAGGAAAGAAAGCTTTGCACAATAAGTGGGTATACAGAATAAAGAATGAGCATGATGGTAGCAAACGTTACAAGGCCAGATTAGTTGTTAAAGGGTTCCAACAGAAGAAAGGCATTGACTATACAGAGATATTTTCTCCAGTTGTGAAGATGTCAACAATCAGACTGGTACTGGGATTGGTGGTTGCAGAAAACTTACATCTTGAGCAGTTAGATGTGAAGACAGCATTCCTTCATGGTGACTTAGAGGAAGACCTTTACATGATTCAACCAGAAGGGTTCATTACTCAAGGACAAGAGAATCTAGTCTGCAAACTGAGAAAGAGCTTGTATGGATTAAAACAAGCTCCTAGACAGTGGTACAAGAAATTTGACAGTTTTATGCATAGAATTGGGTTCAAGAGATGTGAAGTTGATCACTGTTGCTATGTTAAGTCTTTTGACAATTCTTACATCATATTACTGTTGTATGTGGATGATATGCTTATTGTAGGGTCTAGCATTGAGGAGATTAATAATCTGAAGAAGCAATTGTCCAAACAGTTTGCAATGAAGGATTTGGGAGCTGCAAAGCAAATCCTTGATATGAGAATCATTAGAGACAAGGCTAATGATACATTGAAGTTTTCACAGTCAGAGTATGTGAAGAAAGTTCTCAGCAGGTTCAACATGAATGAAGCTCAACCAGTAAGCACACCCTTGGGTAGTCATTTCAAACTAAGCAAAGAACAGTCACCGAAGACAGAAGAAGAAAGGGACCATATGACCAAGGTGCCCTATGCCTCAGCTATTGGCAGCTTGATGTATGCTATGATGTGTATAAGGCCAGACATTGCACATGCAGTGGGAGTTGTGAGCAGATTCATGAGTAGGCCTGGAAAGCAGCATTGGGAGTCAAGTGGATTCTGAGATATCTGAAGGGTTCATCAGATACATGTCTTTGCTTCACAGGTGCAAGTTTGAAACTGCAGGATTATGTAGATGCTGATTTTGCTGGTGATATTGATAGTAGAAAGAGTACTACAGGGTTTGGTTTCACTCTGGGTGGTACAGCTATATCATGAGCTTCAAATCTACAGAAGATTGTTACTTTGTCTACTACAGAAGCTGAGTATGTTGCAGCAACTGAAGCTGGAAAGGAGATGATTTGGCTACATGGTTTCTTAGATGATTTTATAGCATATAGTTCAATCACTTCAACGGCTGGTTTGATGAGCTAGCTAGTTATATATCTAATTAAAAAGTATTGGCTAAATCTTATACAAGATAATTGAACCAAATTTCTAAAAAAACCTAGGAAATAAAAGTTACAAGATAGAACATATATAGAAGAGTGAATTAATAACTAACCCAGTTTCAAGCTTGAATGGGAGATCACCATCAAAACCTGGTAGAGTCTTGACTATGGAATGTGAAGTGGCATAGCTAGAGATGAGCAATATTTGAAGAAGCACATAAGAACATATCCATGTCATTCTCCTACCAGTTAGCTCCATAGCTGCTTCTAAATGCACCAAACTATAAGACTGAAGCATGTATATATGTTTCAGTTGTCCCTTGTGTGTGTGTATATATATATATTAAGGTCGCCTCTCAGCTTTAATTATTATATTGTATTAAATATATTTTGTGATATCCCATCCAAAAAAAAAAAAAAATTGTGATAATCATTATGATTAAACAACCAGACAGCAACAAACTTTCCTAAAAAAGACGGGAGCAATGCTGTTGTTCAATGTTCAACAATCTAGGGTATGGGACTTTTTTTTTTTTAATAATACTTCCATCATTTCAGTAAAAAAAACAATCTAGATTTCTAATTCAGGAAGCTGGCCTTAGGCATGGGAGTTCTTAGGTTGGTTGTGGAGTTGGATGCTAAAGTGGTGGTTAATCTCATTACTTCCACAGGTGGTGCTAATAAACCATATCTCCCTCTTCTTAATAATTGCAGATACTTGCTAAGCAGGTTCCTCCAGACCCAAGTGGTGCACGTGTTCAGGGAAGGGAATAGGTGCGCTGATGCACTTGCAGGACTGGGTAGCAGCATGGCTGAGGAGTTTTTGGTTTTTGATTATCCTCCTAGTCCTGATGTTTTGTATTTTGTTAATCCTGATGCAGCTGGTGTATTGTATAATAGGACCTCTTACTCTGTTCTCACTGATATAGTGAGTTAGTTCTGTTTGTATTTTCCCCTGAACCAAAAAAAAAAAGATTTCTAATTCAGGAATTTATTTATTTATTAAAAAAGATTTCCACTTTTGCTGTTGTAACCAAGACATCATAATTTATATTTTATACACCAAATTATTTTTGCTCTTATTGCCCGTGGCGCCAAAGAACAAAGACCTTATATAGTGTCTTTTTGGAGAGAGAGAAAAGGATAAGAAGTCGAAAATATGTAAGATCCACAAGGAATTTTCTTTCTTTGTCTGGTTCTTTTTTATTGCTCTATATTTGATTGTTTTGTTTAGTGGTTTGGAAATTGAAGGAAAGTCACATAAATTTGCCAAGGGGTGTTTCAATTAGCCCTAGCAAAATTGGATGTGGACTGTTAACCTGTCTGAACCCGTAATAAAAAGAAAGAGTATGGATAATAGGAATGGCAACTCATTTTCGTCCTTTTTTTTTTTAATAAATATTTTGCATTGCATTTATCCAATTTGACTTTACCAGTTTACTTGATTCCTCCCATTCACCAAGGCTTTATCATAAAATTTAAAATTTATTTTATATATTGTAAACCTCGCATTCAGGGAGGCTATATTATAAAATTTAATATTTTATTTTATATATTGTAAATGGAAATACTATAGACATTACTTGTTATATACCCGTGTGAGTTTGGATTAACTTTTTTAGCTTATTTAAAGCACTCACAGCAGTGGTGCTAAATAGCTATATTGCTATTTTTAGCATTACCAATCACAAAAATGGAGCTACAACAGTGGAGCTATAGCCAAAAAATTTGGCTTCTCAGCTACAGTATACATCTATCTCTAAAGATAGATGTGCATTGTAACTCAAAGGTAAAAAAAAATATTATTTTATTTTGTGTTCACACTTACGGAGAATATATATATTTTCTTTCTCCTCCTTCCCCATTTCTACCCATTGCTCCTCTCTCCCCTCAGTTGGTCCTCACACTCTTCATTTCTTACCATTGCAAGCTTCAATTCCTCCACTTGCCACCCACCCAAGCCCTTGCCCAGCGCAGACCCAAGCCGCTGCTAGGTTCGATGCTGAAACGGTTTGTGGGTGGTCTCAGTGCCAAAACGGTTGGTGCTCTTCTTCCCTCACCTCCACTCTGCCCCTAGGTTCGTGGGTGGGTTGCTAGGGTCGTGGTGTGTGGTTGCTATGTGGGTCTCTTTGGATTGCATATCCGGGTTTTAAGATTTCTAATTGTGTGCTCTTGGCTTGGGTATCTTGAGGGTGAGTTTTTTTTTTTTTTTTTTTTTTTTTCAATTGGTTGCTAGTTTTTTGGTTGAGCTTGAGGCTAGCTATTGTGATGGTGGTTGTGGTTTGGTTGTGCTACGATGGTGGAGGTGGATTTTGATGTGGTTTGGTGATTTTGTTTGGTTTGGGTTGAGGAAAAAGTTGGGGATTTGGGTTGGTGGTTTTTTTTTTTTTTCCCTGCTGTGGACTAGTGGTAGTGGTGGTGGTGGTGGTGGTTGTGGTTGTGGGTGTGATTGTGGCTGATGGTGGAGGTGGTTGTGATTGGTTACTAAAGTTTGCTATGAAAGTTTTTATTATTATTCTAATGAGTTTTTTGTATTATTTTAATCAAATGGCTAAAAATATAGATCCATTGTTGTAGGGTGTGAAACGGTAAAATAGATAGTGACTTTTGTAAGTGCCAAATAACTAAATTTTTAGCTCCACTGCTGTGGATGCTTTTACGAGTATTCACAATGGAGCTGCTAAAATATTTAGCTTTTAGCATCTCAAAAAGTTACATTATTTACTTTAACACTTCATCTAACAATACACCCTACATCTCATCTCTTATCTTAGTACATCACTTATTATGATAAATAATACATCCACCCACAAAAATCCATAGCAACTAGCCACAACCACCCACTACCACAACCAGCCACCATAACCATGGCAACTAGCCACCACCCACTGCCACAAGCACCTACAACTAGCCATCACAAACACCCAAAGCCACTATAAATCCTAATTAAAATACCACAAACACCCATAGCCACTATAAGTCTATAACTCCTGATTAAAATAAAATAAAATAAAAACCACCACAAGCCCACCTCAACAACCACCACAAAACCCAACAACCCATAATTGTCGCCGCACGAAAGGCTAAATTTTTATTACTATACTCTAATTGAGTAGTTAATATAACATATAAGAATACCACTTGACCTAATAGTTTAAATCAATGAATTTGGGCCTAATTATTTTTTATTAACTAGTGTGTAGTCCCATATAAATGCACGGGTACAATCAAAAATAATCACAATTATATGGTTCAAATTACACATTTTTTTAGTAGATGTTCAAATTATACATAATATTAGCTTACACTTTTTTTAAACCATACGTTTCTAAAATATGTAATGGTTTTTCATATTTTATATATATATATATATATATATATATATATAAAATTCAAAATTTGATTGGTTTTAGACTCTTTGATTTTTGCACTCAATAATTCACTTGTCACAAAAATTAAAAACTTAGATGGACATATGGCAGAAAATTGAACTCCAATTGAAATCCAATTTTGAATCTAATTGGATTTAGACTCTTAGCACAAAATTAAAAATTAAATGGAACACGTGGTGCAAAATTGAAAATCCAATTAAAATCTAATTGGATTTTCTATAAACTTTGGCTATTAATATATATATATATATATATATATAGACTAGCCACTCTTCTCAATATTATTACATGTGAGACTTTACTTCTATATTCTTTGTTATAAACAATTGATTCCAACTAAGCCAACAAACTATTGATTTCTGGCCTTGTTGTCTCTACCAAAAATTACTCATAGTAGGTGTGAGTTCTTTATATCTTGTATGGTATCTTGAAGCAACTCATTGCACAAAAGGATATACATTGGGCTACTATTTTAATCAAGACTTTCCTCCCGTCCCAGTTTGTGACAACATCCTCTCTTTTCACCCCTGTAGTTTCTTCTGCACTCTCTTCATACACTTTTATTTTGGTTGATAAATCACTCTCTTCTTACACTAGCTAACTCAACTCAAGGATTTTGATGGAATAGTACTAAGCTCCCTCTCTCCAAATCCACCAAAGTAGTGGAACATTGGAACGTGCGCTTTGCCACTAATAATTAAATTCTAATCAAATGAAAATGTGTAAAGTATATCTTTAATTAGTTCTTCACTCCTTTGTTTACTCTCTTTTTTTTTTTCTTTTTTTTTTTCTTTTTTTCTCTTTCCCTATCTGTTTGTAGTTGTAGGCATGAAAGATTCAGCCGCTAGTCAATACCACACTTTCTGAATGGAAATCAATGCTGCTAATCAACAAAACTAATTTACTTGTTTTCCTTTCACTCGTAAGATCTTCTTCTTCTTCTTCTTCTTCTTCTTCTTCTTTTTTAATTTATTTTTTATTTTTTATTTTTATTTTATCTCATCTTGTCTTGGGAATGTTATGATCAATTGCAGTAGTTAATATAAAAACATAAGGCGTAAATACACTTTTGGTCTCTATATTTTGGGCAATTTCTCGATTTGGTCCCTAAACTGATTTTGCTCTTACGTCAATCCTTGATTTTTCAAAATCGTTTTTAAAATCGTCCCTACCGTCAACCCGGTTACGGAAGAAGCTGATGTGGCAAACTAAGTGCATACGTAGCATGTTAATCGCTGACGTGGCAAATAAAATAATATTAAAAAAATTTATTTTGCTTTTAAAAATGACAAGTCAACATTTTAATTAATAAAAAATTAAAATAATTAAAAAAAATTAAACTGAAAAAATTCAAAATAAAAAAAAAAACAAAAAAAAAACGTTTTTTCAATTTTAAATAACAATTAATAGTTTCATTTTTTCTTGAACTTTCTTAAGAAACAAACATTAAGTTAACACCTCTACTCATTCTAGGCTGGCGTGTCTGTGTTTGTGTTTGTATCTATTTCATTTTCTTCTTTCTTTTTAAGATAAACCAAAAAAAGAAAAGTCAAAATAAAAATAACTTAATAAATATGTGTTTGTATCTTTCTTTGTTCAAGCTTTCAATCCCTCTCTCTCTCTCTCTCTAAACCTGACTCTCTAATCTTTGGGTTTTTCTAGTTTTTCGTGGGGTGGTTGGTAATGGAGGTAGAGATTAGTGATCGAGGTGGAGATCGGTGTGGTTAGGGTGGAGATCAGTAATCCATGGGTCTTGGATTATGGGTTTGGTTGGAGATGGAGATGGAGATGGAGATGGTTGGGTTTGGTTGGAGAGGGCTAGGTTTTTCTGGGTTTGGTCGGGGTGGAGATCGGTGGTCCGGGTGGTCATTTTTGTTGGAGAGGGTTGGGTTTTTCTGGGTTTGTTCAGGGTGGGTGGAGATCGGTGGTCGAGGTGGTCGTTTTTGTTGGAGAAGGCCGGTTTTTTCTGGGTTTGATCGGGGTGGAGATCGGTAGTCGTTTTTGTACTGTTTAGTTAATCGTGACTCGGACTGGGCTTCGACCAGGTGGATTTAGTGTTGTTGATGGCAAGTTGACGGTGGATTTGGGTTTGTTGACGGCAGATTTGGTGTTGTTGATGGCGGATTATTTGTTGTTTTTTGGATCGGGGTGTTGTTTGATGAAGTTCTGGGTTGGAGGTTTGATGATTTTTCTGGGTTGGTTTTCTCATGTTGGTTTGGGTTTGATGAATTTTTCATGTTCTAGAGGTGTCGGTGGAGGATAGGGATTTTGTATGAAATTTTGCATTGTTCTGGGTTTGATTGTGCTCTTGCTCTGGGTTTGATTGTTCTTGGATTCAGGAAGAACATTCTTGTGTTCTTAGCTAAAAAATAATGAAAGCAATAATAATAATAATAATAATAATAATAAAATCAGATTTAAAAGTTTGTTTTTTTTTTTTTTAATTTAGTTTGAATTAAATTGAAATGAAAAATATAAATTATTTTTATTTTTTAATTAAACTGACGTGGCATTTTTTAATTTAAAAAATACTGACATGGCATTTAAAAAATATTAAATAAAATATTTTATTATTATTTTATTAATTGACTTTGACACCTGGCACTTCCGTTTGCCATGTCAGTTTCTTCCGTAACCAAGTTAACGGTAGGAACGATTTTAAAAACGATTTTGAAAAATCAGGGACCGACATAGGAGCAAAATCAATTTAAGGACCAAATCGAGAAATGGCCCAAAATGTAGGGACCAAAAGTGTATTTACGCCAAAACATAATAAGCATAAATAATTCTATAGGTGTAAGTCCAAGTATATTACACCATTTTTTTTTCTCCAAAATATTTCTTCCTACTATATATGTTATTTTAAGCCATTGTTTTTATTTGCTAGATATTGAATGTTATGTTAAACCCTCCCCCAAATAACCAAATATTTGTCAGATTCTAAAGAAAGAAAGAAAATGTTTTTCACAACCAAGTTCACTCTCAATTTGATTGATTTGGCAACAAATTTCAGCCAATATCTCTTTATCATTTTCATTAACTATCAACCCTACATGATTGTCTATTTTGCGTCTGTGAAGATCAGTTTAAGTGATCTTTGTAAGTTCATGATGGGAATGCATACATATTGATGATGCACAAAAATCGTCAATGAGTTGATCGTCCACACACGTGTCAATGGGTGTACCTGAAGAACAAAAGAGAAGAACCAATCAAAGGGCACCAGTGGGATACCGACCAAAGACCCTCCGAAAGTTAAGTCAGAAAAGAGCTCCAACATTGCTAGAGAGTATGAGCTTTAGAGAAATTGTGTGTCTCTTGACAAGGCTAAGGTACTTCACTTGCTCTCCTTTGGTTTCATAGTCTTCGTTGATATGCCTGATAGCAACTTGGGAGTCACTATGGATGACGACTGATGAGGCCTTGACTGCTTTGGCTAAGTCGAGTCCCGTTAGTACACCTTCGTACTTAGCTTCATTATTGGCCGTCGGGAACTGGAGTCGGATGGCACACTTTATGACGTTCTCTTCAAAAGATTGTAGGACTACCCCGATCCCTCCAGCATGTCTGTTGGATGACTCATTCAACTGCCATGGCGAGGGTTTGCATTTGCCTCTCCAAGGCGTTAGGCAGGTTTTTGGTCTCTTGGTTGATGGTTGCCATTGATCGTCTGGTCCATGCAACTCTTTGTCTTAGGAGCGGTGACATGGCTAATCACTTGTTTCCCACACATATTATATAGAAGCCTGTAGTTGGCTCTAGTTATTGCCAAGTTTGGAGATGACTTAAGTCTCTATTTGGTCCATTAGCAGGCACTGTGCGAATGCGGTATTACATGTCTTAAATTCAATGAACAAGGGGAATAAGTTGTCTGGAGGTTAAACTAGGCACAATCATAGTTGTCAAACCGTGAATCGTATCGTGAATCGATTTTTAATTTTTTCGTATCGTGTATCGTAAGATACACAAACACTTAATAAAATTTATAAGAATTATAAATATACATATATAAAGGATATATTCATTATAAATTTTAAATATATTCAACTAATGACTAATTTATTCATCCCTTATGTAATAATATTTAACAAACTAACTAAATAAATCAAACTAGCATGTGTTCATAACATTCACATTAAAATTACTTAAATTCAAAAGTGATAATATATTACAAATGACTCAAAAACAATAATTTATTTTCATCATCTTCATCAAATTGCATAATCAACCCCATCTAAGTCAACGCTATCATCATATTTATAATTTTACAAATTTATTTCTTCATTAAAATTTTCTACATTGTCATTCGTTATTAACATTTACTATCTCTTCTTGTTCTTTCCATTTCTATAAATAAAAAATAAAAAATAAAAAAAAAATAATAATTTTGGCATTCTAGTTTCTTGGACTTAAAACAATAACGATAAAAATAAAATAAAATAATTTAAAATAAATTTTAAAATATTAAAATGAAAGGTAAGTATGTACTTTGTAGTGCAATTGTAGGAGAGGGGAAAAAACTTATGAATATGTTATTTTAGTAAGCTAAATTAAGTAAACTAATAATTTTGTGTTAAAAACAAGTCTAACAACTTATTAGATTCAAATAAAAGTATAAATTTTAATAAAAAATCTCATTTTAAAGCATTTGTTTATGTATCGTACGATACGTACAATTTTACAATACGATACGATTCATACGATACACACACTGTATCGTACGATTCATGAACACTTACGATACGCCGATACGATACGAAACTTTTTACACACGATTCGATACGTATCGTACGATACGTATCGCGTATCGTACGATACTGACAACTATGGGCGCAATTCATTAGGTTCCTCAATTAAATCCACATACACTCAATATGGTCACATCTTTGAATTTAATTGAGGAACCTGTTTTACTACACTTAAGATAGTATACCTAAGTTTTACCCTTGACATGTTATATTTTAAAAATAAACAAAATAATTAAATTTATTTATTATATGGTTGACATTGCATTTATATATTAATTGTCATGTTATCCTTATGCTTGAACAATTTTGACCTGGAAAAGCAAGAACGGGGCCAAATGTACAATCATCACTGTAGGAATTGAAGAGAATGCTAACATCTCTGTTATTGTAACCA
Organism: Quercus robur; assembly: GCF_932294415.1. Lineage (NCBI taxonomy): Eukaryota > Viridiplantae > Streptophyta > Magnoliopsida > Fagales > Fagaceae > Quercus > Quercus robur. The sequence goes on along the minus strand of NC_065534.1, from coordinate 17,140,945 downwards.
CATGTGATTCGTGTTATATATTCCTGAATTTAGATTCCAGTGATCAAACATTGTTATTTATTATAACTATTTTTTCTTATGCTATTTATTATAACTATTGTCTTTAATCTCCATATCAGTTTCATATTTAATTACTAATGAGCTTTATTTTAGAAAATACCCTATAAAAAATGTCTTCTAAGCTTTGAGTCATTTCATAATGCAGCATGAAATTGAAATTTGAAGTGTTTGATATGCATTTTCATTTTTTGCGTTCACAACAGAGCTAAAAACAAGAACCAAAAAAAAAATTTTAAAAAAAAAAAAAAAAAAAAAAGATCAAATAAACCATCCTAGAAATGAACTAATTAAATAGAGAGGACTTGAAATGAAGAGGATCTTCAAAGGTTTTGCAAGAACGTTGTAGGTTCTGGTACATGCCACATTTTTCACCACCACAATCCCACAAAACTTTTCACTTAGCAGCAGCTGTTGTGTCTTTCTTCTTTTCCTCTTCTTCAATACTGATGTACGTCTCACCTCTATACCTCTTGTAAAGGTCACCTTTGTAGAACTCCTTAGTTCTCGCCACCAAAATCACCGAAATGAAGGCTGCAATTAATGTTGCAAGAGCCATAACTTTAAAAGATATGTTAAAACACTGAACCCCTTTGCAAACCTTATTTTTTTCGCCCCCCAATCCAGGCATCTTCTTTGCCTCTCTGTCATATAACCTTCCAGTGAGCTCTTTATTGAATAGAAATGACCCAATTGGACTTGCCATTTGTCCACAATTGAACAACGTGGAGTAGTGCTTGAGCCCAAAGATCTCAGAAATGATAGCAAAAACCAATGGTAATTGTGCACCAAATGTGAAACCGATGATCAAAGATGCCACATAGATTGAACCAGGGAAGGGAAAAGCGATCATAGCGAGTCCAATGCTTAAGAGGAAAAGCACAGCTGACAAAAGAACTGGACGTGGAACCTTATATTTCATGAGTAAGATTTCTGATATGAACCCAGAGAAGACTCTGCCTGAGTAATTCCAAATGCTAATCATTGATACAAAGGTCTTCACGGTTTTTGGCTCATATAAAAGGGCCTCTCCAATTTGTCCTAGATTGTCAATGGCTGTTAAGCATGATCCAAGTCCAACGAGTGTGGCAATAAATATAATCAACATGTCAATGCTGAATATTGCTTGTAAGATGCTATAGTCTTCCCCTCTGGATGGCTTGTTAAATACATCAGCAAAGAAAGACTTTTTAGGCTCTTCTCCTTTCTTAGAAGGGTTTTGTTGGAGCTCATCCAGTTGTAATTTCTCAATAATTATGTCATTTGGGTGCTCTCTTATTTGCCTCCACAGTAACACCTCTTGCCTTATGGCCACCACGCCAGGAAGGAACACAAAAACGCAAGCAACTATGGCACTCGCCATATAGGCTGTTGCCGAAAAGTTAACACGTTGTTGGGTCAGAGTCATTGCCATCAAGAACACAGCTAGTGCTGCTGAGAGATAGAGGAAATGATAAAAAACATTCACCTCATTTGATTGCTTCACCTTCACCTCTTTTTCACGAATGGTATACAAAAACAGTAACGATATAATTGCAGGCAGCCAGCCTATGAATAGGATCAATGAGGTAGAATCATCACCATATATGGCTAAGTACATTTGTGTAAGTAATGAGCCACTAAGCCCCACGTACCCTTTCAACAGACCCAACATAATAGATCGACTCTCAGGAAAATTCTTGACACAGGTGACTAGAGAACCTGTGTTTGCAAAATTCTGAGAATTGGCTGCAATGAAAATGTAGAAACACATTTGCCAAAATTGTGGCTTTGCAATCCTGCCTGTCACAGCCAACCATATCATAAAGTAGCCTACAAAGTTGGTCAATGAGCCAAGGAGGAGTATAAACCAGGTGGGGGTAATCTCAGCAATAAGCCCTGACACAATCCCTACACTAGCACCAATATCCTTACAAGAACTCATTGTGTTCAGCATGGTTTGGTTGTATCCAAGGTTCTTCTTGATGTCACTGGAATAGACTGCAAAAAGGTAAGTTGCACCTGCACCAGCCATGATCAGAAACGAGGCAAAAACCGAGGTCCACCTACCGGTCACCAAATGACGAGCCAAACCACAGCTCTGCAACTCAGCCATTATGCCTCTAATGCTATGATAATGGCCAAGAGAGAGGGGTTTAATTTGTTTATGGGATTTATAATTTAAATTAATAAGTGGGTTCTGGGTACATATTGGAAGAAATGAGCTATATATAAATAAACCAAATGGAGGACTAGTTAGTTTATGCAATTAGCTAATTGATGTTTTCCAATTCATTAAGTAGTTACTAGAAAGTAGTTTTCATAGGATGATAAGGGAGACGATGGTGTTGTCAAGTTTGTAGTTTTCTTAACAACAATCAGTTTGGTCCTTTGGTAATTGGCCTATCATCATTCTATATATGTATATCCTCAACAAGAAACAAAACACAACTCGTGGTTCAGTGCTGATGTTTGTTGCAACAATGTAAAGAGTGTTACATAACAGCAAGGCTATAAGATAGGAATATAAAAATAATTAAACAAACCATAACAATTGATTTTGATACCTTTAATATAAGTGTGTTAGATTGAAAGGTATGGTTAAAGTACTAAACTTAACAGTTCTAACCCCCATTTACTTAGTTTTAACGACAAAAAATCAAAACCCTAGTAATAGTTATAAGGTGGTTTCCAACAGAAAGATGAACCAAACAACCCAGAAAAAGATTACCATTCATGGTGAGGGAAAAGTAAAACTTGGTGAACGTTGAGAACATAATTTAGCAACATATTATTAAGAGTCTGACTACTTTGAGATTTTTAGCCCAAAAAACAAAAACTACTAAAAGACAGGATGAGTACAATTTTTGAGAGATTAAAATTTTGACACCCTTAAACGACCGCTAACACAGTAAAACATATTAATAGAATGCTCAACCTTCGAAAAAATATAATAATTTTAAGAATAATTTTTATTTATTAAATTTTTGAGCTTAATTAAAATTGTTACATTGTAAAACCAATAGAAAATCCATTTTATTGGCCAATAGAAAATGTCCTTTTTTTTCTTTTCTTTTTTTCTAGTTGAGAGGTCTTACTTTAAAAAAAAATTGACAATACTACTATAAGACAAATAGACATAATATATTTTATCATTACCTAGTCGTTTTAACTTTATTTCAAAATAATAACAAGTGTACATAAAGAGCAACTGCATCAGTCATTGCAAACTTTCTGTCTATTTTTTTTAAAAAAAAAAAAAAAAAAAAAAAAAAAAAAAAAAAAAAACTACTTTTTTCTATTTTACACACCCATTTTTACAAAATACCCACATTAGTCTATCTATTCTACACATTTATTCAATAAAATATTCATTCTTTTACAATTTTTTATTATTTCCTCACTCATAACCCCTCTCTCTCACAGACCCAACACTACCCAAAAAAAAATACCAAAATATTAAATGCATGAGCTACATATACACGGTTACTGTAGCATTTGTGCATTTATGCACAATTTTACATCCACTAATGTGAGTGTTTTTTTGGTCAAAATGTGCATATCCCAACACTTTTTCTATTTTGCACTATTTTGCACTTACTGATGCAAGTGCTCTAAGTATGCATATAGGAGGGATGGAAATTCATATTTTACAATTTGCATAAACTCTTTCATTACACTCTCAAGTCTCAACATCCTCTTTTCACAGATTTCGTAGTCATGAACAAGAGAAATGCTATGTCTATTACATTTTTACAACACTTTCACAATAAATCTTAAATAACAGGTGGTTACTGACTGTTATTGATAGGCAAAAAAGTAATTCATATAGTAGGTTCAAATTAGAACCAATAACAACTCACCATTTATGATTTATTGTGAAAATGTTGTAAATATACTACTCCTCCAAAAATAAAGGGAAAAATGACAATTATGAAACCCATGACTCAATACCAAATTACACACTTAGTCAACTTAAATTTGAAAAGAAAAAATACATCTTTATTTTTTTTTTTTTTCTTTTAATATTGAAAACTATGTGATTTATAGGGTCAATGCAACACTCGAATCTAGGTTATTATCTCCTATCAGGAAAAAAAGAAAAAAAGAAAAAAAGAAAAATTGTAGCTTATTATTTATTGATAGTTTGATACACTTCCTTGTATATAATTATAGTTTATGACACTAAATAGTTGACTTGAGTTTTTTTTTTTTTTTTTTTTGAAACCGACTTGAGTTTAATTGAATAACCTAAAATTACAATATCTAAAAAACTATTCCTAAGTTTCACTTTTTTTTTTCTTTATTATCTGAAACATTATTATTAATTTTTTTTGAGAAACATTTTTTACAATATCTAAAAAAACATTTTTTTCTTTTACTAGCTCATGTGGTGCATGCTGTAAAATTCATCTTGAGATATATTCAACTTTTAAGACAATCTCAAAAATAATTTGAAAATTGAATACGTTTTAAAATTTATACTATTTTTAATCTGAAAAATTAAATTGACTAATTTTTAAACTTTGGGATACAAAATTAAAATAATTTTAAATCTAAGAAAATTTAGTCATAAAAAAGAAGATAACATATTTTAAATTGGACAAAATTTAGCTATAAAATTGGTGGTAGCCTTAAATTACAACTTTACTCAATATTTTTTTATTAGAAGTGAATTTTGACAAATCCACTATTGGATTACATCTACTTCTTATAACCTCCATACTTGCAAAATTTTTTAAAAATTAAAGATTAATAACTATGCCATCAATAAATTATTTAAATTACAAGTTTTTGTAGATTAAAATTATGTATAAAATATAAGTTTATAGATCATATAGTAAATAATATCCGATTGACACAAAATTTGACATATATATTAAGAACATAAAAAACATGTAATTTAACAATTAAATTATCAAAATATATAGCAATATTTATTTTATTAAATTTTATAACTAAATTTTGTCATTTTATATTTTCTATTTTTCACCGAAAAAAAAAAAATTGGGCAATTGCGTAACTTCACTATGTTAGATGAGCATTCTTAAACCCTCCAAACATAACCCCAAAGGCCAAAGCCCCCAAAGAGAAGGTTCTAGTTTGAGTTCTAGTTCTTCACTCACTCTCTTTCTTCTTCTGGTTCTCGCCAGCAATCTCATCCCATCTTTTTTCAATGGCAAAGCGTTTGATCCCATCTCTCAATCGTGTTCTCATCGAGAAAATTGTTCCTCCTTCCAAAACAAACTCTGGTATCTTGCTTCCAGAGAAAACCACCAAGGTGAGTAACTCTCAATGTTTTATCTCTTTCTTTCTTCTAAAAAAAAATTGTTCTTGTTTTTGGCTGATGAGAATGTTTTTTGGGGAAGAAAAGTCTCCAACTTTGAATGTTTCATCTTTTCTCTTATTTGTATTGTGGTTTTTGCTTGAAAATGAAATTGGGTCTCTCTTTTCCTTTCTTTTTTGTACTTTGATTATGACTTGTATAGTGCCCTTCTGTTACATGCTTTGGCTTTGTATTGCAATGTTTCATGTGGGTTTGGACTCTGGGGATTGTTCTGGTTTTTGGGTTTTTTTTTTTTAATTATATATATAAAGAGTTGGCTTTTTTACCTTTTCCTGATTGGTTTGTGTCTTTGCCTTTTTGGTTCATATAAGTTGTGTATTGTATTCTGATTCTTCTGGGTATGGATTTGATCTCAGTACTCTTTCTAAGTGAGCTTTTACATTGTAATCCAACTCATTTATTTTTTTAGTTTGAATTTCTGGAATTGCTTCGATTTGGGATTTTCCCATTTAACTCAAATACCTCTTTATTTGTCATGTTCCTTTAATTGTATGTAATAAATTTCTTATTTGTTTCAATATCTATTATGTTTTGGCCCTGGAAATGGATTTATCCTAATAATCAGTTGTAGATTTCTTTTACTACCGAGGAGCTGAAAAAACTTAATACTTTCCTGGACTAGCACAACTACTTTTTAAAATTTATTTGATTATTTCATATTACATCTAGAACAAGAACTTAAGGACTTGAATTGAAAATGAATTTAGGAATGTTTGACAACTGTGTTTGATAAATTCTTATCTATACTGGAATGGCCTTACCTGTTTTTCTGCTCTTCTATCAAGTTTCTGATAGATCAGACACTAGAAGAGCCTTTTATTTTTTTCTGAGATTAAATTATATTCTGGGAATAATAGAAGCAATGGCAATAATTAAAATAGTGACAGTTGCTCACATTGAATGAAATTTCACCACTTGTAAGACTTAGTTTACTCGCATAGTTTACATGTTGTACTTGTGTAATCTACAAAACTGTTGGATCCCACTCTTAACATGAAGTAATTTGAATGAAGGCAAGCATCAGTTGAGATTGATTCTAGCAGTACTTTTTCATGTATATTTTCTTGTACCGTTACTTATTGTTCTTGTTGGTCTACATTGCTTTTTTGCTTGATAATTCAGCTGAACACTGGAAAAGTTGTTGCTGTGGGCCCAGGAGCTCATAGTAGAGATGGGAAGCTTATTCCGGTTAGTGTGAAGGAAGGAGAGACAGTTCTTTTGCCTGAATATGGAGGAACTGAAGTAAAGCTTGTTGATAAAGAGTAAGCTATACTCCTCTTTTATCATGTGGCCATATCTTATTTTATGAATGTGATGTAATATTGTATTTGACAGTCACCATTCATTTGATATTTAATAGTTGTCTTTTTTCTTTCATATGTTTTTGTTTCAAAGAGTTTGTTTTATAGTAGCCCATGTCAACACCCATGGAGATGCTTTAGTGGTAGGAAGCTCTCCAACTATTCACCTTGAGAGTCCTAGGTTGAGAGCTTGAGCGTTGGTATGCCCCATTAATTGCGCAAATGGTCCCACGCCATTCATGAGAAGAGTTCAAGTTAGCCAAGAGCAGTGAACTCACCCGCTAGCTCCCTTTTTTCATTTAGCAATATATATATATATATGTATGTATGTATGTATGTATAATAGCCGATGTCATGAAAACTAGGAGAATTTTATTGCCATTCTATATTTCCATCAAGGTATTATCTTTGGGTAACTTTATTATGATTGGATGTATTTAATCATTAGATCACCCTTTAATTTGCACTGTAAAGCTTTTTATTCTTTAATCTTATTTTGTCAAACTTATCATAGTCTACTTAGGCCTTGTAATCAACTCATCTATAGAGGCAATATAGTGCCATCGGACGGATTTCAGCATGCTGTGGTAGCTGAGTGGTTCCAGGGGCACGCATTAATGACACTCAGGAAATAAATCATGATATAGTTTAGCTGGTGACAAAGTAGCCAAAGCAATAAAGCGTTTTGCCTGTTTTCTCTGTGATGGCCATAATACTGTTACATGTGGTTTGAATTCCTTCTATATCCATTGAACAAGTATATCGTCCTAGATGAGACAAACCACCAAAATAGCTTTCAGACTTCTCTTAGATGGCTGCCAAACCTAGTTTACACGGAAATTGCTTTTATAACTCTGGGCAAATTCTCATTAGTGGAATGCTACATAAATGGTATAATTATGTTTGTACAGCTATGTTTTGCATTAGGTATAGATCAGGAAAATGTTTCTAGGGAACTGACATTAACCATGTTTGCAGAAAAATATTGTTAATAATACTTAATATGCTGTTCATAACTTTATACATAGAAGAGAAAAAAAAAAGGGTCGCATTTTGGTGATCTTGGACATTGCAAACTCTTGTATAACATGCCAATGGTGTTGCATCTCTCCATAAATCAAACTATTTGTTGAACTGTACATAGTAATTCCAAAAGGCCTTTGTACTTTATTTGTATACTGTCCAACACACAGATGGGAAACATGGGTTCTATGACAGATTTGACTTTAGACCAAAATAAATGAGTAAAGATGACCTTTCCCTTTCCAATCTTGTTAAATTATGCTCTTACGGAATGAGCATTGCATTATCTGAAGATATTCTGAATACTTAATATACATGACTAGTGGAGGGCCTGGAGGCACTTCTGTTTACAAAATTTAGAAAGCAATTTTTTTGCATTTTACAGAGAATTACTCATTTAAAGTCAATGTTGTTGTGCATAAGTTCTATAGCATTGATTTGATATTGAAGCTATGTTGGTATCAAGCAGTAAACTCATTTTCAAATTTCTAGTTTTATAATCCTTCCTCAGTTTCCATTGCTTTGTGTGTAATCTTGATCATGTTTAGTAATTATGCTTCTAGAAATGATACACGGTGATGGTATATCTGTTGAAATATTTGTGCTTCCTTTGTATTTCCACATATATATTTGGAATGGTTTATTAATCATTTTATGTTGATACTGACACAGCAATCCATATGACACTTCCTCCAAACACTTATATTTGTCACAAACATATTCACCTTTTATTTCTCTCGTCACCATGGAATAATTGCTGTACTCATAACATATGTTTCTTGGACTTTATTCCAGATATCATCTGTATAGAGATGAGGATATTTTGGGAACTCTCCATGACTGACGCATGGAACTTCACTATCACCATTCCAATGGGTTGGATTCTTGTTCTTCATGAAGCATAGAGGCAATCATCATATCTGCAGCTGCATACTTTGTGCTATTTGTATCTTGTATTAGACTAGACACCATTGTTTTGATATTCTCAAATAACCAAGGTGTTGAAGACAACTCCATGGTGTCTCATCAAAGATTCTGGATTATGGTCCGGGAAATGCTGGATTTTATTGACTTATTTGAACTTGGTCCATTTACATCGTGTCTTTTGTGTGTGATTCAGGGTCTAATCCAACAAAATTATAGGTCAACCACCTCATACTATTAATGGGCATAGACAATTGGAGAATTTCTGACGGGGGGAGTCATATATCTATGGTTCACTCCTAAGGGAGTGCCCTGCCTTAGTGAGGTTCTACGTCATTTATATATATATTAGAAAGAGGTTAATTTTAACAGCCCCTGTTATATTAGAAATCTAAGGATTTCCATATGTGCAAATTAATGGTGGTGGAGATAATAAACGGTCATTGGTAAGAATGGTAGTGGCTTAAGTATTATTGTGATGTGGGCAGACCATAAAATGCTTGTTGTGGTGGATGGTGGTGATTGTTGCAGGGGTAGATGAGCGAGAAATTGCAAGTTGAGGGTTATGCTTTCATCAAAACTAATAAACTATCTGAATAAATTATGAAATATTCACAATGGGAACTATGGATGGATTGACTTTTAATTAAAGACGTCTTGTGAAGGATTGTCTTCCATCACTTTTCAGGAAGTTGGCGTTTAGTTTGGGAGAATTTGCGTTACCACAGATATCCAGATTTAGGGAAATGAAATGTTTGAAGTCTAAAAGCCTAAGAATGTAATTATTTCTATGTTTGGTATGATTAGGAATGTAATAAGAGTCTTCGGAATATGAAATACTTATATATAGTTTATTTATAGGAAATCTTATAAGGATTATTTATTTTTTTACAAAATGTCATGTGATTTGTAAGCACAATAATTATTTAAATTGTCAATTTATAATTACTATTTTTCAAATTTGTTTCTATCGGTTAAAGGGTTGGAGGAATGGGTGAAATTATCTGTTAAAAAAAAAAAAAAAAAAGAGTAACTTTTTCCAAATATAGGGGAATGTGGATACCAACCTTTTTAAAAGGGAATCTACATTCTTTCAAATACCTCCAGGCATTTGATTTCTTTATCTAAACGTAAGAATATTAGAGATTTTTTCAACATTTTTAGGAATCCTAAAATAAAAAAATAAAAAAATAAAAAAAAAATAAAAAAAAAAGAGAGAGAGAGGAAGAAGCCAGATGTTACATTGGGTTGGAAATGTGTTAATGATTCTATTTGCAGATTTAACTAACATTAGATTCGCCAATTGTTATAACGAGAGATAATTTAGGATTTATTTTTCTCAACTTCCGCTTTTAAATGTAGTACTAGTCATTGACTCATGTAATGGGTTATTTTGAGATGTGATATAATGCATAATTTAATTTCTAAATTTTATTGTGAATAATTTGTTCTCTCTAAAAATTCAACAATTTCTAAAAGTAATTTCAATCTCTCTATTTTTACAAATATATAATTATATCATTTTTGGTTTTTTTTTTTTTTATCGATAATTCTAACTATTGCGTTATATTTTCGTAATTTATTTTGATACAACAAAAATTTTTAAGTTTCAAATCTCTCATTCATCAACCTAAAGTAGAGTTGCAAGAAAGAATTGAAAATAATATATGTGTGTGTGTATATATATATATATATATATATATATATATATAGAGAGAGAGAGAGAGAGAGAGAGAGAGAGAGAGAGAGAGAGCATAATAACCTCTCTTTTTTTCTCTTTTTTTTTTTTTTTTTTTTTTAAAGTATATGAGAGAGAATAACACATTCATAGAATAAAAGATTATGAGAATAATATTCAAAATAAAAGATATAGTTGTAAACACCAAATTATCTAAGTCATGCTATGTAATAGAATAATATTATATCATTATATACTATATTTATAATAAAATAGGATTACATCTAACAACCAAAGGAAAAAAAAAGATAACAACTTAAAAACACAACCAAATTAGATCAACTTAAAGTGTATTTCAACACAAAAATTAATCAACTTAAAGTAAAGATGTAAGGTTGGATTAGAAGTCCACTAAAGGGGAAAAATACACACGCACACAATAATCACCTTCACGTATGGGAAAAATGTGGATTGAACTAAAGATTTAGGGTCCATTTGGTTAAGCGTTTTGGAAGCCTAAAAGAGCATTTTTAAAACCCAAAACTCTGATTCACAACAGCAACTTCTCATAGTTTTTTTTTACAAAAGCTCATTTTAAACCCAAAACACTATTTTGCACCAGCTTATACAAATGCACCCTTATATGGATTGAAAAATAAGAATTTATATGGTTTGATCTCTTTTTGATGAAACCTCAACACATGCCGCCTCTCGCTGCATTAGTGATGTTCTGATCAATTTTGTTCATGTGTTCTTCTCAACCATTGCAAGCTTTGCTCAAAAAATTAAAGGTTGAAAGCTGTAAAAATTCCAAGGTGGAAGAGCTAGTTGCACTTGAGATGGGAAAAAAGAAGAGAGTAGTAATGTTGAGTTAAAATGGAAAGTTGAAAACATGGGAAAGCATCAGATGCTGCTAAGAAGAAGAAGAAACGTGAGGATAGTTCATGGTTGAATTCAATCAGTGGGTTTTAAATTCTGGGAGAGGAAGAGACAAAAAAAGAAAGAAATCTAATACGAGAAGAGCTGAATTACCAATGAGTTTGATTTAACGTGGAAACGTTAGCCAATTGTGTCGTTGGGCAGATGTGGAGTCTAGAATATAGATGCAAAAAACATTTCAGCTTTCATTGAAGTGGATTGAAGTTGACCAAAGTGGACCAAAACGGACCAAATGGACTGAAGTGACTGAATTGAGAAATTCTGACATTCAAGGGAATATTCTAAAATAACCAAATGCAGAAATGAGAAATGTTATATTCTAAGGAAAACAACAGAGTTGTAACTTGTAACAATCATTTCGAATGTGAGAATGTCAATCTGAGAATTTGTACTTCTATGAAAATCAAGATTCAGCAAGCCAAACAGCCGTTGAGAGTATAGAGTACGGTTGTTCTGCCTCATATTGATTTTTGCTTGGCTTGGTGAGGGGCTGATGCTTTCTGTTTTCAAAGTGTAGTTTATGCATTGTGCTGCAACTCTTATTTGTGCAATATATATTTTCACCAAAAGAGAAAATGCAGAACATTAATTTTTTTTAAGAAACTGAAGACTACATCAAAAGCTATTGGCACGACACTTTCTATGAACAATTCAGTTTTTCAAAATTAATTTCATAATTGATTGTTACACATAATAACTTAATCCAAACCCCAAACATTTCCAAGACAACAATGTCTCTTCCAAACTGACACTCTTGTACTCAAGGGACTAGAAAATGAAGAATGCATGCATGAAACCATTCTTCAGAACTCTATGACGAGTTTAAAAAGCTCCGAGCAGCATCTAAACTCAGTTCTTCATGCACCTGGAAACAATAGGAAAAGAAATTTTCATTCCATTAACAACAGAAAGAGAAAATTTTATTGGAGAATTCAGTACATGTATATGACTTACAAGTTTACTATGAATTCGTTGAAAAGCCTTGCAAAACCTCTCGGCTTCTACTGCCCCAACCTATAAATCAAATAAGCACCAATTGAAAATTGTTAGTTTCCCTTTCATCCCTCATATCTTCATTGTGCATTTGCCCTTTTTCTTCTTTTTGAATAAATTTCTTTTTCCACCCTAAATTATCATTCGAATTGCAATATCCCCTTAAATTTCAAAACTGAGCAATCACCCTTTAATGTCAATCAAAAATTCAAAGTCCCTTGCCTAAATGCACGAAGGAACTTTTGTGTCTAGAAACTTGATGATTCACAATTCCATATGCACATGCAAAAAATGCCTCTTAAATTAAGAGTAATTGAAATGATAACGGGGCTATTTGGAATTTTCAAGGACATTGAAAGCTTAATTGCCCAGTTTTGAACTTCCAGGGGAACATTACAACTCAGATAATAGTTTAGGTTTAATAACTTCATTTTAATTTTTAACGTTTCCATTTTATTAATGAGGATATAGTGAAATATTCCCCCCCCCCCCCCCCCCCCAAAAAAAAAAAATTCAAATCTTCCACAGACCTTCCCAAAAATATTTGCTGTGATACAGAAGAAAATATCGTATTATAATCTCCCCCTTTAATATGGAACAAAACATGAGTCCAATTCTAAATAAGGCATCACTAACAGCATCAAAAGTTTCCAATCAATGGCTGAAATTGGTACATATATACATAGAAAATAACTTATTTTTACAAGTAAAAGCCACCAAAAAAATGCAGTGTTTGTACTTTGATGATCAAGTTGAGATAAATAAAAAAAGTTCAATGAAAACAGAACAAATAGTAATCAATCAGCTTCTCGCTTGCTCTACAAGATCTGGATACTAAAACAAACATTTAATCATTCAAAAAAACTTAGTGAATAGACAATGGAAGATAATGTGTATTAGCTAAGCACTTAAAGCCATCTTTTCTGTGAGAAAAAAATTTCAGTAACAGAGCCACTTAATGAATTAAAGGCAGCTTATGGAAAGAATGGTATTTAGATCTTCAAGAAAGCAATGTTAGTTTGATTACAACAGTATACTTTGGATGGGAGCGAGGAGAGGATAGGAGAGAAGAGTGGGGGGTTACACTCCCTGTTTGGTTCTCTCTTAGAAGGGAGGGAGAAAGGTTTTGAGAGGATTTGGAGGAGTATCTTACCACCCTCAAATCTCCTCTTTTTTTCTTTTTCTTTTTTTTCAAATTGAGGGAATTAGGAAGGATAGGATATGCCTTTAACGAATTTTTTTTGTACTAGCCTTTTTACTGTTAACAATTTGTTAAACTTCAACAATGTCTATCACTTCCCGCCCAGTCAATTTACATAAACAACCAAACAAGAGGGGGGGGCAATACCTACTTCTCTCTGCTTTCTTTTATTTTCATAGCATCCAAAATAAATAATAATAATAATAATAATAAAAAGGATTGCCATTCCCTCTCCTCTCTCTCTCTCTCTCTCTCTCTCTCTCCAAAATTTTCAACATAAGTGATATGGATCAACGAAACTGTTCTAACTTCTAAGTACCCTGAAAATTCCATTCAACAGCACTGTAGTTCCACTTACACATCATACCAACTCAAAACTCCAGAAAATCACCATTTCAAAGTATGACACTTCAGTCAACACTGTTAATTTTGATTGGTGAACAACTCCCCCATATAGCATGGTCACTCTAATCTTGGTTAACCTACTCTTTTCTCTTATAAATCACTTCCCTTTCTAACATTTACGAAATAAGGAGTAACCAAAAAAGCAAGCTAAGAAGACAGCAAAACCAATCCCTATAACATTGAGCTTCAGAAAACACTCTTCAACCTGTGTATATTGTATAACTAGTGATGTCCACTATATGCAAATTTGTCATCAGATGGCTATGACGAGGTTCCAAAGGTTTAAGAAATGTATTATAGTGGACAGGAGTTCAGCTATTAAAAAGTTACAAATAACTGCAGGACAGAATTGCATTTTAAGATCTCAAATTACTATATCATAAATATTTGGATATCCACCAGAATATGGGGACTCATGGCCTGTATTTTATATTGGAGTAAGCATCAAAGTGGATGTAAACAAAGAAAAACCTATACAATGTAGAATAACCACAAAATGATCAAAACTTAAATCACAACAACTACCAACACAACAGAAGGACAATGTTACAATAGATGAGCAAAAGCAGGTGTAAAGTGAGAGTGGTGGAAACTTTACCTTTTTTTAATTGTATAAATGAGATTCAAACATAATAATAACAAATTAAAAAATGCAAACACAAAAAGTTAACCATAAAAAGAAGTATTCTTTGAGTACAATTGATCAGTTGTAGATTTGTCATGCTTTCTCAGTATCACCAACTTTTGTGAGCATAAACACTATTTAAGTTGAATTGTTCTCCCTCCTCTTCCTCCCACCCTCACTCAACCCAAAAAACACACAAAAAAAAAAAAGGACAAAATGATGCAAAGAAATGAGTTCAATCCCTTTTCTATTTCTTCTCAGTTTCATAGATCTCCATTTATCCAAGTCACCTGACAGGAGAATTCAAAATCTTATAAAGGCTAAAAAGCAAAATTAGGTTTTACCTAAAAAAAATATGAGTTGGATTTACTGAGTTTGAAATAGAAAAATTACGTTTTACCTATCCAAAATATGAAATATTCCAGCAATCATGGTCAACAAATTTCACACATTAGATCGTGTTGGTAATTCAAAATATTAGAAATGGCAAGATTATGAGTGCAGCATACCTTCCTTTCAGCTGCTGACTTTAGCTTCTCCCAAAATGCATCTGTTAGCACAAGTTCATGTTAGCATGACAATTTAACTTTCATAATAAAATACAAGATATAAGTGGAAATGCATCTTAGTAAACTAATTTGAACCATGCCACTGCGCACTATTTAATTAATGATATAGAACTTAAAAAGTAAAAAGTTAACCATAGATGTAGAGAAGAAGAAACATAAGTCAAGAAATAACTATAAATACAATAATACAGAACTTCTTTCCAATCTGTCCAGTGGCACATAACTGTATTTGATTCCAATTTCAAAAACCTGATAACCACAGCAAGGTGCAATGTGCTTTTCATAAATGAGTATGTCAATTTGGAATAAAGGCTACACAAGAAAAGTGCAAATTCAACATACCCACCAGGTGAAACTTTTCAAAGGTCTCCAAGCAAGTACATATTTTTCCTTGAGAAACTCATGATCACACAATGGAGAAGAGACAGAATCGTAAAGGTGGGCAAGCAATGAGGTCCAATCCCAATTCAACAACAACAAGCCTTTGTCCCAAAATTGGTCAGCTATGAATCCTTAATAGAATAGTCGGGGTCAGCCACATTTATTCTTTTCCACCAATTTATCCAAGCCGAATTCCAAATTCATACTCTTTGTTGCCTCCTTATTTAACATGTCATTTTTTACTATTTCTACTAATATTATTTAGGCCTTCCTCTACCTTTTCTCATTTTCACAAATTGAACTACTCACTCTTCCCCATTGGTTGATTGATTGCTCTCCTTTGCAGTTTGCATATGACCAAACCATCTCAAACAAATCTCCCTCATCTTTTTATCAGTAGGGGTCACCCACTCACCCCCATGGCCATGGCCCTATCTCTAAGTGAATTTCCTGATTTTGTATCCTTTCCTTCCTTGTATTACCACTTATCCATCTTAACATTCTCATTTCGGCTACACTCATTATATTAATGTGTTGCTTCTTAATAACCCAACATTTAGTACCATAAAGCATAGTTGGCCTTATAAAATTGTCCCCTTAACTTAATATGTATTCTACAATTACACAATACTCCTAACGCACTTCCCTAGTTCTTGCACACTGCTCTTATCCTATGATTCACACTCTCTTCAATAGTTCAATCTCGCCATCTTTATAAATTATTGATCCAAACTATCGAAAACTCTCACTCTTTGGTATCTCTTGACTATCATCAAGTATTATAGACCTCATATCTTTCCATGTACTCTCTTTAGTCCTTGCATCCTAAAGGTGCATCCTGAGGATAAATAGCTTAGCCCATCAAGAGTGAAAAACCCCTAGATTACCCAGTAATGGGTTCTGACAAGTGCAGTCAGTTACTCGCAAGAGTTTGATTGACAGTGAGGATTGGTTTACAATATGCTTTGCGACGTGCAACTAATCCTATGCCATATAAAAATAATAATAAAATTTCCAAAGCGTCTCTCCAAATTTCTAACTTTAATTAACACCACCTTCAATTTCATCCACTCAACTATATCATTTGCAAAAAAAAAAGAAGCATTCACCATGCTGGTAATTTCTAAGATAAAATGGGTCAAACTAAAGAGCAAGACATAAATCCCAATGATAAACTAGGTAGAAAAAAAAAAGCAAAATAGCTAACCAAAAAAATCATTATAAGATATATGAAAAAAATTAAATACAATAGTATGACATACCATCATGCACACTAGTTCCTTGATTCTCAACTTCTTTTGTATCTCCCTCATCCCATGCACTCTGCCATTCCTTTACCTGTTGTGAACTCAAAAACATCAATTATTAACACTCAATACATAAACACACGATAATATAGTATAGAGTCGAATCATACCGCCTCATTCTGCATTGACTTAGAGGTTGACTCTCTTGACGCCTCTGATTCTGCCTGATATTTTAATTAAAAAATATATATACAAATATTGTTTCAGAAAAATTCAATGGAGATATGGGTTTTGAGTATTATGGTAGATTGAAGATTTGAAAGTGGGAATGAATGAAAAGTAGATATAAAGAAAAGGAGAGAGAGAGAGAGGCAGACGTACATGGTAATCGCGAGATCGGACTACAGGGAAGAGATCAAGAAGCTTTCGGAATTCAAGTTCGTCCATGCCTGTCTTTCTCGATTGAACGCCAAAACCAAAAACCAAAACCAAAACCAAAACCAAACCACCGCTTTTCTATCCTGTCTGTGTTCTTTTCAATTTTAGGACTTTAAACTATTTCTCTATTTCTTTCTTCCTCTGTTAAAGAGTAATAGTTAACGACTAACAGTATAAATAATCAGTAGTATATTTTAATAAATAAATAAAATTAAAACAAAACACAAATAAGTTGCAAGTAAAATGACGTAAATATCCTTGTTTCTGTTTTTGGTTTTTTTTTTTTTTTTTTTTTTTGGTGGGGGGTGGTGTGGGAAATGGTTCTTTTATTTATCAGTAGATAGTAGAGGAGGGCACCTAAATGACTTGATTCAATTTAAACTAATTTCATGACTACAATAAAAATTACACTTTTTAAAGTTGTTTTAAGTTAATTTTGACTTTAGTGCATAACATTTATGATCTTTTTAATGTAATTGTAACTGTTTATCACCATTTAATGATATTTGTATTGAATATAATTTTAGCTAAAAATGATATAGTTTTTCAAAAATTATGTTTGAGGCTAAACCTCACGTCCGTTTGAGAACAACTTATTTATCTGAAATTGAAAACTTTTTACTGAAAATACTATAGAAAAAACTAAAAACTAGTTGAATGGTACAGTGAGACCCATAATATAGTATCAAAAAGTGTAATGAGACTCATAAATAGTAGCAAAAATAAACTAAAAACTCCGATAAGTTGTGGGTTTCATCACACTTTAAATGGTTCTAAGGATCTTGGGTTCAAAACCACTTGCCAACATTTTAGGTCCACTCTAAGGAATTTCTCCCTATAATAACCTAATATGTATGCCACGGAGGGATTGTACATGCTTGAGAGAATAATTTTTTTTTTTTTTTTATTAACGCAATTTTTCATAATCCATTACCCCTTCTTTGTTTCTTTTTTTTTTTTTTCTTTACTTTTTTTTTTTCCCTTTAACACAATTTTTATTAATACCAACGTTATCAAATTTCATTAGTCTTGAACCAACAATCAAGAAGTAAAGAATTTCCAACCACAATTTTGTTTTGAGTCATTAGTCAAAGTCAATTGGTTGGTTTTCAAGTGAGGGATCAAGATGACATTGGTGAGGAAAAAAAGGAAGCACAATGATGCACGACAATTCAAAGCAAGGGACAAAGATTAGACATGGAAATATGGGTAAGAATTTTCTGACCTGACCCGAGCCGAAAAATACCTGACTCGAACCCCTTTTTTTTACCCAAAGCAAAAATGGGTTGACTCGTGATTCGACCTTTTTTACGGGTCAACCTGACCCATTAAAAAAAATTTGTTAAAAAAATATTTAAATTACGTCCTGATAGTAGGTGCATAAAGCACAAAGTACCAAAACTAATAATCAATATATTATAGATATAAAGTTATAAACAATTAAAACTGTTGTCAAGACATTATATGAGAGAATGACTATTTGAGCTTCATCACAACTAATATGAGCTTCACTGCTTGACATGGGACAAGACAACACATTACACAAGGCTGTCAAGAGTCAAGACTTGTTTGAAAAATACAAGTCAACCCAACCCGCAACCTAACCCGACCTGCCCGTTTTGCCACGTCTAACAAAGATGCAGTAGAAGGGACGACAACAACACGAGGATATACAAGGATGCTATATTCGGCCTCCCACAACCATTGTTAGCTCTTTAATGATGGTGGTAATCGACAACACAACATAGATTTGACCTACTACGATATGGGTTCAATCAATCAATTTCGACAATTCAACTCCCTCGACCCAAAAGAATTGGCTAGTTCAATCAATCAATTTCGAAAATTCAACTCACTTGACCCAAAAGAATTAGCTTTCAATGATGCTATATCGGATGTTTGTTCACCCCTAGAATCTCACCAGATAGACTAATGATCTAGATATGCCTTATTTAACTTGTCTTGCAAGTTGGCAGAGAGGTATTTAAAAGCCTCCATGTAAAATATTATCTCTAGCTTATCCACAAATAGTCACAGATGATGGCCTCAAAGATTGCGAATCTTTTGCTTCCTACCCTATCAGCCCCAGTATAAATGGGTTTATAATGCTTAACCAATTGAGACATAGTGATCTCAGTCCTCCAAACTTAGCACTTCATCCCCAACTATCGATGTATTTACACACAAAAATTAATGCAAGTGACAAGGCCAAACCAAATTTAACAACACCTGCTCAACTCAGCGGCAGGGGATTGGATGAAAAAATGTTCCAAGGTATCAACATTCTCTTTGTACAGCAGTCTCCAGGCCTTACCATAGCATCGATTTTTTTCTCTCTCAAGGATTTTAGCTCTCCAATGTGAAGTTCGTTAAATGGATTGGAGTCGGGAGTGGCTTGCTTGAGAGTATGTGGAAAAAAGAAATTTATCACGTTCACGTTTTTATATACAGTGGAGATATGTAGAGACATAAATCGATGGTTCCTCCATCTATGCTATGCAATACAATTTATTTGAAAATGGAAAATGCTCAAATTTAAACCAATGGTGAGAGAGAGAGAGAGAGAGAGAGATAGAGAAGATAAAGTTAACCCTTTCCATTAGCAATGACAAATAAGAGAACAATGTTATTACTAGCATAGCTTGAGCTCCAAGAATGATACAAAAATCTAAAGTAGACAACTAGTGCTTCTATTTGTTTCCATTGTGAATATTTCCCATCTTGCATGCATTTAGTGGCGCTTCCTACCACCACCCTTCTTACCTCCATTCTTCTTTCCCTTCCCCTTTCCCTTTCCCTTTCCCTTTCCTTTCTTTTTCCCATCACTGAACAAATGGGTACCTGAATCACTCCCTCTAGAAGGAGCTGGAGCTGGAGCTGAATGTAACAGATGCTTTACATCAAGTACACCATTTCTAAAATGACCTTCACTTGCTTTCAAAACCCTGTCTTCAGGTTTGCGCCTCCCCATTGATCTTTTATCACTACTGCTGGACTTGCCTCCAAATTGTCCAAGAATCAAACGCTAAAAGCTAAAATAGTTAGTGAAACTACAAAAAGTCTTGCCAGTCAGAAAAACTATAGATAAAAAGGCCAATGAAATATATTAATCACCTCTTCTAGCATTTTCTGCTCTCTTTCCTTTTGTTTCTTCATCATGGGTCGTGCTACACTGAGGGGTAGTCTCTGCTTCTTAGTAAGCTGTTTTTAAAGGAGATTTAGGAAGCTTTAAATGAATACAATACAGTCACAGTAATTGAAAAGTTCACTTCAGTGTTCACCACCTGGCCGTCTGCTTGTTGCAAACAAAATAGAGCTAAAAGTGAAGATGAAAGAAGGGCAAAGAGTTCTTACCTTTCCACCTAGAGCAATCACCTTCCTATTCTCCATTTCCTTTCTCTCTTTCCATGTCATATGTGAGGAGCCTGAAAAAATGGCATTGCCTTACATTAGGTCACAAGCAAATGGAAAAATGAAATTAAAAAGACAAATGTGCTACAAATTATCCCAATAGAGACCTTGACGGTTGATACTGTTCAGCTTGAGACACGTTCTATTTGAACCACAGAGAGAACCTTTACAAGGTTATGATAACCAAATATTTCTTTTGGCTCTCTAACAAGACAAAAAGTAACTTTACAAAGCAGAAACTGTTGCATGGATATCTAAACACAGAAGCCCACACTGCAACATATGGCAGTGACGAATTATAATAATAATAATAATAATGATCATAAATAGCAGGTGGGGATCTATGTTATTCTTAACATTGATATCTTGTTCTAGAAAAAAAAAAAAAAAAAAGTTTCCATTATGCATATCTTAGGCTACAAAGAGATTATAAATTTAAAAAATTAAAAATTAAAAATAAATAAAAATAAAAATAAACTCAATATAAAATTAATGCAGTGAATTAAAAGGGGAAGTTAGAAGGTACAATTTCAGGACTAAAAAAGCAACAAAGGTGAGAGAAAATTGAAACATACTGATATTCTCAATATCCTTCATAATCTTCTTGAAGTCCATTTCTTCATCCTTGGTATCTGTTTGGCCTCTCAAGGGTCCTGCTCCATCAGCTTCTTTCATCTTCTTATACATGTTTTTATTTCTCCCCTCTTTGTCCAAAGCTCAACTGCAAATAAACAAAAAGTTAGATAACAATTGAATAAATTGTAAAATAGTATAGTGTGCTTGTGTGTGAGAGATATATAGAAAGGGGGGGCGGAGGGGTATGGCAACTGAGTGAAGACAGTGAGTGTGTTGACGTGGGGGTGGCCGGTGAGAATTGAGAAGGAAGAAAGACCTAACCTAATATTCGATAATTAATATTAGGTTATTTAGGAAAAATTTTACTCCTTGTGTTATATTGAACAACAACAACAACAACAACAAAAGTTTAAGACATTATAATGCAATTATACTTCCCTAAGGAAAGAAACAGAATCAGGCACTATGTTTGCTTCTCCGTATTTTTATCCAACTCAATAGCCACACACCTAGCCTTTTTAATAATTCTAGAAAATAGACTCAAGTCTCATCCATTTAAGAAACATGTCCACGATAGAAATGAGTATTAGCAAATTTCTAAAATAACCAAAATGAACATTAATTTATCACATATTCATTGTTAACGAAACAAAACATTGTCAAAAGTACGTGCATGGAAAACAAATAGCCCAACAAGTCATTGTTAGAAACAAACAATGTATTGCAAAGAAATCTCACACTTGTTAATTGTCATATCTAGACATCAACTTCAACAAGATCTCTTTGCTCTTAGTAACTAGGCAGCCAAAGAAAGATTCCTTATTCATCGGATTATGATTCAAAAATAGTAGACATCACTTAAAAAATTTGGTTCAAGGGGATCGGAAGGAATCCAACATAAGCAACGGTGTGAGGGTTCCGTGGATGCAATTATAGATCAAGGATCGTAAGACTATATATGTATATATGAAAAAATACCAGTAATCATAATTCATAATAGATGTTAAAGAATCATTGGGGAAAAAGAGAGTAAATTTTGACACAAATTACTTATAAAAGGGCAATAATTACTATTAAAAAAAAAAAAACCAAGTTTCAAAGTTCAAAGTTACAAGTTCTAAAACCACAAACATAAATATGTCCCAAATAAAGGAAATAAGAAAGTTTCCAAGCAAAATGATAGCAATCAACAAAGAGAATTATAATCCTGGGTGAGCCTATTCTGCACCAGTGAATGCCATTCATGTCACTGCAATTTACTAACACCAAATTGCAACTCTAAATAGAACCAACCAAAATGACAACAATCAACAAAGAGAATTATAAACCAGCTAAAGTTTTCAGATACCAAAAAACAAACAGATAAACTAAAAATCCGGTCAAAACAATCACAAATCAAAACCCTAAAAATTATACCTTTCTCTCTAGTCTCTGCTCTCCGCCTCTCTCTAGTCTCCAGTCTGTTCTCCGC
Organism: Quercus robur; assembly: GCF_932294415.1. Classification (NCBI taxonomy): domain Eukaryota; kingdom Viridiplantae; phylum Streptophyta; class Magnoliopsida; order Fagales; family Fagaceae; genus Quercus; species Quercus robur. Next base: position 17,118,380 of record NC_065534.1, on the reverse strand, counting down.
CTCAGCCTCTCTCTGATTGTCTGCTCTCCGCCTCTCTCAAGTCTCAACTGCTCACCTCACCGTGTCCGTATCAGGTTCTGAGGAGGTTCAGGAATCAGGTATAAAATTATAATAAATATTTGGGCTTTTATTTGTTAAGAACTTAAAGATAACTTTGTTTATTTGGGCCCTCCCTGTCCCTGGCTGCTTTTGTAACTTTGTTTATCATTATGGCTGCCTGGACCCTCCCTGGACTGGGCGTTAAGTTTGGGCCTTCAAGTTTTTTTTTTTTTTTTTTGGTCGGTGGGTCTTATTAATAAGTGGCTGTGTTATGGCTGTGCTTAATTTTTCTTTTAATTTAAAAAAGTTGAGATTGCTAAAAACTTGTTATTGTTTAGTGAAACTACAATAATACTTTTTATATAAATCAGGTTCTATTTCTCATTTGCTCTACACTTGAAAGTTATTTTTTATTTTAGTCTTTATAAATATATTGTTCGATTAGAAATGTCTACTAGAAAATATGCATCTGGATATGAAAAACTTAAAAAAAGAAAAAAAAAATTAATTGAGTCTCAAAAATGATCAATGAATAAATTTGTTATTAGTAATAAACAAAATATAACACAAAATTTAGATGAAAATATCACAAATGAGCAAGAAATTCACCAAAATAATTTAGAAGAAAATGATGTTCAATTTTGCAATACAACAAATCTTGATAATGAACTTCAAAATAATTTAGAAGAAAATGAAAATAATGATGAAAAATATAATATAAAAATATTAAATAAACATTAATTTAATTAATATATAAGTATAAAAAAAGACCCCATTTTTAGTTCTCACCTTAGGCCCCAAAATGTCTAGGGCCGCCCCTGTTTCCCTCTCATTCTCTCTCTGCCTCAACCCACGTCACACCGTGCTCCATGCCTGACCATCAAACTTTCCTTCTAAACCTCCATGGCCGGAGCTTTTCAAGCTCATCACCTCCAGGGCACGTTTTTCATCACTATTTGGGGTTGGCTTGTTTGAGGAAATTTGAAAGGAACTGGTTGCAGTATTAGGGGTAAACAGTTGCCTCAGCTTGTCATAATTAGGACATCCTTTCTTCCCTAATATAGGTGCTTCAGGATTCCCTTGAAATGACAAGATGTACATCAAAATCCTACTAATACGAAATGGAAAATTAGAAACAAATATGCAAAGAATTAGGGTAGTAAATATAACATACTGCAACCACGTACGCCCACACCTCCTCAGAAGCACTAACCGTTTGGGTTGTCTCATCCCACCCCAACTCAGTATGCCTCAAAAGCTGGCCTCACTTTCTCTATTTTTGCTTGAGTCTATTATGCTTATCTTTCACTTGCTTAGGGAGGAAACTCTACACAGTTTGCTCATTTAGGGTTTTCGTAATTGATTTCCAAGTTGTAGCCTTAAAAATGCCATGTTCTATATTCCCCTTATGTAGTTCATCCACTATAATGTCAATGAAAATTTGTTCAATGTGGGGAGGCCACATTTTGTTGTTAGCATCCTGAGTTTCATGTGCCATCTAATACAAATTTTCCAACACAATTGCATATGTTAATATATATGTATATCAATAGTTGTATGAATGGACCACTTGGATCCTTTACTGGTATACTGTGGAATAAAAGGGTGAGGTGTAAACCATCTCATCTTTAGTTGAGACTGGAAGCTAGGGGGGGGGGGGGGGGATGTGTGATTGTATACAGGTAATTATATCATGAAAAATTATTGAAATAAATGTGTTGGACTACTTACCAGGCAGGGGTAGGGGATAAGGGGCAGGGGACTAATCATGTGATCATATGCTTATATGCTTATATAAGGAATTATATGCCAAACAGTATCATATGCTTATAAAAGGAATTATATGAAGTTTTTCACCTTTGGAATTATATGCCAAACAGTATTATATGCTTATAAAAGGAATTATATGAAGTTCTTCATCTTTGGACAAATATATATAAGAACCACACTGACATAAATTAATTACATGGAATCTATGTTATCAGTAATGTAAAGCAAGCATTTAACTCATTTTAGCATCTTTACTAACATGTCTCAACACAACACAAGCACATAAACTACAGCACAAGCACACAAATTTTTTAAGCAGAGCACTAAATGCATGTGGACTCTATTTTAAATGGACTGGCAAGGGCGAGAGATACCAAAGTAACTGATGCTTACACTGATAATGGCATTTGCAATGGTGGCTTGCTAATCGATAAAAGAACAAACAAGAAAGAAAGATTTAAAAACAATGAAGTCAATACCTATGGTAGGAACCATAAACAACAATGGCATTTGATTTTTGAGAATAGATAGGGGAAATAAAGCTTAAGCCTTTACATTAGAAGCTAAAAGGGTCCACTTTAGTCAATTGAAAGAGGAAAACAAACAAACAAACAAAAAAAAAAGTTCATTTTTCGTTTCTACAGAATCAAACAAAGGATATGTAAGGACAAATAGAAAAGTTGGATAGATTTCAATTTATTGTCCTTCAATTGTCACATAGAGCAAGTAATTACTAGTATAAACAAAAAGGGTCATCAACATCAGTCCATGGAGAAAAACCCATTTTCACATCTAAAGTATAATACTAGCAAAAATTAATGAAAAAAAAAAAAATTAAAACTACCCAAATTAGAAAATGGACATGGAAAATGGAGAGGGAGAGAGAGAGATATATTGCACTTGGGAGAAGATCATGATAAAGGGCTTGATATGGACACGGTGACAGAGCTCGGTATGGACTCGCTAGTGAAGATTCAATTTCGCCTCAAAAATGGTCTCATTGATCACGGAGTGTTCATCTTAGAAATGGTTCAGTGCTTCTATCACGGAGTGTTCATCATGGAGCTAACTCACTAGGGATGAAGTAGATGAAATGTGAGAGGAGGCAGAGAGAGGGAAAGTGTTGCTAACAATTTTGGGGGAGAAATGAAAATAAAATAAGGAGTTTGCAACGGTAATATCAACAACCTGACTTTGATTTGATAATGCACTAATAAGGGGCCCACGAAGTCACTCTATTTACCAAATTTGCCACTGAATCTTAGTTTTCAACTTTTGAAAACAGCAAAATCTTGTTTCTATTTTCCATCATCCAAACTCAAAATTTTGAGTTTTTGAGTGATGAAAACAAATGTTAAAAACCAAGCCAAACACTCTTTCATTTGTGGGACCCATGAGTTTTGGATGATGGATCATAAAAACTAAGTAATATCACTCAGTTTTTGGCCAATCCAAACAAGCTCTAAGTTTGTGTGAAATAGTGCATATAGTGAACTCCAGTCTTTATTAAATTCATTTCACCCATCCCAAGTATTGTAGATCAATGGACATAACTACCTCGAGTTTGAAAGAAAAGCAAGCGTAGTAGAAATTAAATTAACTAGAGTGAAAAGCAAGAAAACTCTCTTTCAATAATGAAAGAGTACAGAAGGTACTATCAATGTGATATTTATATTACACATTAGGATGTAGTTTTTTTTTTTTTTTTCTTTAAAAAAATTATTTAACGAAAGTTGACAGAAATGCCTTAGTTGAATTATAAACTTAAAACTTAGAAGATTAGAATGAATAAAATCAAAATTAGAAGACTTAAATGAATTGTGGTAAAATTTATTAGAATGCCAGTTATGCATTTTAGCCTAAATTTAAACATATAAGTGCTATGAATTTAATTATCCTTTAAAATGCATGTCTTATTAAAAAAACCCTCAAAAATGATAACACTATTTGTTAATTCAGTTATATATTTGGATTTAATTTGATAGCCAATGCTATACACCTAAAATCATGTCATATTGGGGTTCAAGTGACAACCTTCAAACCCCCACCACACTTTAAGATGTCATGTAGTTGCTTTTAAAACGAAAAGAAAAAGAAAAAAGTTAGTTTTAGCGTGTGTATGGCTCTAGCTTAAAAAACCAGTTTATTTTACTATTTAACTTATTTTTGCTACTATTCATGAGCCTCACTGCATTTTTTGGTACTATTAATGAGTTCCATTATACTATTTCAATTAACTTTTACTTTTATCTACAGTACTTTTAGCAAAACGTTTTCAATTTTAGTAAAATAAACGGATCTCAAACAGACCTTTAAGCTACTTTTTTTCATTATACAACATGTAATTTTTTTTTTTTACAGAAAAAAAATGACAGGTTGTATAATATAAAATAAAATAAAATAAAAATTTACATGTTGTATAATGAAAGAAAGTAGTTTTAAGGGTTTGTTTGGGATAAATTAAGTAACTTACTTAAATAATATAAATAAATAATCTTATAAATTACTATGGAGTGGATCGGGTTATAATTGTGTGTGCTAGAGTGTGTGTATGTTTCATTAAATATAAGTAGTGGTGTCCCTTGATTGGTGCCGTAAATAAGAGACTTTACGCCAGATCCTAACCTTTTTTTTTTTTTTTTTTCATTCCGTTTCATTTCCAATTTTATTGTTTTACCGTACTAGTTTAATTATTATAGTAATTGAATGGAAACCACAAAGCTATTAATAGCATGCATGGATTCTAAATCACTCAAGCAAGGCAAGCTTATCCACCAATGGTTACTCTCTCTAGGCTTACAAACCAACACTGCCATTTGCAAAATCCTCATCAACTTTTACTTTTCTTGCCATTTCTATTATTCTGCAAAGCTTGTTTTCCAAACCATTGATAACCCATTAGACATCTCTTTGTGGAATGGCCTCTTTGGCTGCTTACTCCAAAAACTTCAAATTCATTAAAGCTCTTGAATTGTATGAGTGCGGTATCCATATTTAAAACCCGATAGTTACACTTACCAAGTGTTCTTCTAAAGGCCTGTGGTGGATTGGGTAGAGTTGGTTGTGGTAAGATGATTCATACCCACTCGATAAAAAACTGGTTGTGCAAATGATATTGTTGTGGTCAGTTGCTCTTGTGAGCTTGTATGCAAAATGCAACGCTTTTGAGTATGCTATAAACCTGTTTGATGAAATGCCTGAGAGGGATGTGGCATGTTGGAATACCGTGATTTCCCGTTATTAATTTATTATCAAGATGGACAAGCTAAGCAAGCGTTGGAATTGTTTGAAAGAATGAGAGGTTATGGGTTTGAGCCTAACTCGGTGACACTCACAACTGTTATTTCATCGTGTGCAAGGCTTTTAGTTTTAGAGTTGGAAAGAGGGCAGGGCCGGCTCAAGGCCTAGGCAAGTTAGGCCTAGGCCTAAGGCCCCACCAAAAAACAAAAATTTTCTTAAGAAAAAAAGTCCCATTTTTTATAGTTAAAGACCCAAATTTTTATATATTTTTTAAAGGTTGTACATTTTTTTTATTAGTGATGTTAAGGGTACTACAAATTTTACTATTGACTTACAAATTGTCATGTTATTAATCACAAATAAGTGATATAAACATTCATTAGTTAAATTGATGAAGTTCATCAATGAGAGACAGTGTCACATTATATTTTGAAAATTTTATAGTGCTTTTAATTAGTGCATTTTTCTTTTTCATTTCTATTAATGTTCTCAAATTACGAGACCAATAGAACCTTAACTCAATTGAAACCCTAAAATATTTCAAAAAGATGTTGCAAATGTGTTAAATCATCAATTATAGATTAATCTCCCTTGATAGTTTGAGACTTTGATTTTTGTAAACTAATATTCTACAAAGTCACACACCAAATAATATCTATCTCTCTCTCTTAAAATCAAAATATAAAATTAAAAATTAGATTACAACTTTATTTAACTATGCATCGTCTTATATCCAAAATAAAGTATCTTTTTCAATCGTAATATATTTTTATTTCTTTTTATTAATATTTATAATTCAACTATGATATTCAATTCTCTATATGAAATTAACATTAGTCTAGTTGGTATTATTTATGTATTTAATGTATCAAATTAACTTTAATTTGATTAGTATTAAATAATTTTGTTTAATTAATATTTACATATTAAAGGCCCCGCATAAATTTTTCGCCTTAGGCCCCAAATTATGTTGGGCCGCCCCTGAAAGAGGGTAGGAGATTCACATGGAGTTGGTGAGAAATGGGTCTGAGTTGCATGGTTTCATCAGCTCTGCTCGTGGTCATGTATGAAAAGTGTGGTTGTTTAGACACGGCTTTAGAGGTTTTTGAGCACATTTTAAGAAAGACTGGTTTCATGGAACTCCATGATTGCAGGATACGGTTTAAAAGGTGACAGTAAATCATGCATGGAACTCTTTAAAAGGATGAACGAGGAAAGAATTAAACACACTATGACTACTTAACCAGGATATTAATGGCTGTTCAAGATCAGCCCAACTGCAACCGGAAAATTCATACGTGGATATATAGTAAGAAACAGAATGGAGGCTGACATCTTTACTGAAAGCTCCTTAATTGATTTATATTTCAAATGTGGATGTGATGGATCTGCTGAAAATGTTTTTGAAATGATGCCAAGTATAATGCAGTTTCATGGAATGTCATGATTTCTGGATATGACAGTAGGAAATTTATTTCAATGCTCATGGCATCTTCTATGAAATGAAAAAAGCTGGTATTAAACCAGATGCCATTTCATATATTAGTGTTTTACCTGCTTGTTCACAACTAGCAGCCTTGGAACAGGGTAAGGACGTTCACAACCATGTCATTGAGAGTAAGTTGGAAACCAATGAAGTAGTTATGGGGGCTTTACTTGAAATGTATGCTATATAAATGTGGTGCAGTAGATGAAGCAATTAACATTTTTCATCAATTGCCAGAGAGAGAAGTTGTGTCATGGATGTCAGTGATCACAGATTATGGGTCTCATGCTCAAGCTTTAGAAGATTCGAAACTGTTGGGTGAAATGCAGCAGTCCAATGCAAAACCAGACATAGTGACTTTCCTTGCAGTTTTATCTGCTTGTAGCCATGCCAGATCGGTTGATGAAGGTTGTCATCATTTTAATAAAATAATCACTGAGCATGGTATTTGTCCCAGAATTGAACACTATTTGTGCTTGATTGATCTTCTTGGACGGGTTGGAAGATTGCATGAAGCTTATGGGATTCTCCAAAGAACCCCAGAAATCAGCAAGGATGTTAGGTTGTTAAGCACACTATTTTCTGCATGCCGTTTGCACAGAAATGTAGAATTGGGGGTAGAAATTGCAAGATTGCTTATCAAAGAAAATCCTGATGATCCATCGACTTATATTATTTTATCAAATATGTATGCATATGCAAGAAAATGGGATGAGGTGCAGAAGGTGAGATCTAAGATGAAAGAGCTAAGATTGAAGAACCCTGGGTGTAGCTGGATTGAGAATAACAGTAGGGTCCAACCTTTCTTTATTGATGATAAGTCACACCCACAAGCCGAAGTGGTGTATGAATGCCTCAAATTACTTACCAATCACATGGGGAAAGTTGAGCTATTGTCATGTTGTAGATGAGTCAAATGATTGCTAACTAGTAGCTGCTACTTGTATTAATATAATTTTATTATCTCTATTCTATTTCATTATATTTACAACTACAGTAACATTTAGAGACTTCCAAAAAGGATGGAGATTAGTTACAAACAATTTCACAAATGTTGTAGTTGATTCTCCAACTATATTAAAAATATAAGTACATTTAATTTAATTAGACTTTTAAAGAAATGATAACATTATTTACTAATACAGACATATATATATATTTGAATTTAATTTGGTAACCAAAAATATACACCACCTAAAATCTTGTCTTATTGGGGTTCAAGTGACAACCTTCAAACCCCCACCACCTTTTAAGATGGTAAGTAGTATAGGTCCTTTTGAAACATAAGGGAAAATTTTAGTTAGGAGCCAATTTTTAGCTATTTTCCTTCAACCATTAATATGACGATTGAAGAGACTATTCTTGTGTAGTTTTACTACTATTTAAGACACATTACTCTTTTAATAAGTTATGTGAGTTGCTTAAATAATTTGCATGAATAATCTTATAAATTACTATTGAATGGATTTGATGGTTTGTAGACTTGTAGCTAAACTTTGTGTGAAAAAAAAATCCAAAGATTAGGTAACTGTTATTTCCTGGTGGTCAAATAAGTGCAAGTGTGGGATCACAAATTCTCAATGAAAAGTTGAGAAGTGAATAATTTAGTCGTGCCCTTGTCGTGCAGTTGATTCTCATAAAGTGGCAAGGTTCCCTATTTGTATAGCATGGAGTCTATAGGACACTTACAAATTATAAATGAATAAATACATCATCACAAGATGAAGGATATATAAAATACCAATCGGCAAAGTTAATTTAGACAACATAGTTTTAATCTTTTATCTCAATATAAAACTCTTCAACAAAAATCATAAACAATCAAAACATACAACTAGGATGAAAATCGAACAATTAACAAGTCATGAAATTTTAACCAAAATCTTTATAAAAAGGTTAACAATAAAACAACTTAATTGGCTGAGAGACAATGGGCAACCCGAACCATTCTATTGAAAAAGTAAACTTGAAAAATTAAGACATCTAGCTAGCATCGAATTCATTGCGATGGTGGCACAACCCAGAGTGGAGGTGCCAAATACCTGTGTTTATATTCCGGAGTATAATGCTTTTGAAAGGTTCCATTCTCCAAGCAATATATACCCATGTCAAAAGGCCCCTTCGGACGATACGTATTTTTAATAGCAAAAACGTCGATAGAATCATCTGTGAAGTATATCGAATTTGGTTGGCACCCAGGAAAATTTGAAGCCAAAATCGACATTGATTGGTTGTCGCCCACAAAGAGAGCCTCATCACCCAAGCTTTTCACCTCAACATGCTCCTCTAATGATCCCTTTGTTTGATCATTTAACAGCAATTTGTGAACCTTGAAAATTTCGGTTACACTCTTACGCTCTTCTTCCTCTTCTTCTATTTCTTCCAAAAGCCCTTCTTTTCGTTCCATAAACCTCCGAACAACCATTAGGTCTCCCTTCATTGATTCAACAATATACACTCTTTCAGCATATCTAAAAGTCCTGTGATAGCAACTTGGCACAATTATATTTGGTTTTAGTTGCTGATGAGAACTATACTTCTTACTATTAACGTCAAATGACACCACCATACCCCTACGTCCCACAGCATAGACCAAACCTCCATAAAAGGTGATATCTGTAAAGCCCATAAGATTTTCATCAAGGTAAGTCCAAGCATATTGTTGCGTTGGGTTGATGAAAGCCAACAAATCGGAAGGAGCATAAATGACAACCACCGCATAATTGTCCTGACTTGAAGTTGGATTGTGAGACAAAATAACCTTAAGAACATTAAATTGTGGAATCTTAATGCGTTTACGGTGCTTTAAAGAGGGAAGAGTGATTTTGGTGGCTGATTTTTTGAAAGGATTCAAGAGGGTTATAGCCATGTTTTCATCTACGGTGGCCAACCAACCATGGCTGAAGCCGCAGCATCTCCTAGCATAAAATACTTCTAAGTTGATATTTTTAAATATTTTTCCTTCGGTAATCCCATATAAAACTCTCCTTGTTTTATGATCATTGTTAAGGGAGAGCAATAGCATTGGAAGTGCCTTCTTTTTCTTATTGTAGTCCTTTGCAACTAAATGCCATTGTTTACAAACACCAGCAAACCAAGCATGGTATATGGGTTCCGACAAGTTGTCCATAATCAAGCACAAAACAGGTACAGGAAGATGTGCCCATTCAGGTTGAGAACTGAAATAAAAAATTTATATATGTTTATATTATGTCAAAATGAAAGCCTTAAACATATGTATACATCGAGAACATAGAATTCTTTAAAACTAATCATAATTGGATGTATATGCGCAAGTAGAATTAAGAGCATGCTTATATTAACACACTATTGATAAGAAGTTTTTACTAATAGTTCTTGATTTCATGACAAATTTACATAAACCCTAAAAAAATTGGTCAAACAAGGTAGAAGATAAAATTAGGAGAAAGTTTAACTACAACTTCTTTTAATAAAATTAACATTACTACTTATTTTGAAAATCTAATCGTTAAACCGTTAAATTGCATATTATTTACGCTTTTGGTACACATATCAAATTTTGTACTAATCAAATATTATTTATAATATGATATGAGTTTATATTTTATGCATAATTTTAAACTACAAAAACTTGTAATTTAAGTAATTTATTGATCACATAGTTATTGATATATAATATTCTCAAAATTTTGCAAGCATGAAGGATATAAGATGAAAATGTAATCCAATAGTGGGTTTGTCAAAATTCACATCCAATAAAAAGATATTGAGTAAGGTTGTAGTCTAAAGATACAACTAATTTTGTTACTAAACTTTTTCCATGAAATTAACACACTTACAAAAAAAAATCAAGCAAACTTCTTTAACTATAAAATGTAAGTTGAAACAAATAGAAAATTCACCGAATTTCTATATCTTGCATAAATATGAAAAATTGACCTAATTAAATTGGATAAGTGTTAGCCTCAATAAACCTTATTGCATATATAGACAATGTGGATTATTCTATTTCCCAAAATAAGGATGGCATACTAGAACTCAAAAATCCTTTATTGCCCAATATTTTAAAATCTATACTAAATCATGCACAAGGCTTGTGTATTTCATACAAATTTTATAATCTGTATTGCAGAAGGGACATGCATCTTGAAACAGGAGTTTAATTAGGGGTTGCAAACTGTATTCATGTGTCAGGTTTAATTGTGTCATGTTGACACATGAGTATTTGATTATATGGGTTGACACACTAACACAATAATAAACGAGTAAGCAAGTTATGATTGCTCAACCCTAACGCACATGTTTATTAAATGGATAAGTCATGTCGACTTATTTATCAAATTTATAGTTATATATATAATTTCATGTATTACCATATAGGTCGTCTTTTAAATAGTAAAAAAAAATATTTGCAGGTTTTGTAGAATTTAATTTATATTATTTTATAAAAATAGAAAAATAAAATTTTAGTAAAAAAAAAAAAAAAACAATTTCTATTAAAGCATCAAGGAAATATTTCCAAAAAAAAAAAAAAGTTTTTTCTTCTTTTGAGAACTAACAAAAAGTATTTGCGGGTTTTGTAGAAATTAATTTATATTATTTCATAAAAATAGAAAAATGAAATTTCAGTAAAAAAAAAAAAAACAATTACTATTAAAGAATCAAGGAAGTATTTAAAAAAATGTTTTTTCTTCTTTTGAGAACTGAATTTCTTAAATGTCCACTGTCCAACACTATCTTCATACAAATAAGGATGGCATACTAGAACTCAAAAATCCTTTATTGCCCAATATTTTAAAATCTATACTGAATCATGCACAAGGCTTGTGTATTTCATACAAATTTTATAATCTATATTACGGAAGGGACATGTATCTTGGAACGGAAGTTTAATTAGTGGTTGCAAATTGTATTCACGTGTTAGGTTTAATTGAGTTATGTTGACTCATGAGTATTTGATTATATGAGTTGACACACTAAAACGATAATAAAAGAGCAAGTTATAATGATTTCTCAACCCTAGTACACATGTTTATTAAATGGATTATTTATCAAATCTATAGTTATATATATAATTTCTTGTATTGCCATATAGTTAGTCTTTTAAATAATAAAAAAATATTTGCAGGTTTTGTAGAAATTAATTTATATTATTTCATAAAAATAGAAAAATAAAATTTCAGTAAAAATTAATTTAAAAAAAACAATTATATTAAAGCATCAAGGAAGTATTTCCAAAAAAAAAAAAAAAAAAAAAATTTCTTCTTTTGAGAAGAGAATTTCTTAAATGTCCACTGAGAGATAGATTAAAAAATAAATAAATAAATAAAAACAAATAGGCAGATTAGATTACCTATTTTCAGGCTTAAGAACATTGGGGGACTGCATATTGTATGATGTTCCAAACTAGTATATAACGCCAAACCTTGCAAGAACGATTGAAACCCGTTGTATTAGAAGCTCGCCAAGAAAAAAAAAATTTGTATTCAACAACAATCAACGGCATGAGAATCATTAACAATTGAAACACATGAAAAATAGATTATACCTTCTAACCACCAGGGCCGGCCCTTCCCTTAGGCGAGTTAGGCAATTGCCTAAGGCCCCCAAAATTTTAGAAAAGAACCAACCGGGTAGTAGAAAATTTAGTTTCAAATGAATTACAAAAAAAATCTGGCACATCCTTTTAACCAAAAAAAAAACAAAAATTTTGGTAAATCCTATTAAACATTGGTTCTAAACAAAATCATTGACCAAAAAACAAACAGATAAACTACAAATCCGGTCTAAGAGATTAACCACAAAACAATCACAAATCAAAACAAATAAATCCACTCAAAACCCTAAAAATTTTACCTTTCTCTGTAGTCTCTGCTCTCCGCCTCACTCTAGTCTCCAGTCTCCACTGTTCAGTCCTCTCTCTGATTCTCTGCTCTCCGCTTCTCTCAAGTCTCAATTGCTCACCTCACCTCACCGTATCAGGTTCGGAGGTTCAGGAATCAGGTATAAAATTATAAATATTTGGGCACAGGGCACTGCATTTTATTTGTTAAGAACTTAAGATAACTTTGTTTCTTTGGGCCCTCCCTGGCTGGTTTTGTAACTTGTTTATCACTTATCAGTTTATCATTATGGCTGCCTGGACCCTCCCTGGACTGGGCGTTAAGTTTGGGCCTTCAAGGTTTTTTTTTTTTTATTATTATTTTTTAAAGTCTGCATTTTTTTTTTTTTTAGTTATAGATAGGATTTGTTTTTTGTTTGTTTGTTTATTTTTTTTTATTATTATTTTTTTTTTGGTGGGTGGGCCTTATTAATAAGTCTTGTGTCAGTGTTATGGCTGTGCTTAAATTTTTGTTATGCTTGTGCTTAATTTTTTTTTCAATTTATGTAGGTTGAGATTGCTAAAAACTTGTTATTATTCAGTGAAACTACAACAATACTTTTTATATAAATCAAGTTCTATTTCTCATTTGCTCTACACTTGAAAGTTATTTTTTTATTTTAGTCTTTATAAATATATTGTTTGATTAGAAATGTCTACTAGAAAATATATATCTGATATGAAAAACTTAAAAAAAGAAGAAAAATTAATTGAGTCTCAAAAAGGATCAATGGATAAATTTGTTATTAATAATAAACAAAATATAACACAAAATTTAGATGAAAATATCACAAATGGGCAAGAAATTCATCAAAATAATTTAGAAGAAAATGATGTTCAATTTTGCAATACAACAAATCTTGATAATGAACTTCAAAATAATTTAGAAGAAAATGAAAATAATGATGAAAAATATAATATAAAAATATTAAATAAACATTCATCTATATATATATATATATATATATATAAAACTGAAACTTTCGAAACTCCCACAATTTTCCACGTCAGCATTACTTAAATAAATAAATAAAAAATTCTAAAAATTCTCTACCACTTAAAAACAAAACCCGATAATACTTCTCCTATAACTAAAACCCAAAAAAAAAAAAAAAAAAAAAAAAACGTAAACGCAAAATCAGAGAAGCCCTAACACGCTCTGCCTTCTCCTTCCTCCAAAATGCCGACCACGCTCTGCCATTCCCCCACACGCAAGTCGCAGCTCAACGGCTCCACCTTCAGTCCAAAACACAGGCCACCATCAGTCCTTCTCTCCCACAACTCAACAGCTCCACCTTCTCCGGCACCACCCTTCTCCAACTCTATATTTGTTGGCGTCTGTTTTTTTTTTTTTTTTTCAAACCAGATTCTCTCCGCAAACATTACTGGTAAGTTTTTTATTTTGTTTCATAATTTTGGTTGTTTAATATGATTTAGGGTTTCATTTTTGGTTGTTAAATATGATTTAGGGTTTCAATTTTGGTTGTTAAATATGATTTAGGGTTTCATTTAGGAGTGTTTCTTTTGAATGATTAGTTTAGATTGATGGGTTTGGAGCCGTAGTGGGTTTTATTAATTTCAATTATTGGCGGCTAATTTTGTTATGTTTTGTGTAAGGAGTTTTGCACCCAAAAAAAGGTGATGGCTTGAATGAATAATACAAGTTAAGGTGAGTCATTTTATTAGACTAGCATCCTTGGCATGCCCTTGATGTTTTTGTGAGTCATTTGTTTGTGTTTGGATTTACTTTAAGTTTCTGGGTTTATATACAAATGCAAGTATATTAATTTAGTTATTGGAGCAGCATGCCCTTGATGTTTTTGTGAGTCATTTGTTTGTGTTTGGATTTAATTTAAGTTTCTGGGTTTATATACAAATGCAAGTATATTAATTTAGTTATTGAATAATTAACTTTCTGTTGTAGATTATTGAATTATTTTAGCCTCATGTGGATTTGTGGTTAATTATATATACTTGGTGGCAGTTTTCAGTTTTGATCTTAGCCTCCCAATCCTATAGGTTTTGCTTTCATGTGTTTCAGTTTCATGGCTTTTTTTTTTTTTTCCCTTTTGCCTATCTGGGATTTATGGTTTCATGATCAGGCTATATTTTATACTACCTCATGTATTGTTTTCATAAACTGCTAATTCATGGTCAACTATAATGTTTTTATTGTGAAGTGAATGTGACAGTGGTTTTGGGTTTTGAAGGTTTTCTGTTTACTATGATATGGACATTAGCAAAAGATTTTTAAGTTTATTTTGAGAGTGATGTTATGTGTGTGGGGTAAAAGACCAGTAGGCCCATGTCGATGACTACATTGGGCTAAAGGCCTAGCCTAAGGGAAAAATCTCTCCTCGGCCGCGGGGAGAGTCCTTCTCGGCACAATGTAGCCGAGGATGGAGGAGGTAACCTGCCACCGGTAGTGACACTCCTTATCATCTCACGGAGCGGGAAAAGTACTAAAGCAGAAAAGGACAATGAAAGTATTGAAAGGAAAAGCTGCCATTATCACATTTGGTGTCTTGTGCCTGACACGGCCATACCTCTCTGTCCTTACAACCACTCCCAACAACTGGAAGGAAGGACTGATGGGACAAGTGCCTATCCTAGAGGCCCCATTCAGGAGGAAGGAAACTACTATAAAAAGGGAGTAAAGTGAGATAGAAAGGGCGAGGCGAAGACCCCCCAACACACCAGAGGCACCGAAAAGAAAAGGCCCCCCAAACCGTGGCAAGGACCGATCCTCTCTGATGAATCCGATCCACCTCAACCTGATCGTAAAGAGTACCATGATGACCGTTGTTCATACGCTAAAACCTAGCTTTTTGGCCCACTCTCTACAAATTCATTGTACCGAGCTCACAGGTATAAAGTCCCATTCATTTTGGGCTTGGCCTGAAAAACGTGACCCTACAATTGGCGCCGTCTGTGGGAAAGCTTGTGTGTTGGCGAATATAACGGTTAGTCACGGTCAAGCTACAAGAATCCCTCAGGAGGACAGTTTTGGCAGCGGTGTGATCTGCACCGAAGCCCCTCATCATTCCCAGGAACACACCGCCATCATCATAGCTCAGCCTTCGTTTTGGGTCACGCTTCGAAATGATTCATTACGAGGGGAGGATCACTAAACAGCGCAGTTCAAGGGGCTTCGAACATCAGATATGCGCCCCTATGCACTTGTCAAGGGGCTAGCTCTTGAGATCCATAATATTCCAGTCCGCTGAATCCCCTACGGACAGGGGAACCGAGGGCTAAACAGGAATCTCTCCAAGAGCCTAAATGCTAGACAGAACCAAGGTCTTGCATGATCCTTGGACTCAAACCTATGGGGAAACTAGGCACTCCAAGAGCCTAAGTGCTAGACAAAACCAAGGTCTTGCATGATCCTCAGACTTAAACCTATGGGGAAACTAGGCACTCCAAGAGCCTAAGTGATAGATAGAACCAAGGTCTTGCATGGTCCTCGGACTCAAACCTATAGGGAAACTAGACACTCCAAGAGCCTAAGTGCTAGACAAAACCAAGGTCTTGCACGGTCCTCGGACTCAAACCTATGGGGAAACTAGACACTCCAAGAGCCTAGGTGCTAGACAGAACCAAGGTCTTGCATGGTCCTCGGACTCAAACTTATGGGGAAACTAGACACTCCAAGAGTATAGGTGCTAGACAGAACCAAGGTCTTGCATGGTCCTCGGACTCAAACTTATGGGGAAACTAAACACTCCAAGAGCCTAAGTACTAGACAGAACCAGGGTCTTGCATGGTCATCGGACTCAAACCTATAGGGAAACTAGACACTCCAAGAGCCTAAGTGCTAGACAGAACCAAGGTCTTGCATGGTCCTCGAACTCAAACCTATGGGGAAACTAGACACTCCAAGAGCCTAAGTGCTAGACAGAACCAAGGCCTTGCATGGTCTTTGGACTCAAACCTATGGGAAACTAGCAACTTCAAGAAAGGCCTAAGTCCTAGGCGGAATGGAGGTCTCGTGTGGTCCTCGGCCCCCCAACCTTATGGAGGCTAACACACAGGGGTGTCTTTCTGAGTGTTTAGACTAGGTACAGTCATGCCTCGGTCCTTGGACCAGACACCTAAAACGAGTTAAAGCTACGGATATCATTGGAAAAGCGGGAAAGAACCCTAGGACCTAGCTATCCCCTCAGACAGTTTATTTTAGATTACACATCCTCAGGCAGTCACCCCATTCGCAATACAGAACGTACGGCTGTTATCTCGGTTAGTCTTATATAGTTAACCTATTTAAAGTCGGCGTTGTTGTGCCCGGGGGTTCCGATAAGTTCAAAGTAATAACTCTTTACCGGCAAGGGCATCGGTTCTAAGTGCGGTTCAAAAGAAAAGGCACTGGCACATTCATTCACAAACTGATTATTGCAGAAAAGAAAGGATACATAAAATACGATAAAATCATCTTTTATTAGATAAAGAGATAGTACAAAATACATAAAAGGGCTTAGACAAGCCTATAATCATAAGCTAACTAAGGAAAAAAAAATGAAGAATACACAAGGACGATAGATCCTTCAATTTTGCTCTAACAACAACTAAGCAAGTCTGGATGGCACCAGTGAGGGAAGAGAAGAAGAGGCAGAGGCACCTGATCCGCAACCTTGCTCTAGCAGCGACTAGGCAAGCCTGGGTGGCACCAGTGATGGAAGAGAGGAAGAAGTGGGGATGCCCAATCCCCATACCTGCTTTAGCAGCAACCGAGCAAGTATCGTTCTAGCAGCAATCGAGCAAACATGGATGGTATCGGTGATGGGAAATCCAAGCCCTCATGTGCATGACATACGGCACCGGATGGAGGTCCCAATGCTATCGCACCAAAAATCTGATGTGACCCCCACCCGCTTCGGATTTTGGCTGAAGGAAGAAGAGGCTCCTTTCTTGCCTTGTCGAGGAGAAAAAATGTCTTGAGCCTTTGTCTCCCTTGCCCTGACTGGGCCATTCTGAATCTCGAGGATACCCAAGGCTTCTGAAGAGGGTATGGTTCCTTCACCCTCACCCTAGCCTTGACCATTTCACCTCCTAAGGCTTAGTCACACTGGCAATGAGGACTTTGGGCACAATTGGAGAGTTAGGAATTTGAAAAGCTTAAAGGGTCTGCAAATAAAGGGAATGACCTCCCACCAAGCTTCTTCTATGGGAGGCAAATTTGGTGGCAATCAATTCCCCCAAATCTCCAAAAAGAAATTACAAGCGAAATAAATCTCACTCAATTTCCAAAGTGATCTTCAACCGTTGAATTTATGTCACCTGGTGAAGAAACCCTCATTAAAGCACGCCTCGTATACCGAAGCGACGGGGACGCGGCTTGGATAGATTAAAAGAATGTCTCGCAGCCGGGAGCGTGCCTTGGGCAAACGAAGAGGCTCTGGCCTTTAGTGGAGGGTCTGACGTGGCAAGCCGAAACAGAGGCCCAATATCACCAAAACCCTCCTCTCTACCCGAGGAGCCAGTCAGCAGGATTTTGAGGGGCTATTGTGTGGGGTAAAAAAAAAAAAAAAATACCGCCTATAGGAAAAATAATCTTTCCTCTTCTCATTCGAAAACTTTTCTCCACCGCCTCTCACAATTCTACACATATAAGTGAAAGTTGGTGTTACTTTCCATTTTTCATATCACAAACTCAGTTTCTCTCTTTTGCAAAATTATAAGGCTCTCTCTCTCTCCTGTTGCAGTGACAGTGTAGTGTAGTTAGCCATGCCCGTGGTGGTTCGAGATAAAGCTACTACGTGGGACATGGGATTAACCCACGACAGGCTTTCATGCAATAACCCATCTACTGTTGTCTTTCATCTACACCCCGACTCCACCCATCATCATATCTTCAGAGATGCTGAATATGATGAAGTTCAACACCAAACCCAACTCCCAATAACCGGACTCAGCACCGTTGAGATTCTTCAACAAGAGTTTCTCAATCGAGATGTTGATTTCTTGTATCCAAAACTCTCTTAACTTTTTCCTCCTTCCTTAGATCAACTCGACCCTCGGCAACGCGAGAAGTTGGTGCTTCAGATCATTGCGAGGGCTTATGGGATTTTGCTCGATTATTCCAAATATTTCCCTACTATAGTAAATTTGTTGATGCGTGTGTATTTGAATATTATCACAACGTATAGTGTGAGTTTCGAATTTGAAGGAGAAGACCATATTTTTACACCTGCTGCTCCATCAGCCATCGCGGCTTTGAAGGAAGGAAGGCTTAACTCAAGCTCTACTGATACTTCTTGTACCATCTGCTTGGAGGATTTTCCAGTTGGTTTGAGTGTCACATGCATGCCTTGTTCTCACATCTTTCATCGGCAATGCATTGTTGAGTGGCTGAATAATTGCCATTACTGTCCTGTTTGCAGGTTCAAGATGCCGACTTAATTAGATTGTAGTTTATAGTAGCAAGTTTTTTTTTTCTTTGATATTCTTTCATGTAATGGATGAGAACTACAGTTTTCAAATTTTGCTTTTTGTGACTGCATATGTATGAAAACGAAATTAAAGTACAGCCTGTGTTCTTATTTTCTTTTATAAAAATTTGAATCTTGCAAGTTTTTTAGGCAGTAGCTACTATGGATCTTTTGGACTCGGTTATTATTATAAAGGACTCAGAATGCTTTCAATATTAATAATGCCTAGAACAAACCCCTTCTCACACCCAAATTTATATAATGTTTATGCGTCAATTCATGATTAGTATATAAGTTGACACAAGATGCTCAAGTATTTATGCCTAGCTACTTGAGCATGTTGTGTGGAATATTAATCACGTTAAATTTAATTTAGATTGTGAAAAACCACATCCCCTTAAACATGTGTTGAATCTTTGATCACCTTAGAAATTCATTTAGGAAAATTGCTATGTGACCAATCAACATAAAACCCACTAACTACAGCAACATCAATGGAAAATATGGAAGCTGGGCTTAGGCTTTGTCATTCCAAACCGTAGTCCAACAAAAATCACAAATTTAGAACATAAGCGGACAAAACTATTTGGAAATATAGTATGCAACCTAAAGAACAAATCCTACTTACATTAGAACCATGCATCCATAAACTGAATGCCAAAGCAAGTAGATTGCATGATGTCCAAATCTTAAAAGGTTGCGCATGAGCAGTGCCTTTAGAATTTTGGACCCTCAAATCTAAATCGCCAATCAGATCAAATTCCAAAACCTTTTGGATACGCAAAGACATTCTTTGAGAGCTGACTGTGGATAGAAATAGCCAAATAGGGCTCTCAACTGCAAACTCCATGGCATCCTTAACTGCTTGATGTATCTTTCTTTTCTATGGCCTTTAACTCTACTTCATTGGCTAGAATGATCTAGATCATGTAAGTCTTCAACGCTGAGATGGGATCTATACTCTCTAGCAACATAGTGTGCCTTCTCAGCTCCCAAAAGAGAACCACAAATTGAGGTGAACATTTATCACCATCAAGGTTTTTTTTTTTTTTTTTTTTTTTTTTTTTTTTTTTTTTTTTTTTTATCAAAAAAAGATATTAAAAACATCATACAAGAAACAGAAGAAATTAAAGTCATCCTTAGGTACACATCCAATTCTATTGATCTATAATAGATACTCAAACTTTAAAGCATTTACAATGCAAGATTAATTCAAAATATCGGTTAGGATCTGCAAATCATGATGTCAAGATTCTACGCATGTATAGTGAAGCATATTATGAGTAAAAGACCCATTCTTGGGCACAAGCTCATTGAATTCTATGTTTATACTTGTGGATGTATTTTCTATAAATTTATCTCTGATAAATGAAAAATGAAACAGTAAAATGTCTACAATGGCATATATTCTAATAAAGAATAAAAGGCAAAAGCCAGAGGCCTACATTCCCATCATCTCATAAAAAAGGTTTTCTAAAAAATAGGACTAATACAATCAGCTCATGTCCCAACAATTCAACAACTCGATCCTCTTTAGTTTCAACAAGAAAAATTTTGCACTTGACAAAGCAAAGCTACCTTTCCAATTGAAATGCTTCTTCAAATCAAAGTAAACAGCTGCCAAGCTGATCCAGATAGAGAACTAGCTGCTTATCAACCATTTAAGATGCTATTCAATATAATCCTTAAGCCATAATCCAACAAAAGTGAATTTGTTATTGCCAATTACACAAGCATCCCATTGGTTGACCTCACCCTCCACCTTTACTTGCATGGGAAGGGGGTGCCATTTGACTTAGAGCTCATTGGCAATCATCCAACTCAATTAATTCAACATCAGAATATAGAATAATTTCAATACAAATGGCATATACAACTGAGGATGGGGCAGCATCATTTGAATTTGGTTCAACTACATGAAACACTCAGAAAAACAGAAGTCAAACAATGTGAAAAGAGGTCAAAACTGGAACCAGCTATTTACTTGTACAATTCATAGAGAGAAATCCTTTCTACAAAAATATAAATGGAAGTAAATATGGCACTTACCCATAAAAGAAAGAAATTAATAATTGCAAGAGGCAAATAAAAGTCAAATGCTCCCCAGGGTCACAAAGCTCACCAGGATCAGCCAATAAGTGTCCTCTAAACCTATGTCTCAAATTCTGCCAATGTCTGCTGTTCTCTCCTATCCCTTCCAATTGCCTCTGCCACCTCCCTACCCTTCAAAATATTTCATACCATCAACAGGAATTCTTGACATCCTAAATGCAGGCCTGTAGCCACCAAAACCTTTCACCAATGAACTCTTACCCACCAAGCAAAATGTGCTCTTCTGACATCAAACAACCATGGTCTCAGCAACACCCAGTGCCCAAAGTGCGAGCTCACATATCACAGCAGAGGCAAGAACCCATTGCTCATGTATGTCATGTTATGTACTGATCACACAATCTTCCATCTTCAAAACTAGATATACCAGGTTAACACAGCCTCTTCGCCTCTTCATCAATGTAGAGGAGAAGGAAACCAAACATATTTCTCGTGACACATCTAGGTGCACACATCATAAACAGCCCTGCCAAGTACCATGTCTACATAGAGCTCCAAACCTTCCTCTTTTTGTGATCATTTGAACACCCAATTAGCAAAAGCAGAAAACTGGAACATTGTTTCTCACCAAAAAATATTTAAAAGGTAATTTTCCAATAATCCCCCAATAAAAGAGAATGACTAATATAAACATAAATGAACATAAACATAAACACACATGCACATACATATAAACATAAACATAAACATACATACACATACACATACACATATACACTCATACACATACTCATACACATACATTTTTAGTTTTCGTCTTAGGCCCCAAAATGTCTAGGGCCGCCCCTGCTAACCACACCAATAACTTGAACACCATACATAGAAAGTAACATGCTCATGTAACTCCTTCAGATAGTACAATAAGTCATAAAATTCAGAAACCCCAAAAAAGTCCCCAAATTTATTTCAAAAGTCCAAAACTAAATGCACCATTTTGGCTTACAAAAGCAAATACTACACTTGGTTCATTTCAAATGTATCAAATTATTCATAAACTCCAAAATATACATTTTACAAAAATACTTCAGTCAATTCATAAACCCTAATAAACACATCCAAAATATTCATGAAAAAAAAAAAAAAAAGCGCTAAAATCACCATGACCCAGAAAGAGATTGAGATTAGGGTGATCAATTTTCTAGTTCAAGGTCCAAAATTTGATCTCACAAGCTCCAATTCAAGGTGAATACAAAAACCCTTAGCCCAAGATTATGCAATCAAAAACCATTCGAAATAAAAACTAAATACAAACAAAAGTGAGTGAAATTAGGGTTTTGATTTGATCTAACTTGTAAGTAAATTGGCGGAAAAAGAGCAAGCAAGAGAGAAAAAGCAGGAGCAAATTTCTTCAGAAATGAGCGAACCTGAGAATTTGTGAGAATGCGAGAGAGAAGGTTTTTTCTTTTTTCTTTTTTCTTTTAAAAAGAATAAATTTCTTAATATGCATAAACACACATGCGTATACACATAAACATAAACATACACATACACACACATAAACATAAACATACACATACACATATACATACACACTCATACATATACACATACATAAACATACACACATACATAAACATAAATGAACATAAACATAAACACATATGCATATACACATAAATATAAACATAAACATACACATACACACATATAAACATACACATACACATACATAAACACACATACATATGCACATACATTTTTAGTTCTCCCCATAGGCCCCAAAATGTCTAGGCCCGCCCCTGCTAACCGTACCAATAACTTGAACACCATACATTGAAAGTAACATGCTCATGTAACTCCCTCAGATAGTACAATAAGTCATAAAATTCAGAAACCCCAAAAAAGTCCCCAAATTTATTTCAAAAGCCCAAAACTAAAATATTCATCCAAAAAATACATTTTACAAAACTACTTCAGTCAATTCATAAACCCCAATAAACACATCCAAAATATTCATGAAAAAAAAAAAAAAAAAAAAAGCACTAAAATCACCATCACCCAGAAAGAGATTGAGATTAGGGTTATCAATTTTCCAATTCAAGGTCGAAAATTTGATCTCACAAGCTCCAATTCAAGGTGAATACAAAAACCTTTAGCCCAAGATCATGCAATCAAAAACCATTCGAAATAAAAACTAAATACAAACAAAAGTAAGTGAAATTAGGGCTTCAATTTGATCTAACCTGTGAGTAAATTGGCGGAAAAAGAGCAAGCAAGAGAGAAGAAGCAGGAGCAAGTTTCTTCAGAAAGGAGCGAACCTGAGAATTTGTGAGAATGCGAGAGATAAGGTTTTTTCTTTTTTCTTTTTTTTATTTAAAAAGAATAAATTTCCTAACAAGGAATATATAAATATTATATATTTAATAAATAAATAAATTCAGGACTTAGTAATTTACTTTAAATAAAATAATATTATCAATTTTTTATTATAAAAATTAGACGAATCACTTATACTAAATAGTTTTTTAATAAATTTTTTTATTACATTTTTTTTTTTGCCACCTAACTTAATCTAATTTTCCCTTTTATTTTTACACTAGATTATTTGTGCCTCTATCGTTGAGAATTTATAAGTAATCTCTCAATTTATTTCAGGATTACATACATTTTTTTCCCCTTTCCTTTCTTGTTTAATTTGAATTGTATGCTTTGAATTTTTTTACTTCTATGATTGTGTTTTCTTGATTTGCGATTGACTCTCCTCATTTCATATCATATGAACTTGTGACTGTGACAAATATTTATATCATCTTGTAGCAATTGATTATGTTTTCCTAACACAAACTATTTATACTAGTTTTTTGGGTAAATTTTAATAGTTTTATTTATTTATTTATTTATTTTTTGATGAATGTGGGGAGTTTTTTTTTTTTTTTTTTTTTTTTTTTCAATAGGAGCGTGGGTAGATAATTGATAGAGTGTTTTTTTTTTTTTTTACTTGAACTTTTAAAGGCACGGAAGAGTTTTATTTATTTTTTATTTTTTTCACTATTGGGAAGAGGTTGTATTTGTGAGAAGTTACATGGGTAGATAATTGATAAAGCGTTATTTGAACATGGGGAGTGTTTTTTTTTTTTTTAATTAATGAACGTGGGGAGTGTTTTGGTGTTTAGGGAGTGTTTTTTTGGGTGGCTGGGTAGTTTTTTTTTTTTTTTTTTTAAAGAACAGGGGATAGGATTTCAACGTAGAAGTAGAAATAGTGTTTCAACGTGGATAGGAATTTACTTAGGAGAGAATTTACTTTAACCTCATTTTAATTGGTTTAGATTAATTAAATTAGGGGTATTTTTTACAGTAAAAAAAGTAATAACTAACTTTTCGAATCATCTTAATATATACAGATAAACTTGTGATTGTGACAAGTATTTATTTTTTTTACAGTTTGGAGTAGTTTCAAATTAAACTTTAAAATTTTAAAAAGTTTAAATCAAAATCATGAATTATGAAGTTTGAAATTCGTTTTAAATCACATTTTTAATGAGTTTCCATTAACTAAAACTAAAAAAGATGAATTTAAATATATGTTTTTTATTGGAAATTTTTAATATATATTAAAAACCTATCCAAAAAAAAAAAAAAAAACAAAACAAAAAAGTCAATCCTTCCGCATGAAACTATAAAACATATAGTACACTATATAGTAATAGTGAAGTTATATAACAACCAATCTTACTTACTTCTTTCTCCAACAAATATATATATATATATATATATATATATATATAACAACCAATCATTTAATCATTTTTACCAAAATATTCTTAATTGAATTTCAAACTATATAAGTTCTTATCCAAATTATATCATATGTTATATAATTAAATTGTGTTTTATATATTGTGATTGTACCAAGTGGACACCATTTTCTTCTCCCAAAAAAGGGGAAAAAAAAAAGGTGGACCCCATTTCTTTTTAAATTAATATCTTTTCAAAATTTTTCCCCTTTATGTCATGTAACATACTTTAAGAACATTAAAATAACTAGTACAATTGATTTAAGCAAAAGTTTATTACAAAAGTTTCAAAAAGGATTTAAGAGTTTCTATAATTTGTAAAAAAAAATTATTATTTATTTTGTTATTTTAATACTCTACACAATTTTTGGTTTAATCTAAGATTAGATAATGAAAAACATTAGATGATAGCATTGTCGTTAAAAAAGAGGCATGAATATTGTTATAGTGCTGGTGTGGTTCAACTTCATATTTGTAACCTTAATCCTAGATAATGCTCTAATTGAAAGGGAAAAAAATAAAATAAAATAAATAATTGCAAAAATTGTTGGATGATGTTAAGTTCAGTCTCATGAAAAACAACTGTTCGTTTGGTGTTAAATTATGTCTTTTTTTCTTTTTTCTTTTTTTATCACTGAATAGCAACTCTCTTTGAAGAAGTTTATTGGACATACAACAAAGGCTCATGCCAATATCAACATGAATGCAGTGGAGGGAGTGATCCCAAAAACAAGATCATTTACTATTCAGCCAGAGCTTTGTGTTCTAACAATGTTCCTTCATCAAGTAATTTATTCATCCTTTTACTTGAAGATTCTATAATTTGACAATCTTTTATGCTTTGTGGAATTGAATGTTGGATGGCATGTTATATGTTCTTCATGTCCAAAAGAATAGATTGTTGAGATCCTGAATGGCAAGATGAGAAAGGTTAAGAAAATAGAATTTGAAATTTGTGAGAAAGTCATCTGGAATTTCTGGTCATGTGCAAAAAAGACCCTTGATTTCACCTGTAAGGAGTATGACAAGGAAAGGAGAAGACACAGAGACACAAAGTAGTGTGTCTTTAGGTGGTGAGAAAACCTCGTGAATGTTAACATTAATATTCTAGACAATTTTATCAATTCAAATTAATATATTAGATAGCTTTATCTTCCATTCAAGGGTAGTTATTTTCGCTGTGTAAAGTGTACTTACTAAAAACTATCCTTCCTCTATTGTTGTTACCATAAATTGGTCACTTTGTAGCAAATTTCATAGATTAATATCATAGTAGAATGTGCTACCTAATGAAATTTGGTTCGGGGTCGATGTGATATAGATTCCAACTTTTCTTTATCCCAAATCCAGTATTTTGGAACAAGATGGTTAATTTTACCATTTCTAGTACTGCCACATACAGTTTCTGTAATTCCTACATCATTTATTTAAAGTTCCAGTAATATATTTTTCCTTTTCTTATGTTTTATTGGCAAATAAATAAAGATTAACCATATCTTCAAGTAATTGCCTAAAAAATTGCTTAACTCATCTTTAGGCCAATGCGAGAAAAGCAATTGTGTAGAAAAGTGCGGTGTTCTAGTAGCAGTGATGTGTTGATCCAGTATCTTGTGCAGCACAGTACCTCCCAAGGCATGCTCTCCAAAATTAAAGCATAGACAACAACACTTTCATAGTGGTAACTCTATAAAGGCAATAAGAAGAACTTGCAATATTCAGACATCACTATGATAGTGGTAACGCATAAAATATAGTTTCTAGAACATGAAGAAATTGCAATATTCAAACACAAAGTAAGATGCATTTGCAACTCTGGAATGGCAACTAACAAATCCTGACAGATTCCTCTGATAATTTCGTACAATTGTTATTTTATACCTTTAACAATAAATCCTATTCTGGAATATACTAGGCCACAAGGATGTGAACAAGGATATTTGATGCCTTTTGTCAATTTGTGAGACATTTAACAATATTGGACAGATTGAATTTTGATGAACAAAAATATTTCATTAATCAAGACAAAGTTTAATGATTACATCAGCAGCAAATATAGAATCAAGCCTTGCATTCAAACTGAACCCAGCAGAAAATGACAATGCAGCCCATCCAAAAAATAAGTTTAAAAAATAGAAAGCACAAGATCAGATCCGAAGAAATTTTTGGAACTGTTCAAGTACGATGCACAAAATGAATAGTTACTGACAGATTGATGCCTTTTGTGAGGTATTTTCCTGTTTTTCAATGGTTACCATTACTTCTCTTCACAAGTTGCTCAAGCCAGTTCCAAAGGATAGTCCATTTCGATCAGAAATAAAGCATTCAATGCAATTGTTGTGTGCTAGATAGCAACGCAAAATGAAGGTATACATTTCTTTTTATTATAGAAAGTCATAGTATTCCTGATATTCAAAAATGAGAAAACAAATCACAATATGACAGTAATAGTAGTAAGAAAGCAATGAAATATGGGTGACATTACTTGCTAAGAAGAAGAATATTGAAAGTATGAATTTCTGGTGCTATGGCTTTTTTTTTTTTTTGATGCAATGCCAATGAACCAAAAGAGAGTAAATAGGCCATAGCTACTTTGTGGTGAACGATGGAGTCCAATTCCTATATTATCAATGTCATGTGCTGGATCATTAAATTGTTATTGCAGTAATACAACCCAAAGCTTAAATTCACTTTTGTGCAGTAAATTGAATATGCAGTAGCAATTCTTGTACATGTATTAATTGAATAAGCTCCCTTACAATTTGTCATTGCCAATAACAGGTACTTCCTCGTATTTAGAACTGTCTCTAAACCTCTTGGGAAGAATGCAGCGGCCTTTAAATAGCACACCAAATAGCAGACCACCACAACAAATCACAACCATGGTAATCCCCAAATTCATTTTCCAAATGGATTTTTTAGCTTGGGTAGTGGTCATCGAATTTGAAGACAGTTGAAGAGGTTGAAAGTAAAGAGGATCTGACTTTGATCGCCTGCTTTCAATAGTTCCCTTAGCAATTTCAGCCTGCTCTGCATGCAGTGGAGGGAATTGAACAGTAATCCTTGCTTCACAGTCCACTGAACCATTTTTTATATTTCGATCATGTGATTCAAAATCAAGATGCCGACGTCCTATCATGCACAGGAGACCAATATCCCTATCATATATTCCTTCAGCAGAAACAATGACTAATTTGGATAAACCATCAGTCTCAAACAAGAAGGTTATCTTGTAACTCATATTCAGCATTCTGCTATGGTTACTTTTCAGCTCATCCTGATGTACATAAATCACATCTCCCACAAATTGTGGCCTTAAGAAACCCGATGCTACCTTTCCTTCAGTGTTCCTCACCAACAAACCAAATCCCATGTCCAGGGAAAACCCATCAGGATAAGACTTTCCCGTGCCCCTAACAATTTCCTTCCCTTGTGCACAAGAATTTCTTACAGCCTCAATCTTAGTATACTCATATCTAAGACCTTGGGGGTCAATCACTCCTACCCAATTCTGAAACCCAAATCTTCCAAAGTAACCTGAATCCTTCACATCTTTCTTGCTCCAAATTTCCCCCACCATACCCCAATTCCTAATGACATTACCGCCGGAAATCTTAAACTAAACCCAATTGAGCAATCTCCAACTGAAGCATTAGCCAAAATTCTGCATGCAACACCACAAAACTTATTCTCATTCTCATCCCAAGCACCCTCAGCAATTAATGTTGCATTAGGACCGGGAAAATCAGATTCCATATCATTAGGATTGGGAAAACCCAACAACAACTGTACCTTTCTGCTGCGCTGGTCACACCTAACCCCACGATAAGCAATATAATAAGGCAAATAATCAATACTCCCACGTAAAGGATTGCAATTCACACTACCACAATCGCTCCAATATTCCAATTCATGAAGACTAGTCCGGTCACCAAAAAAGAAACAAACACCACGGTCCAATTTGCTTGGAGACAAATTAATATCTCCACCACCTTTCTGCCCACTCAAACAATCACTCTTATCCACCTTTGACATGCTTCTTCAAATCAAAGTAAACAGCTGCCAAGCTGATCCAGATAGAGAACTAGCTGCTTATCAACCATTTAAGATGCTATTCAATAGAATCCTTAAGCCATAATCCAACAAAGGTGAATTTGTTATTGCCAATTACACAAGCATCCCATTGGTTGACCTCACCCTCCACCTTTACTTGCATGGGAAGGGAGCTCATTGGCAATCATCCAACTCAATTAATACAACATCAGAATATAGAATAATTTCAATACAAATAGCATATACAACTGAGGATGGGGCAACATCATTTGAATTTGGTTCAACTACATAAAACACTCAAAAAAACAGAAGCCAAACAATGTGAAAAGAGGTCAAAACTGGAACCAGCTATTTAATTGTACAATTCATAGAGAGAAATCCTTTCTACAAAAATATAAATGGAAGTAAATATGGCACTTACCCATAAAAGAAAGAAATTAATAATTGCAAGAGGCAAATAAAAGTCAAATGCTCACCAGGGTCACAAAGCTCACCAAGATCAGCCAATGAGTGTCCTCTAAACCTATGTCTCAAATTCTGCCAATGTCCGCTGTTCTCTCCTATCCCTTCCAATCGCCTCTACCACCTCCCTACCCTTCAAAATATTTCATACCATCAACAGGAACTCTTGACATCCTAAATGCAGGCCTGTAGCCACCAGAACCTTTCACCAATGAACTCTTACCCACCAAGCAAAATGTGCTCTTCTGACATCAAACAACCATGGTCTCAGCAACACCCAGTGCCCAAATTGTGAGCTCACATATCACAGCAGAGGCAAGAACCCATTGCTCATGTATGTCATGTTATGTACTGATCACACAATCTTCCATCTTCAAAAACTAGATATACCAGGT
Organism: Quercus robur; assembly: GCF_932294415.1. Lineage (NCBI taxonomy): Eukaryota > Viridiplantae > Streptophyta > Magnoliopsida > Fagales > Fagaceae > Quercus > Quercus robur. Next base: position 17,088,801 of record NC_065534.1, on the reverse strand, counting down.
TAACACAGCCTCTTCGCCTCTTCATCAATGTAGAGGAGAAGGAAACCAAACATATTTCCCGTGACACATCTGGGTGCACACATCATAAACAGCCCTGCCAAGTACCATGTCTACATAGAGCTCCAAACCTTCCTCTTTTGTGATCATTTGAACACCCAATTAGCAAAAGCAGAAAACTGGAACTTTGTTTCTCACCAGAAAATATTTAAAAGGTAATTTCCCAATAATCCCCCAATAAAAGAGAATGACTAATATGTTAAGTCTATTTACTTATTAAAGCTAATATGAAATATCATAAAAGTTTCTTACATATCAGGTTAAGACGTATAAATCAGGATCATAAAAAACAAAAACAAAAAAGAAACTTCAATGTCATGACCTGTGTCCTTTTGGATCCAATGTATGAAACAGTCTCCACCTAATTAAACAAATTGTTCCAAATAGGACGAACAACCAAAGAGCACGACGAACAACCAAGCGACTATTATTTACCCTCTGCGGCAATCCTTTTGCGTATCTCATGAGCTGTATTGAAAATGCCAAGAGTAGGTTTGTTGCAAACAAAGCATTTCTTGTTCTTTGTGTGATGCTGAAAAAGAGAAGAGCCTCCAGTTAGAATACACTTTCAAATAAAGGAGAGATGGGCAACAATGAAATCAGACTGACATGTTTTGTAGGAAACCTTTGGCCATGCTTAAGCACAGAACAAAAACAAATAAAAATGACAACATGATATATATATTTTTAACAGAGTTGTTTTGACAATGCAATTTGCTAAAAGCTCATGTCATCAGCTGCATAATCAATCTTGCTAGAAACTTCATAATAAGAGATTTTATGACAACAATCAAAAGGAAATCCTAGATCTGATGACCACATTGATTTGTTGGACCCAACATACACCTTGACTGAATGCCCAAAATTGCAGACTCAACAGTTGGCTTAAATTTAACAAGCAATTGGCTCAAAATTGAAACCACAAAGAAAAAAAAAGCATAACTCAGTTCTCTAATAAATAGGACTTCAAACTACTTATACAGAAAACACATGTTTTGAAAGACTTCACTAAGAAATAAGTTTATAAACCCTAATCATCAAGTTATTTACACCCATATAACAACCTTATGTGTTTGATCCATGCACAAACCCTAAGCCCATTATAAGAACCCACTACCATACCTAGGCAAAATATGTCTTGACAGAAATGCAACCTTGAACTTTGAGAATAATTATGACACCTGAATTTTTTCTCAAACTTAAACCAGCTCTAAGTTTTCTATGTTAGTGCATTGGAAACCCATCTGTCAGCATCTTGCTGAAAAATTCACTCATAGCATTTGATTGTATCATTAATTTGCATGGCAGAGCTCCTCATCTAAAAATTTAACTAGTTTACATATGTACATAAGTGTGTAAGTATGTGCTACTAGTATTGGGGAGGGGACAACACTGGTAATAAATCTTTCTAACAAGCCTACACTTTGTCATGTTTCATAAACTACAAGTCTGCAATTTAATCCATTGCCAGGTTCACTCTTAAAATTTAAACAGGCATCATAAATTCACAAACAGTAGACTGATTATGCTCCATAATTTAAGTTGGTATAGAAGGGATACCTTTAATGCGCAATGCTCACAGAAATAGTGCTTGCACTTGGTTACAACAGCATCAACAAAAGGCTGCCTGCAAATGAAACATGCAAAGGGCAACGAATCATCATCATCATCTTCCTCACCAGGGTCTACACCACCATCATCCTCATCATCTAATCCCAAAGCTAGATTTCTCTTCCTTACTTTCTCTGCTTCATCCCACTCCTTCTCCATTTGCCATCCAGACTTGTAATCCCCTCGATCATGCATAAACTTACAAGAATCTCCATACCCACAATAACCAGTCTCTTTGTAATCCTTACATATGTCCGGTTGATAATCAAATCTCGCTGAAACTCTTATGTGAGCAGAAGCCCTCAAAGGCCCATGTGCTCCGCCAGCTTTCTCACTAGCAACCGTTTGCTCTCTTCGGAAACCAGCCTTGTAATCAGTATATCCATTAATTCCTCTATACAACTTTTCATCCCCAGAGCTTTTTCCTTTCCCCTTCAAAGCCTCCTCTGCTTGCTTAAGAGATCTCTCACGCAATGCACGAGCATCTCTTGAGAAATCGGTCTCAGTTTCTAGAGTTGCTGTCGCTCTGCTATCATGTTCAACTTGAATTTCCCTTGAAGACTCAAACTGAAAAATTGGCTTCTCAGATTCTTCCTTTGCTTCAGTAGACGTTTTGTTCTTAGAGGATCCAGTCGAAAAATACAGCTTATTGTCAGGCTTTATGGTTTTCTTTTGACTGTGTAAGAATGAGCCTTCTGTTTTTGAATCATCCTCATCTTCTTCATCAACTGTTCTTTTTCTGATGTTTTTATTCCTTGAAGGCTTTCTGAAAAAGTTGCAAACTGAAAAGACAAAGATTATAAATATTTTGGGATGAAAATAGCAAATAACCACAAAAACAAAAGATAAGAATGGTATCCAAATGGTGAATATACAAAGAAAGAGAAGGGATTACAGCAGAAGAATTATACCTTGTTCAGGCTGTTGATTTTCACCCGAATCTGCCATTAAGGACTCCTGAAAATCATTAACATATAGTGTCAGTCCCATACTAATGCTTCAGAAAATATAACAGAATATTAAGCCAAATTAATAGAAACTACGGCAAATTTGGAATCTACACAAAAGACCATAATCAACCAGACAAAAATATACAATGATACATATAGATACATACACACACACACACAGATACTTCAGCGACACTAAAGAGTGTACTAACAAACAATTCAACTATATTTGGTGGGATTGTAACTCCGTTTCTTAGAAATAAGTTCGTCTTAGTATTGGCGAGGCATGAGACCCTAAACAGACAAAAAGTAAAGTAGTTTCTACCCCTTTGAAGAATTTCATCAAACAGAAAAGGCACTGCCTACTTCTAACCACCAGGGCCGGCCCTTCCCTTAGGCGAGTTAGGCAATTGCCTAAGGCCCCCAAAATTTTACAAAAGAACCAACCGGGTAGTAGAAAATTTAGTTTCAAATGAATTACAAAAAAAATCTGGCACATCCTTTTAACCAAAAAAAAAACAAACAAAAATTTTGGTAAATCCTATTAAACATTGGTTCTAAACAAAATCATTGACCAAAAAACAACCAGATAAACTACAAATCCGATCTAAGATATTAACCACAAAACAATCACAAATCAAAACCCTAAAAATTTTACCTTTCTCTCTGGTCTCTGCTCTCCGCCTCTCTCTAGTCCCCAGTCTCCACTGTTCAGTCCTCTCTCTGATTCTCTGCTCTCCGCCTCTCTCAAGTCTCAACTGCTCACCTCACCGTGTCCGTATCAGGTTCTGAGGAGGTTCAGGAATCAGGTATAAAATTATAATAAATATTTGGGCTTTTATTTTATTTGTTAAGAACTTAAAGATAACTTTGTTTATTTGGGCCCTCCTTGGCTGCTTTATAGCTTTGTTTATCATTATGGCTGCCTGCCTGCCTGGACCCTTCCTGGACTGGCCGTTAAGTTTGGGCCTTCAAGTTTTTTTTTCTTTTTTTTTTTTTAAAGCCTGCATTTTTTTTTTTTTTTTTTTGTGGGTAGGTCTTATTAATAAGTCTTGTGTCAGTGTTATGGGTGTGCTTAAATTTTTGTTATGCTTGTGCTTAAATTTTTTTTTTTTTAATTTATGCAGGTTGAGATTGCTAAAAACTTGTTATTATTCAGTGAAACTACAATAATACTTTTTATATAAATCAGGTTCTATTTCTCATTTGCTCTACACTTGAAAGTTATTTTTTATTTTAGTCTTTATAAATATATTGTTTGATTAGAAATATCTACTAGAAAATATGCATCTGGATATGAAAAACTTAAAAAAAGAAAAAAATAAGAAAAATTAATTGAGTCTCAAAAATGATCAATGGATAAATTTGTTATTAATAATAAACAAAATATAACACAAATTTAGATGAAAATATCACAAATGAGTAAGAAATTCACCAAAATAATTTAGAAGAAAATGATGTTCAATTTTGCAATACAACAAATCTTGATAATGAATTTCAAAATAATTTAGAAGAAAATGAAAATAATGATGAAAAATATAATATAAACATTAATTTAATTAATATATAAGTATAAAAAAATGCCCCATTTTTAGTTCTCATCTTAGGCCCCAAAATGTCTAGGGTCGCTCCTATTTCCCTCTCATCCTCTCTCTGCCTCAACCCACGTCACACCATGCTCCATAGCTAACCACCAAGCTCTCCTTCTAAACCTCCATGGCCGGAACTTTTCAAACTCATCACCTCCAACCACGCACCACTACCGAAACCTAGCCAAAATCAAATCACGACCAGGACCACGACCAAAACCCAGCCAAAATCAAATCGCAACAAAAACCCAGAAGCCCTTCAAATCACAAATCAAATCACACCCACCGAAATCAAAGCACAAAACCCACAAAACAACCAAAATCACAAAATGAAAACACTGAAAGTGAACCCACCGTTAAAAAAACATATATTGGTTTTGTTATTATATTTTAAAAGAAGAATTATCTTGTTGAACTAATTTTATATCCAAATTAATCAAACACATACCACAAGCAAGAATGATAGACTGAAAGCAAAGCAAAAAAAATGGTATTTCCCAAAAGTGTTTTCAGAAAATAAAAAGGGTAAGCAAAATATAAAAACTATTTGCTTCATAATCTCAAATAAATAAATAACCAAAAATCACACACTATAATCCGGTGAAACCTCGTGAGCCACAATTTCACCTAAGAGGATCATCTGAGTTGAGAGGAAGAGATTTTCATAGTTTTTGGCTCAACAGTACAATCTTTGATTTCATTTCTTGACGTGGCTTTCGCTCGCTCCTCTCCTGTCAACCTAGGTGATGTATAAAGAGAAATAAAATGAAGAAGAACAAAGCATCGCATAAAAAAAAAAAAAAAAAATGGTGAGAGAAGAAAGACAGACTGAGATCAAGTGCACTGTCGTAGATATTTTTTTTACATTTTTTACTTTTTTTTTAACTTTTTAACTCTCCTTTAATATATTTTATTTAATGGTTGCATTGAAATTTTTTTTTTCAATTTTTAATCTCAACCATTAATTACAATTGCATTAAGGTATTGCACTTGAATCTAAAAAAGACAAAGAGACATACACATACAAATACACATACACATACACATACACATATATAAGCATACATACACATACACATAAACATACATAAATATAAGCACGCATAAACACATACACATACACATACATAAGCACACATACACATACACATACACATACACATAAACATACATACACATACACATAAATATACATATACATAAACATAAACACACATACACATAAATACATATAAACTCATATAAACGTAAACATACACACACATAAACTCAAAGATAAATATAAATACACATAAATGTTCGATTTAACACACCAAAGTAACTAACGAAATTGTTATAAACATAAACACACATGCACATACACATACACATACACACACATAAACATACACATACACATACACATACACATACACACTCATACACCTACACATACATAAACATACACACATACATAAACATAAATAAATATAAACATAAACATAAATATAAACATAAACATACACATACACACACATAAACATACACATACACATACACATACACACTCATACACATATACATACATAAACACATACACATACACATACATTTTTAGTTCTTGTCTTAGGCCCAAAAATGTCTAGGGCCGCTCACATATACATACATTTTTAATTCTCACCTTAGGCCCCAAAATGTCTAGGGCCACCCCTGAAAACATTGCACCCTTACAAACAAAGAAGGAACTATACTGATACTAAAAAATAAAGAAACAAAATGGGGAGAACCCACTTCATCTCAAGTCAATTTAAAACAGACCCATAAGAAACATTGCGAAAATAAATCAGAAATCAAAATGACAGTTCATTTTATGCTATTTCTCTTAGAGAAATACTAACAAACACGTAGTGCGCACAAAATCTTTAGCAAAAACCCAGTATAGAATTGACAAAAGAGAACTCACAATGAAACCACAAATCGTCTCCTTCTCTCTCTAACAGCGCCAAGCAAGTTTCGCAGTTGTAGCTCTCTCTCTCTCTCTCTCTCTCTCTGTGGATTGTTTTGTGCAAAGAGTTTAGTTATTAGGGGTTTTGTTGTTGGAAGTTGGATATTTAAAGGTTTTCATGGGTTGGGCTTAACAAATATGCTAAACTTTTGGGCCTATAATTAAAGGCCCAATAACCCAAAAAAAAAAAAAGATCAAATAAAATAAGCTTGTGCTTTGCAGCACATTCATGTGGCTCTGTTTGGGTTCTTTTTAGGTCTTAAACAATGTAACAGCGAATCAATTAAGTGGGATTTAAAGTTACAAATTCACTTCAATTTTAGTCTTTGGATCCTAAAATTTTTTAACCAATGGACTTTTTACTTTTTTACCTTTCATAAATTTTTACATCTTGCAACTCCATAGTAATTGCACGGATATAAATCCTAACTTTCAAACAGTTCATTAAACTTGTGGGAAAAATCAAGTGTCATCCAATTGCAGGCATAAAACTTTATATAATAAAATTGAATAGTTTTCACCTAGACCAAACCCATTTACTTGGATAGATAATGGATGACCAATTGATTTGAGCTGCAAAGACTTGGGCAAGTGTACCCAACCCCATTTATAGAGGTAAATTTTACGGTTGTAGTAATAATTAAAAAAAAACATTTATTAAAGCAAAATTAAATGTGTTGAGATAGTGTTGACAAGATTGTTGGAGTTGGATATTGCCACTCTCAATTTCTCATGCTTCACAAAATAAAATTGATAAATTAAAAAATCCGTTACATATTTTTTGAATTGAAATCGTAAATTGAAAATATGTTTCAGATTTAATGTCTTTTAACCCAAAATTTTATTCTGGTATCTTATAAATTTGCTGCAGTGCTGTTTATTAATCAAGGTTTCAATCCAGTTCAACTATTTTTGTTGGACCGAATCTTCTTTTTTTTTGTAGAAAAAATATTCACATAATTAATTGAACTGTGTGGCTCAACCCAAACTTTAGGGGAGTTACTATTTTATATTCTACTTTGAGAAGAAATCTTCATTTAATTAATTGAACTGTGTGTCTCAACCCTAACTTTGGAGTGTTACTATTTTATATTCTACTTCAATTAAACAGTTTGTTTTCAATTATGGACTAAAAGTTTGATTGATGTTATATCATGATAATGGGACTAATTAATGAAGTCACTGTAGAATTGCAGTGTTTTCAAGTACCCAATTTCCGACCAAAATGGTCATATACTATTCTTTGGGAAAGTATATATGGATCTACTACTGTTTGCTAAATATTTAGTAATCTATCACTTTTTTGAACCTCGATTATGTGGAAATCAAGTTTTCCATGGTACTCAAGTTCATAGAACTCGAGTACCATGAATTTTTTTTTGAAATTTTATGATTTAACTCAAGTTCATGGTACGAACCAAGTTCAAAATACCAAGTTTTGTAACTCGAGTACCAAGTTTTACCCTATTTTATATTGTTTGTGTGAATATATTTAAATATTTTAAACTTGTGATTTATGGATTACCGGTATTTTTCAAAATTTTATAAATTTGTCTTTTTTTTGCTAATTTTAAGGGGAGGTGGGATTGAACCCACAATATGGGGGAAGATTAGGAGAAGGGGAAGAAAATTTTCATTCTTTTGAAACGAATCCCCCCTTCTCTCACAGGGGTTGTGGACATTTGTGAGACCCATGGTATAAACCAAACTCTTTGTGAAAGGAGGAAGAACTTCTCCAATAAGGAGTAATTAATTTCTTGGAGAGAAGGGGAACTGATGCCATTAGGGGTGTTTGGATTTTACACCTTAAAATTTCAGAATTTGGATTTTACTCCCAAAAGTTTGGGAATGTTTGGATTTTAAACCCTACAGTTTCAGAATTTAGATTTTACCCCCTAAAGTTTGGAAGTGTTTGAATTTTACTCCCTAAAGTTTGGGGGTTTTTGGATTTTACTCCCAAAAGCTTCACAATTTAGAAGTGTAAAATTCAAACACCTCCAAACTTTAGGGGTTAAAATCCAACACTCCCAAACTTAAGGGTGTAATTTGTAATTTACACTACTTTTTTTTTACCACATATTAAATTCTACAAAGACTTGATGTTAAACCCCCCTCCTCATTTGGGAGAAGGGAAAGAAAAGAAATGAAAGTGAACGAAAAAAATAATTTTAAAATATTCTTCTCATTTCTTATTTGGGAGTTTTAATGGGAGGGAATGAAATTGGTAAGGGTGAACACTCATTTCTCTCTATTCTCTCAAAATTTCAAATTTTCATTCCCCCAAATTTGAAAGGAATTGAAGGGAATATAATTAGACTTAATGAATTTTTACTAAAACTCCAAAAAATAGTCATAAATATTCAGTCATTTATTTTAAAATAAAGATCTAATAGTAATATTTTCATAAAATGGTTTCATTCCTTTGATCCTTTCCCTCTATGTTAATCCCAAACAAAATTACTTACTTTTCATTCATTTACATTCCTTTATTTTAAAACATCCAAACAAGAGTACTTAATTTCATTATATTCTTTTCTAATCCATTCATTTCTCTTACTTAAATACATCCAATTCAATTTCATTCATTTATGACCACCACACACCTTTGGTGCGATGATCACTCCACAAGTATAAGTGTTTGTGAGGTGTGGGGGGCAAGGGTTAGGGTTCAAGTCTTCAGGAGTGAGCTTTACACACATATGCACTTAGATTAGATTAGAGTAGAAATTCTATCTTGTATAAAAAAAAAATAAAAAAAATTCATTCATTTATGAACTCCCAAATGGAAGGTCAAAACAATAAATCATTTATGAGAAAGTTAATAATGGGACAATACCAATTGAAAATAAAAAAAGAGAAAGGGGGGGGGGGGGGGGTGAGGGGGTTATGCCAATTTTAGAAATTAACATTTTTTTTTAGATGGAGAAATTAACATAATTCATTATATGAAAGTATGTACCCTAAATTAAAGAGCTTTCGTAAATCTATATATTTGAGTATTATGAGATTTTTAGATGAATGTGTTTGATGAGCTGATAATCCAAAGGTTTTGCGTGTTTGAATAACATGGTTCAAATTGGCAAAAGGTTAGGAAGTAAGTACAGGAATACAACCAAGAAAGTACAACGAAAAGAATGTCACGAAAACCTTATCATGAAAAATAAACTGTTGTATCAAAATGCAACATTTTAGCGATTTTAAAAATGCAATTTCAATCATATCCTCAGGCCAAAAGATTGATTTTACTTATTTATGTATTTTAAATGTGGAAATCACGTGTTTACCCGCAATTACGAACCCTAAAGATGTCAACTGACCATTAGAAAGATGCATTATGAAATTTATTTGATGTCTAAAATTATGTTACAGCCATCTTATCAGTGGAATTCTGATTGGATGTATTAACTAACATGGGTTTAAAATTACAAAAAGTTCAATTAAACAGTCAAAATTATAGATGTTGCCTTTACTTGTCATTTTAAGTATCCCATCGTGGGGAATCATTATTTGGTAGAGAGAACAGAAAATTGAAAGAGAAAATGTGGGAAGATATTTGGTTGGTGGGAAGGCAAGAAAACATAAAAACTTGTATTAAATTGTTTTTAATTGAACTAGAAGGATAAGACTGTCACATAATCACATTACCATGCAAGACATTTTCTCTCCTATTTTCCTCTCAATTTGGGAGGATTAAGAATGTTGATCCCAGATAAAAAAAATAACCATCTATGATCTATCTCCATTTGTTCCTTCCTTTCACTTTTTACTCGTATCAAAATATTAATCCATCTTCCATTTTTTCTCTACCATTTTCTTTTTTCTTACTTATCCACCCAACTAACTGCACCCTAGGCTATACTTTCCAACAACCTTTTGATAAATATGTTGTGAAGATGGAAAAATTGATTCCGTGATTATGCAAATACATGTCCTAAAACCCTCTTCATGTTTAAAAAAGGTTTGCAACAATGATCCTATTTAAGTCCAATTATCATTTACACTTTTAGGAGTTAAGGCTCGAGTTTTAGTATGATCACAAGTGTCTTATCACCAAAAGTGACAAGTTATGGGTTCGAGTCTGGGAATTAGACTCCCCAAAAAAGAATTTGGGATAAGGTTGCCTATCAATTATCTCTTTCAGATTCCGCAAAAATTGGAGTTTTATGCATTGGGTACAACCTTTTTATAATTACCACTTTAAGAGTTAATTATCACATCCTTTGAAACTCCTAAGGAAAAAATCCCAATAGGAACTCAATCCCATCATGTTCTAGATAGCTAGCTAAAAGTTAAAAATCATATTCCAAAATTTTGAAAAGATTAAATATACCTTCACCATACCCAGCTCAATTAATATGAACTATAATTCTAAAGATAGGACTGAAAATCTGAATACAACCTGTTTTGGCAGCATCACTTGCCAAGGGTGCTTGCCTAGACTTATTGAGTGCGGCCAAATTGCACATATCAAATAAGAAAGGAAAGTCCAAAGGCTTTTATGACCTGTACAAATACATGAAGGAAAATAAAGAAAAGAAGTCGAATCTCAAATTAAAACTATAGGTAAGTAAAAGAAGTCGTTCTTCATCAGTCACCATGAGAGCATATATCAACAACTCATAATACAGTCTAAGCAATGTCAATAGTTCAAGCATATATTGGAAAATGACCCAGATAAATCAGTCAAAAATACAGCGTAGCGACATCTGACTTCTTGCGGTGAGGACACCAAAAGATGTATATTAATGATGACTCATGACTGGTTTCATTAGACCTAACACATTTATCTTTTCAAATGGTAGGTAGAATGTAGGCATGGTTTAAACTCAATGCCACATACTCTGATACAATGATAAGTTATCAGTTGTTCTAAAAGTTTAAGTCATTAGCATATGGTTCTAATATAGGTAATTTTAGAGTCTATTTAAAAGCCTCAGTATTGTAAACTTGATAGTGGGTTTATAAAATTTGGGTTGGAGGTTTTCTTCCAGTGTTGGGTCCTTATTCCAGTCAAACTCAGGTGTTGATTCCTTGGTTCTTATTGATGCGAGGGACGCAAAAAGATTTTTATAGTATTATTTATGTTTGTTTTTTTGAGAAAGATCTTAGTAGTTTATTAGGCTTTTAGTATTTAAATATTTGGAAGCAATTTATTTTTGTAATAAGGCAACTTGGGTTTCTTACACAGATTAGAACTAGGGTTTAGTTCTCCTTATATAAGCAACTTCTTGTACTCCTTTAGTTGATATTTTGATGAATGAAAAAAAAAAAATAGTATTTTGGTCTCTTTGGTCTGGTGCTAACTCTAGTTCCATCTTTAGTGCTAACTCCAAGGTTATATCCCTTTACGGTTCAATTGTTCTAGTTGTCCTGCATGACTGCATCACGCCTATCATGTATGGTGTTGATTCCAAGCAAACCCAGGTGATAATGCTTTAGATACTAACTACTTTTCTATTTTATCCACTTGGTGCTTATTCCTAGCCCCTAGGTCCTACCCCTTATTTTGTTTCCCAAATAAAATCCTCTCCTCCTGTAGTCTATTTCTCCTGCGTCATCCTGTCAGCTATTTTACATTCAGCTAATGCCTTTGATTACTGTCGGAAAAATGTAGGTGAGGAACCAATACTCCTTACAACTTCAGTATGAAATAGTGAAATTGAAGAATCCTTATATGAAAGTTATATGAAGTGAAAATCGCACATAGGTTCTACTGTCCAATATTTCCAGAAAATATATGAAGCATTTCATGAATATTTTACAGCAGCAATCATACAATTCTAATCTGTTCAAGACAGGAGAAACCTGCTTCATGTATTTCTTTACTTTTTCTGTGCATGCAGAAGATACCATACTCAAAATGGCATTGGGACTGGCAGGATCTCCAGTGGAGATTGCTGCATGGCATGATGCAGAGAGAGGACCTAAAGCATACAATAGAGCATCCCTCCACTGTCACTCAAAAAATTGGTTCTCAATACTCGCAAAATAGGTTAAAATATGAAGAGGAAAAAAAAAAAAGGAAAAATCTTACACTATGGCATAATTAAGAACCCATGATGCATATATTTATACTGGATTGTCTAACATTAAATAATAATTCATCCAAGTTTTTCTTTTCCAAGGATATTGCTTCACATGTAGGAATGGAAAGGGGAAAATAAACTGACGGAATATTCTAGCAGAAAACACAGTAAAACATATTGCCATAGTAGTTGGACACAAAAATGTATTGTAGCTGTGGGAACTTTAATTTTTGATTTTTTTACAATATGAGTGTTTTTGCCATATAGACTGCACATTGTTGTAGTATGTTAATACTAAATGATTGATTTTAATTTTTTAATGAATAAAAATAGGTTGGGAAATTAAATGTAAAAATATGAAAGTTAATATGGAAGATAAAGTTAAAGAGGTAGCATTTTAATAAATGAATGGTTTAATGACAATACCAGTTTCTAACTTGTGTAAAGATAGTTTTCCGTGTTTTCCATTGTTTGGTAACATAAAAAAAGATGAGTCAAAGGAAAACTATCTTTGGTCAACATAAAAAGTATGACTTATTTTTAGAAATTGTTTTCCATTAATTTTTTTTGGAAAACAACTCTATCTCACAGCAAGCTAAATTAGGGAAGTTAGAAGGTTGTTTTTCAACTTATTTAAAGTTGCTACCAAACATTAGAAAATGAGATCGTTTTATAGAAAATACTTCTTAGAAAATGACTCATTTTCTAAAAAACATCATTGCTGAAACAAACAGAGTGTTAATCAATAATAACTTTTGAATTACCTTTTAGAAGCATATATTATAGTTTCGAGTCTTTTGACGTAATATTTTTATAAGTATATATATTTCAGCTCTAAGAATTACATATTCCGTAAAAATCTATTGTCCATTCCCTAAAGACATTACTTGAATTAATTAAATTTTCCTATTACTTCTGCTAACCATTAACCTTTGTCTTCACCTCATTTCTTTCCCTAAAGGTAACCATGTGCAAAAAAGAAAAGCGAAAACCAGGTTGGAAATTTATTGACCATGAAAACTGTATTATTAAGACTTTTTACAGGTGTATTTGGGTCGATGACAATAGAATTAAAAGTAGCAATATCGAACTTTATGAAATTGTTAAAGAGTGCTTAGACATGTATGACAAATTCGGTCTTCATAAGAGTGGCAATAAATTACTTAAATGTTATGAAGTTGAGCTCAAGAAGCTGAAGGAGAGAAGAGAAAAGGTGCATCAAACTTAGCTACAGTTGGGACTCAATGGGTTTTGTTTCATCCCGATCTGTGTTGCAAATAATTCTATCAATGGTCTTGTTTAGTTTGGTGCAGTGACTGTTCTATGATTCAAGTCACTGTTTGGTGTCTTTACTCTCGATTAAGTCGTCAGTTTTTCTCAAAAAATAAAAGGAACGTCTATTTGTTAGTGGTGTTGCGTCGGTTTTTATAGTCAGTGCAGTGTCTATCACTTTCACATTCCAAAATACACACACCTGTACACACAAAGACCACATGGTGAAATACAATATAATCAGCTATACCAATTCCAAGTAAGCATTCTTCATATTATCCAAGAATAAGCAAAAATATGGTTGGTCTCCACTCCAATTACCAAAAGCAAGCAAATATGGTTGGTCCCCACGGCACGCCTCTTCATAATTCTAAATTGCATGATATATTAACTCAAAATAAAATAGAATGTCATTGCAAATTTAATTATGAGCTTCAACAGGTTCATTGGCTTCATGCTGTACCAATTTCAAGTTTATTGGACATTTTCGATTTTCAAGTTTTCAAGTATATCGATGCATCTTTTTAACAATGACCTTGCCTCCCCATTCTTCTCCACCCCAAGCTGATTAAGAATCTCATTCTTAAACCCTACATCTATCAAATGCGCTGATGGAAGGTCTCCGAACAACTTGGTGATTTCCAGAAGGCACTCTGAAGCAGTGATGTGAACCTAAATTTGAGAATTAGATTAGACAGTGTAAAATTTGTAAAAATGGGAATAAGAAAACGCATTAATAAATTTGAAACTGCTAGAAGCAAAGTGGAACAGTCAAACAGACATGAAAGTCAAACAATAAATCTTTTCTGAGAAAGTTAATACCAATTGAAAATAAAAAGGGAGGGGGGTTTATGCCAATTTTAGAAGTTAACATCAATAAAAATTTATTATATGAATGTGTACCATTAATTAAAGAGCTTTGGTAAATCTTTATATTTGAGTATTATGAGATGGTTATATGAATGTGTTTGATGAGCTGATACTTGGCAAAAGGTCTGGAAGAAACTAGAGGAATACAACTAAGCAAGTACAATGAAAAGAAAGTCATGAAACCTCATTGTGAAAAAGAAACTGCAGTATCACAATGCAACATTTTGATGATTTTAAAAATGCAATTTCAATAATACCTTCGGCCAAAAGATTTATATTATTTTTTAAATGTGAAAATCATGTGTTCGCCCCGCGATTACGGACCCCAAAGATGTATGTAGGCAAGCAACTGACCAATAGAGAGATGCAATATACAATTTATTTGATGTCAAAAATAATGACATGGCCATCTTATCAGTGGATTCTGATTTATTGTATTAACTAACATTTTTTTTTAAAAATTACATAAAGTTGAATTAAACAATAAAAATAATAGATGTTGCCCTATTTGGGTGGGGGAGCAGAATCATTATGACTACATATATAGGATCAGTTTCGATATGTATCAGATGTTTTACTTGAAAGGCATACAAGAGATGAGGTGCCTCCTGATATCCAATAAGTCAGGTGTAAGGGTTTCCTCAAGCTCAATGAACCAATAACTAGAACAAAAGTTGATGTGCATTGACCAGCCAAATAAGGAAATGGATAACATACCTGGGCAATCTTTACTGTGCTTATGCATTGGACTACCTCAGGTGACACTGAGTGAAACAACTGAAAAAAAAATATAGAATTTCGTGTTCAGAAAAGCCATAGAAAATATCTGACAAATGAATACAACTCTGATTACCTCCTGAACTAAAGAAGTTATGTTGGCATGAAGGGAAGTTCCGTGAAAGTCAACAGAAGCCTTGTTGAGTCTTGAACAAAGTTCTTTGATTGATGTAAACACTGATGTTTTGACTGCCCATGAAAGTTTAATCAATAAACTATAAAGAAGGGTACTAAACTTTTGAGAAAAAGAAAAAGCTAATCAGGGTACCTGTCCATGGAGATCCAGGTGACAGGGAAGTTATGAAGATGTGCAATATGTTCTTTTTCTGTTCAAGAATATCATTTATATGTGCAACATGGATGCAAGACGTCATGCAGTCCAATATTTTCTCATGTGGAATAGATACATCTTCAGCAGCTTCTGATTCTGCACAACAGAAAGTTTATAATAAGACTACTAGCACCGCTTTACAGCCTTAACACACAAATTTCAAATTGTAAAATAGTTTGATGATGCATGGAAGCAAGTGGGGAAAAGAGAAACAAAGGTAAGGCTATTTTTGCAGTAGATAATAAGCAAAGAGCTGAAGATCTTGCCCCCTTTCTTCAGTTGAGTCAAGGTTTAAAATTTGTAGTTTCATTTAGGGTTTGAAAAACTTTAGTTCTGGGGGCCTGAAAGAGGCTACGAATTGAGGACTTTGTTTTCCAGAAATTATGGGTAGTGGAAGTGATGGTCATACCCAGTGCACAAATCTACATGAAAATATCACAACAGTAAATGTACAAAGGACAGACAAACCCCTGAGGGTTGCATCTGAAAAAATAGATAGAAATTCTTTTATGCTAACAACAGAAGCCCAAGCTCATGAGAGAAACTATGAAAAATTAGCTTTATTTGGTAGGGAGGATACAAAACTGAGAGGAGGGAATGTGAGAATTGGGGGGGGGGGGGGGGGGGGGTGGTGGTGTGTGGGCGGAAAAAGAAGAAGAAGAGATTTCTAGTTTCCATTGTAAGTGTTTGGTAGGAAGGAGAGAAAACAAAACAACTTGTATTTAATTTTTTTTAATGAACTAGAGGTAGAAGACAGTCAGATAACCATGCAAGACATTTTTTCTCCTATTTTCCTCCCAATTTGGGAGGATTAAGAATGGTGATCCCGGATAAAAAAATAACCATCTCTCCCTTTGTTCCTTCATTTTGCTTTTTTAATCTATCGAAATATCAATCCGTCTTCCATTTTCTCTCTACCATTTTATTTTCTCTTACTTATCCTCTCAACCGACTGCATTCTAGTTTACACTTTCCAGCATCCTTTGGATATATGTTGTAAAATGGAAAAATGGATTTCATGATTCTACAAATACATGTCCTAAAACCATCTGCATATCGGAAAAAAGACTGCAGCAATGATCCTTTTTTTTTTATAGGTAATAGAGATTTTATTGATAAAAAAGTTTAATGCGTTCACTATGATGAAAACTCTAAACTGGAAATGAATAAATTAAACTCGAGTAAAACTAATAGAATGAAGAAAAGAATGAATGGAAATATATTGCGTATAACCCCAAACTCGAGACCACTGAAACAGAGTACCAAACAGAAGAGATTTTAAGAGTTCTAGAGATTTCTATTTATCTTCAAAGGTACGGGTACGCATTCCTGCCAAACTAACCACATTAGATACCCCGAAACCATATTCTAGATCTTTGACCAGTGCTTTCCCAACAAATTCCTCCATGCAAAAAGGAGAGAAACAACTGTCTTCAGCATCGCCCACTGGATCCCAAACACCAAAAAATATTTCACTCCATAAAGCATAAGCAAACTGATAGTGTAGCAGAAGATGGTCCATAGATTCCCCATAACAACGACACAAACAAAATCTATTAACTATTGAGGTGATGATCCTATTTAAGTCCAATTATCATTTACACTTTAGAAACTAGAGGTCAAGCCTTGGTGTGATGGCAAGTGTCTTTCCACCAAAAGCAAGTCAAGGATTTGAGTCTAGGAATCAGCCTCTCCAAAAAATATTGGAGTAAGGCTGTGTACCAATCATCTCTCCCAGATCTAGCAAAAGTGGGAGTTTTAGGCATTGGTTACACCCTTTATATTGATACTTCAAGAGCTAATTGTCACGTCCTTCAAACCTCCTAAGGAAAAGATCCCAATCAGACGAACTCAATCCCAATCATGTTCTAGATAGTTATAAGTTAACAATAATATTCTAAATTTATGAAATGATTAAATATACCTTCACCATACCTAGCTCAATTAATGTGAACTATAAATTTTTAGATAGGACTGAAAATCTGAATGTAACCTTTTGTAGCAGCATCACTTGCCAAGGGTGCTTGCCCAGACTTATTGAGTGCAGCCATATTACACATATCAAATAACAAAGGAAAGACCAAATTGAAGAACTCTGGAAGACCAAAGGCTTTTATGACCTGTAACAAATAATACAGGAAGGAAAATAAACAAAAGAAGTCAAATCTCAAATTAAAATTATAGGTAACAAAAAGAAGTCATTCTTCATCAATCACCATGAGAGCATACATCAACATTTCATAATACAGTTTAAGCAAAACCTATAATTCAAGCATGTTAAATTGCCGATTGTCCCAAAAGCTTAAACTATTAGGAAATTGTGAATTTAATCATAATTCTAACAATCCCCCACATTTGTGGGCCTAAATTCCCCCTTAATAAGTGAGCTCAACACATGGGATTTTTAACATTTTAAATGGGAGGTAGTAAAGCTAGGGATCGAATTCAGGATCTTCTGCTCTGATACTCTATTAAATTACCAATTGCCCCAAAAGCTAAAACTATTAGGAAATTTGTGGGCCTAAATTCCCCCTTAATAAGTGAGCTCAACACATGGGATTTTTAACATTTTAAATGGGAGGTAGTAAAGCTAGGGATCGAATTCAGGATCTTCTGCTCTGATACTCTATTAAATTACCAATTGCCCCAAAAGCTAAAACTATTAGGAAATGGTGAATTTAATCATTTAGTCATAATTCTAAGAAAGCATATATTGAAAAAGTAGCCCAGATAAATCAGTTAAAAATACAGCATAGTGACATCTGACTTCTGGTGGTGAGGACACCAAAAGTGCTATATTAATGGTGATTGGTTTCATTGTACCTAATTGATTGTGATTGATCTTGATGGATGCTGAAACTCTTAGGATTTTATTCTCTTTTATTTTACATCTAATGTAATAGATTACAAGTTATTTCCTTTCCTTGTTAGGTTAGAAATTTATTTCCTTCCCTTCTATGATGTTGATCCAAACAACTTAAATTATTATAAATTATTAGGAAGTAGTGAATTAAATCATTTAACCAGTATTCCAACACTCTCCCTCATATGTGAGCCCAAACTCCCACATAGTAAGTGGGACCCAACATTTTTACCTTTTTATTGGAGGTAAAATGGAGGCATGATTCGAACTCAGTGCCACATGCTTTGATACCATGATAAACTACTGATTATCCTAAAAGCTTATTGTTAGTATAATATAACTATTTTTCTACCATAGGTAATTTTAGAGTCTATTTAAAAGCCCCAAAATGCAGTTAAAGGTAATTTTAGAGTCTATTTAACAAAAGCCTCGAAATATCATAGCACTATCACAACTTGATAATATAACTGTTAAAGGTATAATGGCCCAAGAAGCCCAGGCTTATTATAGGACCATTTACTGATAGAGCAAGCAAAGTAATCTTAGACCTAGTTGTAGTGAAAGTACTGCAATTTGAGGGTTAGCTTAGGGTTAACTACTATATATCCTACATTAGGTTCATTGTAAAACACAGTTCAATATGGTAAAGGTGTGGCCACTGAGCGCTCTACACTAGGGATGTAAGCCTCTAAGGTCAAACTGTATTAATTCTCTTGCTTCCACCTTCAGACTTATTTCATCTTTCTATTTTAACATATATCAAAGCCTGGGTTCTAACACCTTTAAAAATTAAGGAAAAAAATTGTTCCTCTAAGAGGAGACACATTTTTTAGGTATCAACTGAACTAAGTGTTAATGCCAACTAATTAGGGTTCACTAGATAAATCCTTTTCCACCAATCAGTAGATGACTTCATAGAATGCTAACCAAAGGGGGCCCGCACATTGTTTCAATATTTTAGTGATCATTACATAAAGAGATGGAGTGTTATGTTAAAAAAAAGATCGGAACTTCCATTTGACGTACATTGATAACATATTTCAATAAAAAAATGTAATTCATCATAAAACATGTTTTCAGGATTGCAATAATTGGACTAAGGTGCAACTGTCTAGAAAGGACCACTGGAACTTAAACTGTAAGTCAGGAACCATAATTCCATACGACCTGCTTTAGTATGAAATAGTGAAATTTAAGAATCCTTGTATAAAAGTTTTGTGAAGACATAGGTTCTACTGTCCAATGTTTCCAGAAAATATATGAAACATTTCATGAATATTACAGCAACATTATACAATTCTAACCTGTTCAAGACAGGAGAAAGCTGCTTCACGGTATTTCTTCACTTTTTTTGTGCACGCAGAAGATACCAAACTCAAAATGGCATTGGGACTGGCAGGATCTCCAGTGGAGATTGCTGCATGGCATGATGCAGAGAGGGCACCTAAAGCATTCAATAGAGCATCCTTCCCCTGTCCACCCAAAAAATTGGTTCTCAATACTAGCAAAATAGGTTAAAATATGAAGGAAAAAAAAAAAAAAAAAGAGGAAAAATCTTACACTATGACATAATTAAGAACCCATGAGGCATATATTTATACTGGATTGACTACCATTAAAAAGTAACTCAATCAGGTTTTTATTTTACAATGATATTGCTTCATATGTAGGAATGGAAGGGGGGAAAAACTGACTGCATATTCTAGCAGAAAACACAGTAAAACATATTGCTTATGATAACTTTGACTTTGTGCATTCTCTTTATCAAAGCTCATGAAAAGATCAACCTACCTCCCATAAGCGGCCAGGAACTTCCTTCATAAGAGATTGGAGCAAAATTTGATAATAAGATGACATGGATTCACCCAAAACTTCACTAAGCTTGCAAATTGCTAGGGCTGACTGCAAGACACAAGCAGAGATCTTACAAATATAGGAAACAATTTTTATTTTATTTTTCTTTTTAGGTTCTTATGTGATTGAACCTGTGAGTGAACCCCTTACCACTTACAGGGAACGGGGAATGGGAACTCCATTTGGTTAAAAACCATAGGCAACCAATTTCCATTTCATAGGAACATAAAATTAAAAGGCGAGGAAAAGAGGGAAAAAAAAAAGAAAGAAAGAAGAAGAAGAAGATAACACTGACCTTTCTTTTACTTGCCCATGATGACAATGTAATGCTCTCGCATATGAGAGAAACAATTTCCCCCAAGTACAACTGGAGGGTGATGCGTTCACCACTTATATTTTCTTCCCACAACTCCTCAAATAAGCCAGAAATATACTTGTCATCCTCAAACCTGCATCATAATTGACTGGTTTCTTTAAAGGAAAATAAAATTTCACTTGCACAATCAATTTTGCTTGTTAATTATTATAAAGATCTTTTTGGATACATTGAAAGGGGGTTGGGAGGTGGAATTGAGGGGGAAGGAATTTCAAACCCTAGACATCTCTGTTAGAAACATCAACACCATTTGACCTAAACGTCATTGGCAATTATTATAAAGATCTTTAAAAAGTGTCAACATTTTTTGTACAGATTTTTTTATTAATATATGTAAATAAGTTTCATTGAAGAAGCAAAAATGTTGGTTTATATTTCAAAATTTCCAACAATTTAAGTGCATGAGTCCAAAAGAATACAGTCATCAAAGACTCGGGTAATTCTCTACCAGAATGGGTAATATTCTGTAAACCTTGATAGTACTTTAATCCAAAATGCAGTTTAACTTCTAAGTCTGTAAACAACTAAGCATTGTATGATTTTTACTGGCCGGAATGGTTCTCTAAAACTATTTACCATATTCATCTACATTCCCTGCCAACATGATAAATAGTAATCAGAGAATAACATGGTGACAACAATTTATTGTATGATATATTTTTCCTTTCTGGTGAGAACATTAATAATATCTCAAAGTAAAAAAAAAAAAAAATTCCAATCATCTGATTCGGACCTTGAAAGAAAGATAACTGGAACAATTGCTGCATGATATCCACTCACGACATCTGAGGCCATGGATGAATAGCTTTTTAATAAAATTGCACACGAAATTTGAGCATTCCTGTCACCAGTATGTAAAGCTGCAGTTTCTTCAATTAACTTTTGAGCCTGAAGGGGTGTTGCATGCTTAAGAACAATAGCACAAGCATTGGCAAAGGCACGCTTTGCTGCAACACTTTTCTCCTCTGTAACAACTGGAAACAACAGCCTCAATAGCATGCTTATATGCGGTCTGATATCAGCTCCAACATTTTGAACTAGTAAGGTAATAAAGCTGGCAACACCAACCCTGCAGAAGAATATGTATAGGTTACAGAAAGCATCATTGCTGTTAACAATTGTGTACATTACAGACAGGACTAATTTTTTAGAAAGTTACAATGCCTGTTCCCTTGGAGACACTATGTTCAGGAACTTCCATCACTTTTTGAACAATAAAGATGTATCCGTCATTGTTAAACTCTCTTCAGTTAAACAGCAGTCCATAGCATTACCAACTAAGATTGCTAAATGCCTTGTATGAAGTAAACAGAAAAAATGGGGAGATAACTGGGAGCACAGTACAATTAAAGATATGAATTTTGCTTTGGTCTGAAAGTTTCAAAATATAACATTGATGGTGGCCAAACAAGAAAAATGTTCCCAATATAACTTAGGTCGACCAAGAAGTTTCAACAAGAGTAAAAGCCTGTTTGGTGTAGCTTATAAGCCTACTTATGTTTAACTTTTTAAAACCTCACTTTTTCTAAGTACAGTTGTACGCTCACCCAACTTATTTTTAAAGCAAAATAAGCCAATTAAAAAAAGCTATCCCAATAACACACACTAAGCTGAAGAACAAATATGCTTGAAAAGGATCCAAACAAACAATGATCTTAAAGATTCAATGCTTCAGGATCTTTGTAATTTTCCACATGTACTGGGACTGAAACCTTCTCTTATTTAACTAAATTTTATTACTTATCAGAATAGAAATTCAATACTTATGGGTACAAGACTTTACTGTTGGCCTTTTAATTCAAATTTCACATAATAAAAAGTTGTTTTCTAAAACGCCTTTTTAATTTCTACACTAATAATTGCAAGTTGTAGGAAATTTTAAGGGTTAATTTAATTACCAAACCATCATTCTAACACTGCCCTCAGTATGGGCCCAAACTCTCCCTTGATAAGTGGGACCCAACACATTAAACTTTTAATATAAACTACCACTTGTCCTAAATGTTTAAACTAATATGAAATGGTCAATTTAATCACTTAACCACAATATATTCCACTGCGCCTTACATGGATAACTTGAAGAGAAAGGTGGACTTTTGGAGAAATGGAATTAATCTTGATTTTGTTTAAATCTCAGTTCTTGAGAATTTTATTATACAATTGAAAATCTGTCTTAGGCATTGTTCATTCCTCTTCTTAGAATTTGTTGATCTTTTAAATTTCTGCTTGTAATTTCATTAGGACTTGCTCTAGTATACAGCCTGTGTTCAGAAGCATTCTCCTCTTCTTTATAAGATGATTATTTACTCATCAAAAGATAATACGAGGATTTGGGATCAAAACATAATTCGTTAGAGTTAGTTCTAGTTGTCGTTTATTTTAGCATATTAATTGTATTTCCAGTTGGAAACCAAATAGAAATAAGGGGTTCATAGTTAATGATTATTATAATCTTCTAGTGGGCTCTAATGATTTTTGTTTCCCCTAGAAAAGCATTTGTAAGTAGAAGATCCCTGCTCGAGTGGCTTTCTTTGTCTGGACTGCTATTTTAGGGAAATTCTTGACGATTGACAATTTACGAAAAAGGAAGATTTATATTTTGGATTGGTGTTATCTGTGCAAGTATAATAGTGAATCGGTTGACCATCTCTTCCTTCATTGTCCAGTTGCTATGGATTTGTGGTCTATGGTTTTGGGTTTATTTGGAGTTGATTGTGGGGCTCCTAGCTTGCCGGTAAGGCAAACTTCGACATCAAAATGGCCATATATGGTTACTTGTTCCCCATTGTTTAATGTGGTGTCTTTGGAGGGAAAGATAGTGGGTGTTTTAAAGATAATGAGAGATCCATAACAGGCCCCAAGTTATTTTTATTTAGAACATTATTGGATTGGTTGTCTACTTTGCGAAACCAATCATTCTCTTCTTGACTTGATTTTCTTGATTCTTGTAATTTTTGTACTTGATTTGTTGGCCTAGGGGGTCCCTTTTTTGATATCAATAAAACTTATTACTTATCAAAAAAAGAATTGATTGTACTTCTCTTTTAGTACACCGTCATGTGCTAAGTTTGCTTTTTTGTTTTTTCTAATAAAAGATTTCATTACTTATCAAAATAAATAATGTATTAGATGAAATGAGGAGACACTAAGGAATATAGTAAAACTTGGATCCAAAATTGAATCATTGCTACTACCCAAAATTTTGTGCAATATTGTAAATGCAAAAGGATTTAACATTCCTTTCAAATGTGCCACATTAAGACATTACCCAAACATTTCACACCAAGTTCACCCAATAAAATAAATGAAACAAATTGAACCTTTGAAATTTGTTGTGTGTATTATGTAGTGCAACTGGAAGGGACATAATAGGGCGACTAAAGGATATATATATATATATATATATATATGTATTTTGGGTAAGTTACAAACACATCTGATGGGTCTTGAAACCATGATCTCACCCTCTGCCTAGCACTTAAAAGGGGAGAAGGTACCAATTGAGCTAGAGCTCGTTCACAACAGGGCAAGTCAAGGATCTTGAACTTGAATCAATTGAATTGAATAAACACCTATGGACATTATCTTTAGAAGTTTGAAGAAATCAAAGTTTCTTGTATTTTGGTGACCATCTGTTTCTTACTTGATTATGTCGCCCAGGGTTTTGTATGTGAAATTACACACAAGTTAAGGGGTTTGCCCCAAACTTCCGTACCCTATCAATTCTTCAATTTTTTACAATTTACAACTTTTTTCTGTTTAAGTCATGTCCTTTATTGATCTGCTTAGTACTTACCATAAAACTAAAATTTGTAACCATAGTTATGTTACTAATAATTTGCACATAAAGATTTTGCACCGAAAGTGAACAAGGGAAAGGAAAATCAAATACAAAAATTGCAAGAGTCTAGGAAAACAATAAAAGAAGGGAAAGATTTATTTTGCAAAGCAAACAACCAATCCCTTAAAGTTCTAAAAAAGAGAAGCTTGAGATCCGGAATAGATCTCTCAGAATCTTCAAAACATCTACTATTCCGCTCCCTCCAAAGGCACCACAATAAGCAATGAGGAATGATAGACCAAATAAAACCATTTCGATGATTACCCCTCCATCCCATTTTATAGGAAAAGGAAGAGCCAGTTGAGCTATAACTCACTGTAGAAAGAGGTTTTTTTTTTTTTTTTTTGATAGGTAAGAAAGAGTAGTTTATATATATAAATTGAGAAAGAAAACAGGCAACACAAACTGCTATTAAATACAAAACAAATCCTTTTTCATCTTGAATAGATGCTAAAATACAGCACATGAATTAGTATGACTATATACCTGGTATTGAGGCCTACTCCAGAGCGTACCAATTGAGCAAGACGAGGAACCAATGGATCTAATGATTCAGTATCTACAACATTTATGCATATGTCAAGAGTTTCCCACATGGGAGAGCCTTTTGCAATCGAAATTCTCAAATGTTCGAGCTTCTCTGTTTGTATTCCAACATTTGCTGCATGCAACTGGAACAGAAAAGTAAATAAATATATGAATAAACTAAACAGCATGAGCTGATATAAATGCAATAATGGCACAAAGATTATGTTATACCTCAACATAATTGAGCCCTTGGTCTTCAAGGCTTGATAAACTTTCCAGCATGCAGCAAACTAAATCAGATAAATGTGGACGAACTGCAATTCCTGCACCCTGTAAATAAGGCACAAAATCCAAGAGCAATTTTTAATAAAAGGGGATATGTAGTTTTTGACAGAACCAATGAATGAAAGAAATTAATGACTTACACCTTGGCTATTGATTAACAAGTATGCTAATTAAACATGTGACAGCTTGAAAGTTGTACTACCAGAATCAGTCACTTAGGAACAAACAAAAAATAAAAAATAAAGCACAAAACCTTATCAAGTTCAAGCATATGCAGAAAATGAGCTGTTAAACCAATCCACAAAAATCATATAAAATATCAAGATCTTATATCCTTCTACAAGTCTCCTTTATGGCCACTATAGTAAACAGAACAATTGACCATATCCCACTGGGCATTTGTGTTGCCAAAGCTTAGCATCTGACAACTTATATCATTATAACGGGAGAGAATAGAGTGAACATGCTTTTCATGTCCTTCCCACTAATCATTTATGCGCTTTAATATAGAAACACCTTGATGCCTGCTAGATCTTATGTGACGCTTAATGATAGAAAAGTTGATCCTAGCAAGGTCTTGAGCAAATCAATGGTAAGTGCAGCCTCCACCCCACTTCAACATTTCTAACATCATCAAAGTGAAGCAGTTATTGCTTTACTACGCAACTGAAGAAGATGTTTCTGCTAGTATTCCAACTTGAGGACAAGTTTTTTTTTTTTAAGAGGAGAAGTCTCTGATGCAGGGCATTCTCTGAACTGTTTTGAGTGGTTGTTACTTGTTTGTTATTTTGGGCTGTCATTTTGCTTAAGTAACCAGGATGTAAGGGGAGTATAGCCTATTATTTGTTCTTAGAGTATACATAATAGAATTCCAACCCTTGTAATAAATTTTTCACTTGTAAAGAATTTCTTTTCCAATAACAAAGCCTGGCCTTATTTTCGCTCTTAAGTTCTCGACAAGCTAATCCTTCTCTAAACCCAAAATCTCTTCTCTCACTTCTTGAATCTGAAAGTTGGAAGCATTAGAGGGGCTATTGGAGCTAGAGCTCATTAGCTAACATCACAAATATATTGACTTTACAATGAAACCCATGATTATAGAACAAAGAATTAGAGAGTGAATAAAGTCAACAACCTAATACCTTTTTTTCTGATAAGTCTACAAACCAAAACTAAAAATAAAAAAATAAAAAAAGAAAGAAGAAGAAGAAGAAGAAGAAGAAGAGAGATCATTTGATATTATATTAATGAATGAATAGAGTAAGGAAAAAGGTTCCTTGAGATCCTTGAAGGGAATATGAAAAAGCAATGGCAACATGTGGGTGTTGTGGAGCTTTTAGCTAGCTGAAAAGGCAAGTTCAGTTAGTGTCGTAATTATTACCCCTTGCCTCATGTGGGGTCTTTGGTGGCAAAGGAATGGTCAGACTTTTGAGGTTTATTAAAAATCTGCTCATGACCTGAAGCTGTTATTCCTCAAGACCCTGTTTGAGTGGATTAACGGTTTTGGGATGTTTTCTATTACTTTGCATGATTTGATTGATCAATGTACTTTAGCATTTTATTTTGGTACTGTTGTACAGTTCCTATGTACATGGGTGGCGCCCTTCTATCTTTATTTTTTAATGAAATTTTACTTATCAAAAAAAAAAAAAAAGGAATAAAAGAAAAGGCAATGACAACATAGTGAAATAATAAGGTTCGCATTGCAATTAATACAGCAAGTCAAACTAGCAATCTTCCATTTTGTCCTGTCTCCAGGCGCCAAGCCATCTGTCCAATTTCAATCTTGACTAGTTTACAAGATTGAATAGCCAAAACTTGTCTAGAACCTCGATTCAGTTGTTTTGCAAAAAAAATTAGGAGTTTATGTAACCCATGTATCTATAGGAACTTAAGAGAAGGATTTTCAGTTTTTTGCACCCTGTTTTAGTCTTCAAGCTACTAATCTTGTTACAGATATGGGAGTGAAAAAAGTAATTTCAAAAAGAGAAGACGAGGAAACATGCAGAGATCCACCAGGGCACATCAGAGATTTTTGGACAAGTGTTGAGATGGTCAAAGGCATACCTTATAATAAATTGTTGAACAGTGAAGAAACATGCCCATGAAACTGAGTACAACAGGAATGAGGATGCCAAAAGAAAGGAAATATGAAAAAATAGAAGACAAAATCAAAGGAGCTTGTTGTCAAGCTATAGGAGGCAACATGATGGTACAACAGTAGGAAATTCAATTAATGTGGACCAGCCCAGGTCAGTAATGCTTATCCAAATACAGTTAAGGAGAGATTTGATCCATGTTGAAGGTGCAGAGAGGAAAGGAGGGAAAAGAGTGGTTAAAAATGACATAATGGCTAACAATTCAAACAAGCATGAGGGTACAAATAAATTAATATGGAGAAAATCGTCAATGTAATTGACCCTAGTTGTGGGGATCAAATTAATCACAGAATGACAGAACCTATCTCATAGACCAAGGCTACTTTGCAAATTAGATGTTGAGAAGGCTCTTGATCATGTAAACTGGAGATTTCTTATGCAGTTACTAGAATGGGGTGGGTTCTCTGCTAAATGGAGGCGGTGGATTTTCTTTTGTATATCTATAGTTCGCTTCTCTATTATGATAAATGGCTCTCCTTGTGGGCTTTTTGAGAGTTCTAGGGGGTTGAGACAAAGCCATTGTCCCCTTTGCTATTTGTCTTGGTTATGGAAGCCCTTGGGAGAATGTTGGATAAAGCTGTTCATGATGATCACATGTCAAGCTTTGGTGTGGGTCATTTAAAGGGAAGATCTTTGGCGGTGTCTCATCTTCTCTTTGCGGACGATACTTTAATTTTTTGTGATGCTGATCTGGATTAGGTTTTGTTTCTCCGTATGATCCTCATTTGGTTTGAGGTGGTTTCTAGTCTAAAGATAAATTTGGGCAAGTCAGAGTTGGTTCCTATTGGTATGGTGCAAAATTTTGACTTATTGTTGAATGTCCTTGGCTGTAAACAATATAATCTTCCAATGAAATATTTGGGTCTTCCTTTGGGAACTAAATTCAAGGATAAGAAAATATGGAATCCAATTCTGGAGAAGATAGAATGAAGATTAGCAGGATGGAAACGTTTGTACTTATCCCAGGGAGGTAGAGTCACTTTAATTTAAAGCACTCTATCTAATTTACCCACTTATTTTCTATCTTTATTTCCTATTCCTATTGCTGTGGCTAACCGAATTGAGAAACTTCAGAGGAATTTCTTATGGGGTGGCATCGTTGATGAACCAAAATTCCATTTGGTTAAATGGGCTACTGGCTGCACTCCCATTGGTTCGAGTGGTTTGGGGATAAGGAAGGTAAGACTTTTTAATGAAGCTTTGCTTGGAAAATGGCTATGGAGATTTGAAATGGAGAGGGCTGCCCTTTGGAGGAAAGTGATAGCGATAAAATATGGCTGTGGATGGGGTGACTGGTGTACTAGGCCTATTAATGGCCTATATGGTGTTGGCTTGCAGAAAACTATTAGTGGAGGATGGCCTTCTTTTTCTCGCCACATTCTATATGATATTGGGGATGGGTCTAGGGTGAAATTTTGGCAATACCGTTGGTGTGGTGAAACATCTCTTGCAATCAACTATCCTGAATTGTTTAGATTTTGCCGATATCAGGAGGTTAGTGTGGCTGAGATTATGAAGTTTGATAATGGTATCCTGTTTTGGGATGTAAGTTTCTTTAGGGGTGTGCATGCTCAGGAATTAGAGGCACTGGCCGGTTTCATGTATACCATATATGGTGCTTCGGTGAGAGGGTTTGGCGAGGATAAAATGTGCTGGAAATCTGATAGAGAAAAGGGCTTCATGGTTAAGGATTATTATAGTAAGGGCTTCATGGTTAAGGATTATTATAGTCTCTTAGTGGGCTCTAATGACTACTGCATTCCTTGGAAGAGCATTTGGAAACAGAAGATTCCTTCTTGAGTAGCTTTCTTTGTTTGGACTGCTGCTTTAGGGAAATGCTTAACGATTGACAATTTACGAAAAAGGTAGGTTTGGATATTGGATTGGTGCTACATGTGCAAGTGTAATGGTGAATCGGTTGATCATCTTTTTCTTCATTGTCCGGTTGCAATGGATTTGTGGGCTATGGTGTTCAGTTTGTTTGGAGTGAGCTGGGTTATGCCACAATCTGTAGTAGGGCTTCTAGCATGTTGGCAAGGCAGATTTGGCCGTCATCGAAATGGGTAATTATGGCTAACGGTTCCCCATTGCTTATTGTGGTGCCTTTGAAGGGAGAGAAATAGTTGGTGCTTTGAAAATAAGGAGAGATCCATATCAGACTTGAAGCTATTTTTCTTTAGAACTTTAATGGATTGGTTTGCTACTTTGCGGAACCAATCATTTTTATCTTTTCTTGATTTCTTAGATTCTTGTAATTTTTGTTCTTGAGTGTTTGACCCCTTGTACTCTCCCTGTGTACTAGGGTGTTCCCCTTTTTTGACATCAATAAACTTATTACTTATTAAAAAAAATAACTTAGTCTATACCAACTCATAACTCCATAAGTTAGTTGTTGCATTTTTCTTAAAAGTGTAAAGTCATTAGTGCATTTATGGATTTATTTAAAAGTATTTCTTAATATCATTGGCACCTTTATTTGCTGTTGCTATTGCCTAAAGAATAGTTGATGTTGGGTACAACATGTCTTTTTCATTATATCAACAACATATATTTGATTTAATTAGAAATAAAGTCTTGTTCATAATATCATTTATTTGCATATCTTTTTTTTAATAAATATTTATTTGCATATCTTTAGATACAGCTCTTCAATAAAGAATCCCACTCCAAAGCCAAGCAAAAGGCTTCTACAATTTGACAGTTCAGTGAGATTTAGTAATAATGGGATGGCATTTTTTGACCTAGTTGGGGCAGCATACACAATGATACTATACTGTATGACAATAGTACTAGAGTTTTCTCCCATTTAGAGGACGCAAGCAATTCCACCTCCTCGTATCAAGATTCCCACATCATCTAAAAACAAGCAGATATAATCCCTTTCCTCTTATTGAAGTAGCCAAAGAATGTATATTCAATGTATTATCAAGATCAAAGATTGGTAAACCATTTAGCGTCCAGGTGTTACACACATACACGGAAAACATTATATATATATATGCATGTAATTATACCTTGAATAGACAAGAATATGGTTCTTATAAACAACTCAAAGTAACATTTCATAATGAGACCTCAACTGTATTGGACAGTCTGAACAATATCATTTGAGGTGATATTTAAAAGCTAGTACCACAGTAACAGAAAACTTAAGTTATTTTCACTAAAAAAAAGCGTACTGTACTGTAACACAATGCTAACCTTCGCTAGTTTTGTAACAACTTCGATAGATGCCTTACGGATACTGTCAACTTTACTTAATATGCCTTCCACAAGCAAAAAAGGAAGAACAATATTCATGGCTTGACTTGCATCTGAGATTTCAGTTAAGGATGCATCACAAAGCCTCTTAGATAATGAAGTTACAGAACGGCATAATTTATCACCAGAAGTACGAACTGTCTCTTTTATGTCATCCATGGCTCGAAATGCTGCTGACCATAATTTCTTCAAATGCTTTCCGACCTACATGTCAAAAATACAATTAAATGATATCGCCAAGCAGCAAACGCAAATGATATTTTAAAGATGCTGTATGTAGAAAAATAGGAACAATCTGAGTATAAGATGTATCAGATGGTATTGGATTCTGCTGAAAGTTATCGATGAATTCACATCTCCATTAAAAGGAAAGAATGGCCATATTGTGGATGTATATACAAATACAGAAACTTAATCTTGTTACTACAGTGGTAAAAAACGAAGAGTAAAGAAGGGCTTTTAATATTTCGGATTCTGCTGTGTATTGAACAAGATCAGGTTTGAGTGGACGACAGCAGTTGGGATGTTTTCCTTTTCTAATTTATCAGAGCTTATTGACTTTTGTAATTTTAGATCCTAGCTTGTTGAGCTGTTAGTATACTGCACTATACTTTTTTTTTTAATAAATTTTTATTACCTATCAAAGAAAAGATCAGGTTTGAATCCAATTAGTTTAAGTCCAAATCACAGAAATGAAATGAACTTTGAATCCAACTGTAAAACCAAGATTCTGGATTGTAAATTTTTTTGATAGGTAAGAAAGATGTATTATCAAAGAACTGTTAAATGCAAATTAGCACAGAGCAAAAAAATAAGTACAAAAAAAATAGAGAAAAGCAAGAACATAAAAGAAGCACTAATTGCAAAGGATTCTGGATTGTAATGCATCCATATCTGTCTTATATAAAGAACAATGTACTCTTATAGTCTTATTTCCCATTAAAAAGGCCAAATCATTGTATAATTTTAATAAAAATATGGACAAAGTTTAGCCATAAAATTGTGTTGTAGCCCAAGGCTACAACCTTACTCAATATCTTTTTATTGGAGATGAATTTTGACAAATAGATCATTGGATTACATCTTCTTCTTATAACTTCCATACTTGTAAAATTTCTAAAAATTAAAGATCAATAACTATGTCATCAATAAATTGTTTAAATTGCAAGTTTTTATAATTTAGAATTATGCATAAAATATAAGCGCTTATAGATCATATAGTAAATAATATACAATTGACACAAAATTTGACATGTGTATTAAGAAAGTAAAAAACATGTAATTCAACGGTTAGATTTCAAAATATGTAGTAATTTTTATTTTTATTGATGACACAAATCATAAAGCTTACTTAATTTTGAATGTCACAAGGCAATGGAGTAGATGATCAATAGTCTCCCCATCCCTTTTACACATACAACACCAGTCTAAGTCTAATGATTATACAACACTTATTAAGGTTATCAAAAGTTAGAATTCTCCCCAAAGTTGATGTCCAAATGAAAAAGCTAACTTTAGAAGGAACTTTAGGCTTCCATAGACTCCTCCAAGGAAAAGAAAAATGAAACGTGGAATGTAAAATCTTATAATAGGATCTAACCTCAAAGACATTCGGTGAAGAAGGGTTCTAAAACAGAATATCCACCCCACTCTGCCTTATCAACACCATATAAAGTACATTCATAAAAGAGGCAAAAGACACCATTTCCCAATCATAAATCAGTCTAACAAAGCTAATGCCCTAGTGGTAATAGCCCCCAAGTAAGTCAAATGATCCACAGTGGTGGCCCATCACACTAAGAGTCATGCCAAAAATTAATAGAAGAGTCATCACCTACCTTGAAACTGTTGGACCGATGAAAACCCTCCCAACCCTTCCTGATGAATTTCCAAAGACTAACCCCATACGGACCTTGAGTTCTGTTTCAGCACGTCCTGAATATAAATTCTAGAAGTTGACACCACTCCATACTTTCCCCAAGGACAATCCAGTAATCAGATTGAGGCACAAGGACAATCCAGTAATCAGATTGAGGCATGATATTTGCAGCTTATTGTAGTTACAAGCCCAGGATAAGAGATACTAAAATTTTTTCAAACTCTGCATTGCAAAAAAGTTTGTAAGGTGAGTTATGGTCATTGGTGTTTTGTTTGTTTGGAATTCAATGGGTTATGCCACATAAGGTTATTGAGTTGTTTGAGTCTTGGCAAGGTAAGTTTGGGAAACATCACAATATAGATTTTTGGAGACTTGTGACAAATTACTTGATGTGTCTATTTGGAGTGAAAGGAATGCTAGATGTTTTGAGGGATGTGAACGGTCTTTGCTAGAGATTAAGTCTTTTTTCTTACATACTCTCCTTGTATGGAGTGTGGCTCTATTGCTTTTTTCTTGTTTTTCCCTTCTTGTTCTACTTTATCATTGTAATTTTGGTCCATGATTTTTGCCCCCACAGTACATTCCCAATGTACTCGGGTTGGCTATTTTTTTTAATAAAAATTTTCCTTACCTATCAAAAAAACTTGCAAGGTGTACTGATTAAGCCATGCCATACTAGGTAATATTTAAATTTAAAATTGAGTTCTGAATCAATATCCTAATCTTCTGAGAAAACTTGGTTTACTACTACTGAGCAACCTAAGCAAGGATTGTATAGGTTACAATGTCAAACATGAGTTTACAATATACTAGGACAAAGAAATGAATATAGACCTCCTCACCTGATCAAATTTTCGTCCTTGGATGATATCTGCAAGGGCAAGACAGGATGCCTCACGTGAACGCCAAAGCCTCGATCCACATTGTATTAACAAATCATCAATAATGAGGTCCAAGTTTTCATCAATGGTTTTCTTTGAGTCTGTTACTAGTGACTTCCAGATGTGGGCCATTGCATCCTAAAACATTGCAAGAACAACAGGCAATGAGAAAATGACATTAGTAACATTAATTGGCCTAAAGCAAACAACAATATTAAGATATACAAGTTAGTATGCTCATTTGAAAGAGGGGGGAAAAGGAAACAAAATACTCGCAGAAACATACGCATTAAAGTGTGTGAAAATACAGAATGCAGTTGAAAATATTTACATTTTTAAGTAACAAACTACATCCAGTATAGAATAGAAATTCATAAATATAAATCAGAGCACTCAAAAATGTGTACCTGGACATTTTTATCAGGATCATATTGGTAACGAACAAGCCTTGGAATCAATGAGCGTAAATATGGTGTAAGAGCATCCCCTGCCTGCTTTGCTATCTTGGAAAACCCAAAAGCTGCACCCCTCTTGGAATTCAAAGAAGCTTGATAATTAGCAAGATCCATAAACTTATAGATTAAGTCGGGTTGCCCCATCTCATTTGCTAAGCTGCAAAGCTCCTTATAAGTGCTCAATTTCCCTCCACTTAGATTTTCACCAATAGTCCCCTCTTGAAACACTTCAGAGTCTTCAACAAGCTGCATAAAAACTCTAGAACTTCAGACTTCAATGGGAAGAGAGAGAGAGAAATAGAAGGTATCAGAACAGTAACTTATATATATAAGATACAGTAACTTATATATATATAAGGTATCGAAACAGTTACCTTGATGGCTCTTTTTCTCTTCCCTGAACCAGTCAGAGTGCTTACAAGTGCATTGACCAAGTTTTCCTTCATTGCTGCATCACCAATTTCATACACAATACTCATGCCATGAGAGGCCAACTCCTGTGTAAGTTCATTCTGTTCACCTAGTAAGTGTGAGAAAGCCTCCTGCATTCATATGAAAATGTTTTATACTCAGAAATCCAATTATGGTATTACAAGAAGCTGGAAAGAAGGTTTTAACATCGACGCCTCTTTGGTGTTTGCAAGAAAATGCAGCCGTATAGAATATTCATTGGCAGCATTAGCATTTGCAATTTGTACTAATAACAACAAAAAAACCTTAATCACAAAACTTTGGGGTCAGCATGCATTTCTTCTTCTTGAATTTCGGTACAATGCAAACAAGTAACTCTCAAAGATAAGAAAAAGGGGGGAAAATAACACAATAGATATTTTTGACTTGTAAAGGAATGGCAAACCTGAATTTCAGGAAGCATTTGTTGAATGGCTGGGTGATGGCCAGCATACATTGTAAGTGATAGCAACCAGACAGTTCCGGAACAGCGCTCTTCTTTTCTGGTACTGTATAAAAGAACGTCAAAAAGCTTTCTAGTAATTGCATCTCTAACCATGGCATGACAATCATCATTCACTTTGCCTTTCTCAACAGGGCCATATTTTGCAAGTGATGAGGTCACATCTCCAGTAAGGAAGTTTGAAAACATGGAAAGTGAAGTATAGTTAGTTTTGAGAATCGCATCGGCAGTCACAGGAACACCACCCCACAAAAATGATAGAGCCTCCCCAGCAGCAAAGAGGATATCTTCAACCTGTAAAACTCCAAAGTTGTAATTATTAGGGTTTTTCCAATCTCATCCACTAGGGTACAACTTAATCCAAAGCAACCTAAGAACTGAACAGAACCAATCCCTTGGTTGAGTTTGGTTCAGTATTTAAGCCATTTTCGCTTGGTCACAAACTCCTTATTCAAGAGATAAATAATTAACCAAAGTTACTCAAATTTAAAGATTAGAGGTTTGGGAATAAACGCAACCTGAGAATCATCCTTATTTACATGACATAAAAGGCCTATGAATGTGCAAACGTGTAGTCCTGTACTCATTGCTTCAAGTTAGAGATTTTTAACTTATTACAAAGCATAAGATGCAACAAACAACCCATTTCATCAACATTTAATTGCAATGAGGAACAAAATCCTCTTACTAATTTTTCCTTTTCTCTTAGTAGCTTTTTTTCCCTTTTTCTTTTTCCTAATTTGTTTTCCATCTTGGGTTTTTCTGGTGTAATCATGATAATGATTTCCACCCATCAAGATTCCCCACATATCATATAGAAAAAATAATAATTTTGACCTGAACCAAACCAGGATTTACACGTATTGGGTTGGATTAATTCTACTTCATTGGAGTAATTCCATGTTAGAAAAAAGAGAAATGACCGCCACTGGTCTGGTTTTGGTTTGAGACTAAAGTCATCCCTTGCTGAATTTATTGTATCCAGATTTGTTTGTGTAAGTTTAAAAAAATGAAAACACCATGCTAAATAATATTTACAAGCAGTCCAATGCGTGTACAAGCACATTAGCTGATTAAGAAATTACACCTACCTTAGACCGGCTAAGACTGAAAATCAAATCAAGGGCGATATTTAGATGTGAGGATGCTGTTTCCTTTACACATATATGTCCAATGGAAATAACAATCTTCTGAATCGCTTTAATATCATCACCAGAAAGTAGCTTCCTCAACTTTTCATGTAAAACCGTCAGAATGTCAACTGCATTTAATAAATGGGTTTATGTGATACCTCAAGTATAGCTGTAAAGATATAACAAGTACAGTACAGTAAAAGCAATCCATGAGGTTTCAGCAAATGCACAGAAACTTCACCTGAACTAGAATCATTAATAAGTGGAGGCAATGAAACACGCAGCCCAATATGACCTAGTGCCTGCATTGCAATTGAGGCCAGTGTGGCAGTCTCTGAAACAACAACATCAACCAGGCACTTAAGAGTAGTCTGAAATAATGTCTCTGGAATCTGTCAAAATATTTAAGAGAATTACAAATGCAAGTAAAAAAAAAAAATCAGATTTTCAGTTTTAATTGATAAAGTAACCTGCATTTAGAGAACAGAAATAATTAAAGTAAAAAATAACAGAAAATTTTAGTCAGTACCAATAAATTTCACTGAGAGATGACGCAAAATTATGTTGGATACATGTCAGTACTGTATAGAACATTAGACATTCATTTGTAAAATTTGGCAACTTACAATTGAGTGTACTGTTTGAACCTATCCAACCCCATCATAATACTATTCCATAACCCACAACCATAGTTCCTTGAACAAGTTTTGTACTCTATCCACCCCAGTCCTCAACATACTTCACAGCAGTTTGTGTGATTTTATTGACTAATCGTACTATTGGTCTATGGTGGTTCCCCTATGTACATCTGGTATACTCCATACTGGCCCCTTTGCAGTGTTGGAGCCAACCAGCCATTCCAACTTTCATACATAGTACTCCCCTCCTTAATACTCCTCCCCATAACCCCCACACCACCATACCAAAAAAATAAAAAGTAAACCACCAAAGCCACTAACCTAAAAGCACCCTATTAAGAAGGAAGATTCCTAACAATAATTAAATTGGGATTAAGGCTTAGCTGTCTTCCTCTTCTTTCTACCCCTCACTGAATCTTTTTTCTTTTTTTCTTTATTTGGCAAGTAAAACATTTTAGGAAGTAAAACCAGCATTACCCCATCCATGAAAAGTAAAGGAACATCCCTTCCATGACCGAATGGTGTTCAAATAAATCATCCTTCCCATTCCAAAGGAGATCCCTCTGGCGTTTCTTAATCTATTAGAAAACTCAAGAGTAAGCTTATATTAAGATTGATATTCCTGCCTTTTCAAAGATACTGCCTCTTCTAAGCAGCCAATCTCTTTTCAACAGCTGCTGCTGCCTTAAAAGGGGCCATAGTAGTAATCCACAGTATGTAATCAGAAGAGAACACACATGGCAACCCAGCAACACCACCAAGTTCCAAATACTATCTTCTTACCCAGAGGGGAGAGTGGGGGGAAAGAATGAAAAAAGATACATAATAACATAACAACACAAACATTCAACTTACAGTAGGCGTTCTAGACATGCAATCTGCAGTAATATATCCTATTGCACATAATGCTCCATGCTGAGTCTCAAACCTAAACAGAGAAAGAATAAATAAAAGACTGAGAAATCTAATACAATTTACATATTCTGTTGCAAATATCAAATTCCTTACAAGATAACCATACAAACCTTAACTTGTGTGTTCCACTGATTGAGGCAATCAGCTCATGAATAAAAGCAGATGCTGCAGGCATAGGAAGAGCAGAGGAAGCTATTCCAAGTAAGCGTGCGACAGATTCACGAGTATCCAAGTCCACATGACTAAGTAGTGCCTTCAGCCATGACAACTTAAGTGCATAGTGTGAAGCAATCATCTAGATAGAACAATAATACGTAAGAAAAGAAAGATGCAACAACAAGAACCAGTGAAGAAACAAAGCAAGAGAATCTGTGCTAACCAACCTTTGGAAAGTGACATGCAATATCTATCAATGCTTTGGAAGCATTGGCATGCAACTCAACAGAGCCTTCAAAGGATATAGCATGCTCTAGTAATAAACACATTGCTTCCACTGAAGACTGAAATTCAGATGATCCTTCTAGAGAGTTGTTCAGTTCCAACTCTGACTCGAAGCACTTCAACAAAAATTTAATCATAGCCACATATGTTTTTGATGGGAAAAGAAGCTTATGTTCCCTTGTTTCATTGGACTCTAACAACTTCGGTTGCTGCTTAAGAATATAATCTAGCATGACACCAAGTTTTGGGTATCGAAGATCAAGACTTTGAGTCATTATCCGTCCTTCATCTTTATCAGGAAAAAGGCCTTCAAGTGCCATTTCCCTAAAAAATTAAGGGGGATGCAAGTGTTATAATTTATTGATAAAAACTATCTGAGTTCTTTCTTCATCTGACAGAAGGAAATTACATTAACAACAAAACATCATCATCATGTACTTATCAAAAAAAATAACGGCGTTAGTTAAAATTGTTAGATTTCAAGAAAGAAATAATACAAAAAGATGAGATATAGATCTAAGAATCAAAACGTACAAGACATTATGAAACAGAATGGCATAAATTGTTTTCCATTCAATCACTTCATTCCAAAAGCAAGATTATAAAGAAGTTGAATTATAAATTGAATGTAAATTTTATTTATTTTAAATTATTGTACACACACACACATATATATATATAAAGAGAGCCAGAAAGACAGACATAAGGAGAGAATTTTCTGCAAATTAAGCAGAGACCATTCCAAATACAAAATGAAAATTTACAGTACCTTATGTCCAACTTAGAATCTGCAGTTCCAAGGATACAAATAAACCGACTTGGGCAATGTTGCATATCATATAAAGAAGTAGCCCATCTCAGAGCACAGAACCGTACTTCACTTTTTTCCTGGTCAGCACCAATAAGTTAGCCATATATGGTTGAGCAGCAAGTTTCTTTAATGAATCATAGAAATTCTTATCCTCAAAGGAAGAACAAAGAGCAACAGACAAACGAAGTCAACAAATTAAAAGTGTGATACCTCTTGAGAACTTTTCAGTAAAAGAGTTTCCAAATCCCTTAGCACTGTTGCAGGGGCTTCCTGATGCTCAGATAATATAGCAGCATTAATTAGATTATTATAAAGGGCATGTGATGCAGAATAATCAAAACAAAAAAGTTAATATCATAGAACATGGCTCAGATGTACAGGTGCAAAGTGGTCAAGAAGTCAAATACTTCTGAATTGTAAGTTGTCAGCTTTATCAGCAAGCTAATTGTATTCACAAAAATGTGAATGCTTACGGTAAAGCAAAGAAAGAGAATGTCCAACAAACAAGAAGCATTCAAGCCAAGTAACCCACCCATCTTTAACTCAAATAAACATTTGGAATATTTCTGACTGCACTGAGGAAGCTATGAGCATATAAATAAAGGTTGAGAGTGCATAATGACAAAGAAACAGAATTTAACTCTTGTTTTTCAGTTTTTAGTGGCCTTCCACCTGCAACCCCACCACCCCAAACAAATCTCCATCTCTACAAAGACGCCTAACTTAAGCTTTAGAGCACTAACCAATAATATACTTAAATTGATTGTAGGTTATAACTTGTATTGCAAAAGAAGATATGAATAGTAAAATCCAAATCAAGCAGTTGGGTATAAATACCACTCTTTCTAGGACTGCAATCAGTGATAACATATATTGGAAAGAATGGTTCACTTTCCACATCTTGAAATGGTTTTAAAAACCGGAACGGACAAAAAACCGAAAAAGGGACAGTTTATCAGTTTTGTGGTCTGACTAGTGACGTCATAAATAATTTAATTAAATTATAAAAATAAATAATAAGTCTTTTCATATAACTAATAAGCTAATAGTAGTAAATATGTTTAGTTAAAAATATATAAAAAAATTTAAAATGATTTAAGTAAGCTTTTAGATCTTATATTTACAAAATAAAAATACTAAAATATAACCAAAGACTTATTTAGCATATGAATTAATTAATTATATATAATATATTAATATTTAGTTAATATATAATTATTTGGTTATTTAATTCATAACTATATATAAATTTATGCTCATTTTCGTGTTTTTATATTAATGAAATGAGATGATACTGTTTTTTTTTTTTTTTAAGAAAAAGAAATGTCATGATCACTCATGACTTCACGATTTATGACTAATGGAAAAATTTTACTACCCTGCATGCCAACGACATGGCACCACATGGAACACACAATTGAATGGAAAAAAATTTTAAAAAGCCTATAACCAATAGAAAACTGAAACGTGGCACAGCATTAAATATCTCAACCTACCCCAACTTCTTTCTATGCTATCCCTCTATTTCGGCATTTGCATTTCAGTTTCTTCAAATACCAATTTTAAACTTTCAAATGTTTCATACCAGTATACCACCACTAAAGCAGACAAGAGCAGCCAAAAAAGGCCTCAACTGAAGCACAGATCATATCATTGTAAAATTGTAAATCTGCTTCATCTTTGAGCTTCTTCCTCAACACAAAGATGGTAAATCTGATGTTTTTGCCTTTTTGGGGTCATTGTGGCCATTTTAGGCTTCACCACTTCAAACTTAAGAGCATTTTCAAAATAAAAATCTCTCTTCTCCTTAAATCTGAAACAAGATTGCTCTCTTTTTTTCTTTTTTCTTTTCAAAAACACAACAGCAGAAGTCTTTTATAAAGAACTGCTTAAAACCAGTTTAATCGTACTGATTTCCGGTTTTGCCGGTGGAACCAGCGGTTTCTGGTTTTTTGCAGTTTTTCTCTTATTTCCGGTTTTTAATAATAACCGGACCGGATTAATGTCCGGTTCCCAGTTGAACCAGCTGGTCTAGTCCGGTTCGGTTTTTAAAACCATGCATCTTGAAGACAAGACCAAGGAATTGATTGGTTGGAGTAAATGTAAATGATATTGATTAGAAAATTCAAATTCAAAATATATTTGTAATAAATTTATAGTTGACCTATTTTAAAATTCAATGAATCTCATTATAAACATGGTTTCCACCATAATGTACTGTCAATCAAGTGAGTTAAAGATGTTGCCCTTTAGCATTTGTTGTTCTGGACAGGTCTTAGTGACTAAATGATGGTAACTATATCTAATTCTACATCAAATTTATTTGAGGTAACTTTTGGGCATATAACTTATACACTTCAATGGCTCTCTTTGAAATCCTTGTATAATATCCTTTTAACTAATATAATGGGTCTCTTTTAATCCTTCCATACTATGTCACAGATCTCAAAGATATCCTCTCTGACAATCTCAATTGTCTATAAATGAGTTTGTCCAGGATTATAAATGAATCTCAGACATCCTTTCTCTCATTTGGATCAGTTGGAGCATGAGTATTCCGTAAATAGAAGAATAGTCTTAAACATGTTTCCCATCATGAGCATTTTCCTTAGAAAATAGCAAGGGTAGATATAAATACTAAAAAATACACCTTAATAAATAAAACAAAACAAAACCTTCCCTGCCACTGAACCAACCAGTATCACGTAGCAATAGTTCAATTGACAAAACCACAACAGAATTGCTAAAATTAACTTCACTAAAGTAGCGATGAGAAACAACAGCTTTGTGAATTAATTGCCACATCAGCGAAAGAGAATTTATTAATGATATATTCAACCCAGTGAAAAAAAAAAATACTAGCAAACCTTGTATGCTGCAGCAAGGGAATTGGTTGCTTCTTGAACAATGAAACGAAGAGACTGATCCTCTACTTTCAATGCATCAAAAAGACGTAGAGCCATGTCGATCTTACCACTGAGAAAAAAAATAGCCATCAGAACTTTTTCCCCTCCTACACAATGTTAAGAAATGCCTAATGGGGGGTCACAGAAGAAAGCAGAAAAGTTGGGTGATGAACCTGAAAAGTTGAGGCATGCGCTGTGCTAACAACCCAATTGCTTGAAAAGCAAAAGTCTTGGTGTCCCTAGCAGTAGCATCTGGGTGAATTTAGTACACTAGATCAATCAGAATGAAGTTCTACAAAGCCTAATAAAATAAAATTTTATACATACATACATGCATACATACATAAATACACACACACACACACAGATATATATATAAGAAGTTCAAAGAACTTCAAATGCAGGACCTGATTTTGAATCTGAATAACTGTCAAGTGACTTCAGGATTCCAGTGAGTATAACTGGGCCAATAAGCTTAAGTTGATCAATTTTTGCCTGCATAAATAATTATCAAAATGAAGTGAGGAAGAAGAGCATCAAAATCTCTAATTTGGTCATGTGCAGAGGAGAGTGATTAATACACCAGTAAGAAAGTGTGAGTTAATTCAGTTAAGGGAACAAAAGAAGTTAGAGGAAGACCAAAGATAACATTAGTAGAAGTAGTTAAAAATGACATGTCAATTAAGGAAGTAACAAAAGTTATGACTTTGAATATAATAAAATGGAGGAAAAGAACACATGTGGACCCAAACTAATCTTGTAGAGGATCCATAGCTGACCCCAAAAAATTTGATACAAAGGCCTTGTTGTTGTTGTTGTTGTTTTTGTTAATGTAGAGCAACAACGACTAACAGTTGATGGTTAGCTATCCCATGCTCACATTTGCATTGCAATTGGGGCACACGCAGCATGGGGTGTTTCACTACACATGATAAAGCTCCAACTTGAACAAGAAAAAACCTTTCTAATACAAAAAAAAAAAAAAGGACCCCCCATTGTTCAAAGGCTACAATATGTTTTTCATCTGGAAATTTGATCCAAGTTTGATTTTCATTCTTCAATATTAAATAATCAAAAATCAAACAAACAAACTGCAATTTTTTCCCCGAATTTTAAAAAGTACCAATTGCTTCCTTCTCTCCTTCAGCTACTAAAGGAATTGCGTACTAGGCAAGCAGAGTACTAACACGGCACATTAAAAAGTTGAGGTTGGTCATGAATAAATTATGAAATGACAAAATTGATACCTTTTATATTTTCCACAAAATTGCAACCTTTTACATTTGGAGGACGAAGATTGAATTTAGATCAAATTTTAGAGACAAAAGTGCATTTCAACCAAAACATATTAAAATTGACATGATTCATGGCAAACATCAATTAACTTATATACCAAACACGCAAAA
Source organism: Quercus robur (assembly GCF_932294415.1). Classification (NCBI taxonomy): domain Eukaryota; kingdom Viridiplantae; phylum Streptophyta; class Magnoliopsida; order Fagales; family Fagaceae; genus Quercus; species Quercus robur. Next base: position 17,045,789 of record NC_065534.1, on the reverse strand, counting down.
TCTCTTAGTCATTAAAACGTCCCAACATATGTAATTTTAGATGTATGCTAGCGTAGGAAACTAGAACCAAAGGTTTGATCATAGCCCACAAAATGTAGTATCTAACATCTAGAACTTATAGTGGGAACCACAAATAGGAGCCTGCACTAGCATGAGCACTCTTTCAGAACACCAAAGACAAAGAAGAAGTTATAAGTTCCTTACGTGTTTAAATACCCAGACAGTAAACTCCATTCCCAACTGCTTCAACCTTGATGTGGTACCACTTCCTATCACATTTAAGAATTCAGGAAACCAAAGAAAAATAAGCATAAGGACATTCTATCACACAATCAACATGAAATTACCAAAATTAGAAAAGAAGATAAAAGTAAATCTGCCCTTTTATGATCAAGTAGTCAAAATGATGAGGTTTAGATAAACTATCACAAAATACAAAAATCCAAAACCTTGGATATGACATTTCTATGACACTGCATTATTAAAGTAATGTACTTATACATAAACCCTACAAATTGCAGTACCAATCAGTATTTCCTGTTCTAAAAAGCATTTAGCCTTTCAAGCTCCTTTGCCCAAAGTAAAGTGTTCAATACAAAAGGATGGCATGAAAATGGGGTTGCTGTTAGTTTGTATGTTATTTACAATTTTAGCAATATGAAGATTTATGTGTGACACCAATGGCAACAAGGCTTACATGGTTTTCAAAATCAAGTGATAAGTATTTGTGGTTAAATACTTGTGTACTCTGGCAGAATCAGAAAGACTGCATGACAAAGGCAATGGAGATAAGGATAGATATAGATTCTTTAACAGTCCGTGTTCCAAAATAATCTAAGGATGCATTTTTTTTCAAGATTATTTCCACTATTGAGTTTTACCACATTCAATACAGATTACATTTTCTTTTATAAGTATTGATTCCATACAGATTACATAAGGCATGAAACACAGATCCTTTGTTATTAAGCTTGATGCTTCAAAAGGTGAGCGAAAAGTTAATGCAATTTTTTTACCAAGATTGAAATGCATGTCTAGTGCTCATTGGAAAGAAATCAATTTCTGTGCTAGAAAAGCCCAGGCCAGATTTCTTCAAACTTGGGGAGAATGATGCAGCCATGGAAAGTCCTAAATTTCTATGTGATTTCCAATATGACAATTATAAGGATGTTTGCCTCTCTTTTTTTAAAGGAAACATCACTTTATGTAAAGGGGAGAATGCTACAGTACAAAGAGAGTACATTAGAGCAACTCTTAAGAAGTATATTCTAAAATTTAAAATATCAATCAATTCTACAAAAAAGCAGAATTAACCCTACCTAAGACAGACATCTAGTTATACAAAGTTCTTAGGTATAAAGATTTGATCAAGATCAATGTAAGCTCAGCCCCTTCAAAAGTTCAGATAATCTTCTCTCCAAATTACCCACAGAAGATGCCAAAAAAAAAAAAAAAGGACTCCCAGATTTTACCACTCACAGAGTGACCATAGTTTCCTTGCAAAGAAGAGAACAATTCTACTACCGTGGCATCACCCAACAAAATGATTGCGTTTATTGATCTTTTCACAAGTCAGCATTACTCAAGCCCCACTGGGTGTGTGTAGTTTACCAAAACAAAACAAAATATTTGCAACCCAATAACAATGCTTCAGCAAATCTAGCAACAGGAACAATCCAGATGCAGGACAAACCAGAACAATGCAACAGAAAAATAAATGATAAAACCTAGGAGTCGGCACCTAGGGTTGCTTGGAGTAAACACCAAGTAAAGGAGAACCACTAGGAGTCAGCACTAGACCACGGATTTCAATCGAAACTTTATTCATCAAAAAAATCTCTCTCCATAGGAGTACAAAACTTAGCTTATCTAGGAATGCTAAACCTTAATTCTGTAAGAAACCCTACTTATTGAATGACAAAAATACCCTAGACTTTAAATAAAAATACTAATTAACCTAATTAATTACTAGGGCCCAAACAAAAATACAATTGTCTTGCAAAACAATAAACAACTAAATTAAAATAATGATCTCTGTGTCTCCAGCATCAAGTCCCCATGTTTGAAATGGAACCATTCCAACAATGGGCAAACACAAAGTCAAGTTATATATATTATAAAATTAAAAATACATATATATTATAAAATTTAAAAAAAAAAATTAAGAGAAGCTAAGTACCATATATGCAGCCAAATATGCACTGCAAAGTTGATGGGAAACTGTTTGCGGCCATTACAGAATGGCAGAAAATAGACATCAGTCTGGATTTAAGAGCAGGATTCCCAGGATTGACTCTTAAATCTGGTTCAACATTTTCTGCTCCAACATTACCTACAAAAATCGTAATTATGTATCAAATATGTACTAGCATGATAGGAAAGAGGGTGAAAAAGACTTGCAAAAACCAATGTATTTCTTCCTCAAAAAAAAAAAAAACCAATGTATTTCAAACAAAAGCCTTAACATAAATTTTTCAGATAGAAAATATTACAAATGTAAACTCCTCTTATTCAAACTATAAGCCAAAGCATACTAGCAGTCGCTATCATCAAATACTCAAACGAACCTTTAATCATGATCAGGATAAAAGGATGAGTCATAAATATTGTGAAAAGTGATTTTCTTCACATATTATCACTTCATGACCTTCTGTTACTTCATTATATCATTTTTTAGCAACTGTATATGAAAGCTCCCAAGACTTGCAAGGAGATTCAGATTCATTACAGTTAGTACAATCTAACAAATCCAACTAATAAAATTATGGTCAATTACCCATGGAATCTCAAGGTTAAGTATATGGTAATGATTTCCATCATCCAAAGATATTTTAAAAAGCCAAACTAATATGCCAAAATTATCAAAAAAAAAATTTCAATTTAATGATAGAACTTATCAACAGATCATTTACTTCTTCATTGTGATATTGCTAGAGAGTTGTGGGTCATGGTTTATGACTATTTGAGATTAATTGGGCTAAGCCTAAAGGGTGATTTATTCATTAGCTTGTTGGAAGGGACAGCTCAGACAGCATCGTCATATTTGACATTTGGAATGCGATTCCTTAGTGCCTGATATGGTATGGTGTATATGGAAAGCGAGAAATGCTTGTGGCTATGAAGGGTGTGAGAGATCAATTTTGGACTTAAAGCTTCTATTATTGCGTTCCCTGTACGTTGGATTGCTACCACTAGTTGTTATTCCTTTTCAAAATGATAGTGTTTATTGATCTTCATTTTCTTTTCTTTTTTCGAATAAAGCAACAAAAAGGTTTTTTTTTTTTTTTTTTTTTTGATAGGTAATATGAGAACTATTTTTTTTTATAAGATAAAAAAGAAACATACAATGTTTATTGATTGTTTAATTTCAGATGATAGCTGTTTGGTATCTCTTGTATGCATTCCCTTTATTGAAGTTGCACCCATTTTTGTGCTTTTTTAATAAAATTTCTTAATAAAAAACGGATAAGATATCTAGCGAGGAAGAGAATGTGGGAAAAGAACATCACTTGATCAAATTATAACAAATCCATTACATCAAATTTAATTAAAAAGATAAATTAAGAATTACATACCATTAAATAATATAAATAGTTTGTTTATCAGGTTGGGATTCTCTAAATTCGCACCAGAACCCTTCTTCTTTAAAAGCTCCTCCCCTCTCTTAACAACAGGCTCCTGCCTTGAATCAATCAATCATAAAATAACACATTATAATTGATATATTAAACAAACCAAAGTAAAAAAAAGATAAGAAATATTTAAATTAACTTAAATAAATATACAAGAGGAACTATGACGTACCAATCTACACAAGCAGCCACATATATAGGATAAACAAGCTCAGGGGCGAACTCCATGGCTTCAATAACATTCAAGATCCCCAACTGCTTACAAAAAAAAATATATATCTATCTCATGAAAGAATTCAAGGCATTGACCAATATAGACTGCGTGCATACATGTGTAAGGAGAGATATGTTGGTGCAAGTTGATAATCAGCTAATTTTTACACTAAGGAGGAGTTTGCAATACATGAGAGCTGGATGAGTATAGTTCTGAACTGAAAATTATGTTTTGACCCCTATGTAACTAAACAGAGGAAATTAAACATGTTTATTGTGGATTCTAGTGCAAACAAATATATTAACCACATGTACCAAATCTAAACCAACACAAGTAAGAACACAAAGGTTTGGAATGAAGTGCAAAACCAATGAAGAGCCTATTCAATGGACAACCACTCCGGGAAATCCAATCCCATTGAAAATATACTATAAAGGAACAGTTACAATTAGTCAGAACTCTCAAACCTTTGTAACCTAGACTCTCTATATAACGTCTGCAAACACATGCTTACCTTCTTACCAAAATAGTACCAGAACCTATGGCATCCATTTACAGTGATATTCTCCACATCACAAACCAAACCTCTGTCACTTCAAGGACCTCCATTAAGATTTGCTGCAGTTTTTTTTTTTTTTTTTTTTTTTTTTATAGGTAAAAATAATATTATTGAAATGAGGCTACTTTGTGAGAATAAGCACGAAGTAGCCTAAAGAATTACAATGGGAGAAATATCTACACATGAATTAATTCTTCAAAAGAGTGAATAGAGTTACTATCAATAAGACCCGATACAAAAGACCACTCATAAACAGAACTAATGAAGGATGCTTGCAATTGAGATGACGCGCACTCCACATCTTCAAAAGTACACCGGCTTCGTTCCCTCCACATAGTCCACATCAAACATAAAGGAATAAGATTCCATATATCTGAATTCGGGCCTCAACATCACCACACACATGGTAAATCAAAACCTTCTCCGGTAAAACCCACTAAACCCCAAACATCATGAATATACAGCTCCACAACTTGAAAGCCAAGCTACAATAAATCAAGAGGTAATCCACAATCTTCCCACTACAATGGCACATACAACACCAACTCACCATTGAATAAACTCTCTTGATGAGATTCTCAAAAGTGAGAATTTTCCCCCAAGCCACTGTCCACACAAAGAAAGAACCTCTTTGGGGGGCCTTGGCCCTCCATATGGCCTTCCAAGGAAAAGTCAGAGGGCATGAGCCCCGCAATATCTCATAAAAAGATTGCAAAGCGAACTCCCCAGTACTCTTTAACTTCCATCTCATCCTATCATTACTTTCCCTAAGGAGAATATGAGAATCTAACAAATGGAAAAACGTAATGTCTCATTAAAAGATTGCAAAGTGAACTCCCTAGTACTCTTGAACTTCTATCTCATCCTATCATTATTTTCCCTAAGAAGAATATGAGAATCTAACAAATGGAAAAATGAAGCCACCCCATCAAACTCCCAATCATTAAAATTTCTTATGAATTCCACATGCCAATAAGATTTGCTGCAGTGAACTCACTGGAAAGAATCTTTGTGGTTTCAAATAAACTCACAATCACTCTCTTTAGGATCACAAGATGAGTGGGCAAAATCTAAAAATTTTTAGTTTGGCACAAGGAAGGAAAGGCAAGAAGTTCTCTCCATTGCTCTTGGTGTGTCAACCTTTTTCAATGTCAAATAGTCACGCAATATAAAGCTTATATAGTGGCATAAGATAGGTTTAATCAGGTCTTCAAATTGCACTTGGAAACGACTTTTGCAGAATTAAGCTCAAGAGAATGGCGAGTAAGTTACAGGCAATATCTCTATCTGATTAATGCTTTTGCATTTAATGATTTGCTTGAGAGAAATTTCTGTCTTCAATTTCTTCAGTGACACAACCCAATGTACCCAAAACACACAGAAACAAATATCCACAAAGCATAAGCAAGGCCACAATGTTAAAAACGAAGTTTAATTTTATGAACATAAATCATTTCCTGGATTAGATACCAATTAACAATGAAACCATTTGCTATTTAATAGGCATGTTAGATATATAATGAGCTTTTGCTCCAACAATCAGTTTGGAAAAATAACAAAATACTTAAAGTCAGCTCAAGATTGGATTAATAAAAACGACTTGAACAATCAACTATAATCTTGAAAGATGAATGTACTAATCATAAGCACCTAATTGCTCAGGTTGGCTTGATTCTTTACCCTAGAAAAGCTAAATAACTTGATCAATCCTAAATGAAAATTTGCTCTAGATTGCTAATAAATAAATGAAATAGCTTGAGCAACCAACCTCACAGCTCATTTATTTTAGATTTTTTTTTTTTTCCACGTAGGATTGGAAATAGGACAAGCCATCTAATTTATTGCAGTTGAATTGCCCCATAATAAATTCACCTTTGTCGTTAAAAGCATATCGCTTTTCAATTGATTTTTCCCACTAACACGACTGGCTTGAGCAATTGAAAGTCCAGGTGGACATCCTCCACTGCAAAGAAACATGAGTCTTCAAAGTCAGCTATGATATAACAAACAACATGCTTAGTGATCAAGTATCACAAAAAAACTAAATTGATTTCTGTACCTTTGAGATGGTGGTTGATACAAAACTGTATGAAGACAAAATTCAATGAAGAGCTCCCTATCCTGAGAATCATTTATTGATCTATACTTGGCAGTAACTTCATCATCAATTTGACTTGAATGACATTCACCAATCACCTAAAAGCAAGCAACAGTCGATATTTGTGAATTGCCATAACTCCGAAAGAAACCCAGATGTAAAATGGAATGCCACATAAGCTGTTTCTTAGAATTAATAAGTTAGCTAACTTTTGCCAATTTTCACTGAACTCAACCACGTCTTAACTCCAAGCATGGTCGGAGTCAGTCATGAGAATCCTTTTCACTGTCTCAACTAAGTCTTAATTTGAATTGTATTTAAGGTCAGTTATGAGAATCTTTTTCCACCATTCAGCCGTTTCCAACTTTAGCTGGTCGGTTTACCTTGAGAAACTCATTAAGAACACTAAGATATTTTTGTGTAGGAAAGGCCTCTAACGAGGACACAAGGCATTTTGGAAAGGTTTACAAAAGACGTAAGAATCCGAACTCTAAATCATGAATTTTTATTTCAGACTACAATGATACTACAAGTCTCACCAGGGATTTATCTAGCTAGTTTGATTGCTGGAAGTTTGTTATATGTGGGTCTTATGCTAAAACAGAGCTGCTGCCAGATTATCCTTTTTTTTTAAGTGCTTTATTTGATTTTAAAGTCAGGTATTTTAGTTTTATTGCCATGTAGGGTTTTATTTAAAAAGCTGTTTGTAGCCAAGATATGAAATAAGGACAATTTCTGGAATTTTCTAGAGCCATTGTAAGAAGCATTCAAACCCTAAAAGTGAATCCTCGAACTCTAGAGTAAATCATGGCCTTTTTCCCTCTTTTGTTATAATTTCTTGATCCTTTTACTTTTACATGATTTCTTGGTGCACCTCTCAAATACTTCCCTTTTACATAGGTTACACCCCTTTGAGATATTAAAGAATTTTTATTTCCTTATTTTTTCCAAAAAAAAAAAATATATATATATATATATGAGCTACTTTTGGAAGACCTTATGAATAATATGGTTACTAAGCTGAGTGCTCAAATGCCTACTACCATAAGACCGATGGTTAGTCAGACAGAGGTTATTAACCAAAGTTCAAGAAACCTTTTATGATACCTTGTTGGGGAAAATGTACAATCATGCATGTGATTCTGCCTGCAGCATAATTTTCTTATAACAATTCTAATAATAAAATAACAGGTCGGTCACCATTTGAAATTGCCACAGGATTAAAAGCCAAGCCAACCTATTGACCTTATCCGTTACCAACAGATATTAGAACAAGCCGAAAGGCTGAGGATTTCGTGAGGCATATCTATGAGATCCATGAAGAAGTTTAAAAGAAGATTGCTATTAGCTCTGAGCAATTCAAGTCTCATGCAGATACACATCCTTTTGAAGGGGATGAAAGGTCGATTCATGAGTTGAAGCTTGTCTTCTTTCAGACTCTGTTTGAATGGGTAAATGCTTAGGGTGCTGTTACTTTCATGTCTCTGCCTGAAATGCTTGATTTGTGTACTTTCATTGCTATTTAGTTTTCTTTTTCTTTGTTGCCTCTTAGCACACTGCCTGTGTGCCTTGTTATATCTTTTTGTCCTTTTTCAATTCCAATGAAGTTTATTACTTATCAAAAAACAAAACAAAAAAAAAAAAAAATTATGACAAAGTTATGGTAACAACCTAAACAATTTGCCAAAGGAGCATTTAAAATATTACACATGAACCTTATTAGCTACTCAAAAGGCTTAGGCTAAATGCATATCTACTTGAGCTCCCAAAAGATCTTAGCGTCAGCTCTATTTCAATGTGGAGAATCTCAACCCTTATTCTGAGCACCATGAAGCACTGAATGAAAACAATAAAGCTCTTAGACTGCTTGTGGTACCTATGAAACCAGACATGATAAAAGATGTCCTTGATGAACAACTTGTCTCTACAAGAAAGGAAGGGTACCAGAAATTCCTAGTCAAGTGGAAAGGGAAACCAATTTCAGAAATAATTGTATCAGACTTCCAATGTATCAGTCAAGAACTTTTGGAAAGATATCAAGCTTTTCAATAGTTGGAGCTCAGTTGTTGATGGGAATAAAGCAACTAATAAATCTAAAATTATTTTTGAGTATTCAAATTCTAGAGGAGTCATCCTTAAATAAGCCAAATTCTTAGTTCTCCAAGAAGTCAAGTATTTATTATCTTAGTTACAAGAGAAGTTTTGAATGTTCTAAGCCTCTATGAATATGTGTCATTGTATGGTTCTAGAAGCAAGCAATGAATTTTTTTTTTTCTGATCTTTGTTCTGGCAAAAAAAGAACTGGAACCTCACCAAGGAAAGGTCCTTTGGACCGATCCCTAAGAGTAAACCACGAATACATGACCTAATCCAAGAGAACTCCTAGTGAGGATTGAACCCATATGACTAAGTCTACAGCTCATCCCAAGCCTCCAACCACTAGGCTGCACCCTGACATGTTCTAGGAAAAACAATAAAATAAAAATGTTTCCTTTCAAACATAGGATTAGACTTTGAGATAGTCTGTCCAAGAAGATGCACTCGCCACACCTAATTTTCCTCTATTTCCTTCCTTTTTTTTTTAATTAATAAAGATAAATATTTTATTCAAAGGAAAGAAAGCAAATAACATCCACAGTACACAGGAAATGAACAAATGGTATGAAAAATCAAGACAGAGTGCATAAATGTTAAAATTCCAGCAAAGAAAAAGAATGGCCGCTCAATGCAGCCACCCAGTCACAATTCCTCTATTTCCTTCCTATCCTCATAAACTAACAAAAATCATTCTAAGTTTTCCAGGGCGGCATCAACAATCTATTTTTAAAGCAGATAGGACAAAAAGATACCTTGGTTGCAATTCTCAGGATAATCTCTTGGTGCTGAAGAGGAAGCTTTGAAATGTTCACCAAAAGCATAGGTGCCAACTCTTCTTTTTGCTATTACCATCAGGTATCATCATTAATTCCAAATTGCTAGTATGGCATGCTGTCATTCCAAACTAGGCAAAATAATTTCCTAAAAAAGATGTAGACTGGAGAAAACAAACATACCTTTGCTTGAACACGTTCAAATGCCATTTCAATATACACAATGCAAAAATTTCTAACCATTGGAGCAGCATTGGCTTCTGAATACATTTTCCATAACTCCAATAGCGGTAAAGCAATCTCAGGCTGATGTTTCACTCTCTTGTTTACATGACTCAATATCTCAAGAACCTGTCACGACATGGAAGTTATTAACCTTGGAGGCTTTTAATTCAAATACCAAAGTTTTTGATAATTTGATAGTTGGAGGAAGGGATTTAAGCCCGGAACGTCTCCGTTGGAAACACCAAAAGGTACCAGTTGAGCTACAAGGCTCTTGGCAATTCAAATACCAAAGTATACATCTATTACCCTACATGTGTAGAAAATAAAGTATACAGCAAAATAAGGATACACTAGAGTAGAGATAAATGTTGATCACATGTAGTAAGAACAAACATCAAACATTCCATTTCCATCAAAATAAACTTTCCATTTCTATCTAGCGCACAAAGCTCTTACTTTTACACGGTCTAAGAGAGGTCATTGGTAGGCAGCCTTACCCTATTTTTTATTTTTTCTTCAAACTCACAACTTGTCACTTTTGGGGGGAAGGCACTTGCCATTGCACCAAGTGCCCCGATCTTTTGCCACAACACAACAATAAGAACATATATTGAATTTTCACAATCCGGGTACTGGTCAAGTTTTCGAGACCTAGCCTTTTGTTGTTGCTCATTCATTTTCCATTTTCAGGTTCAGAAAGTAGTACTTATGCATTAAAAATGTGTTAGTAATTGAGAAAACCTCTCGCCAGAACACAACAATAAGAACATAAAATTGAAAATTCACAATCCGGGTACTTGTCAATTTTTCAAGTCCTAACCTTTAGTCGTTGCTCATTCATTTTCCATTTTCAAATTCAGAAAGCAGTACTTATGCATTAACAATATATTAGTAATTGAGAAAACCTCTCGCCAGGACACAAAAAATAAGAGCATAAAATTGAAAATTCACAATCTGGGTACTTGTCAATTTTTCGAGTCCTACCCTTTTGTCATTGTCAATTCATTCTCCATTTTCAGGTTCAGAAAGCAGTACTTACGCATTAAAATTGTGTTAGTGATTGAGAAACCCTCTCGCCAGAACATAAAATTGAAAATTCAGAATCTGGGCACTGGTCAATTTTTCGAGTCCTCCCTATTGTCGTTGCTCATTCATTTTCCATTTTCAGGTTCAGAAAGCAGTACTTATGCATTAAAATGGTTTTAATAATTGAGAAAATTTGACACAGCAACAGCATGAATCAGAAAATAAATAAATGGGTAGAGAGAGAGAGAGAGAGAGAGAGAGAGAAGAGACCTTGTTGCGGACTAGGGAGGATTGAAAAGATAGAGAGGAAATAGCGAAAGGGAGAAGCCTGCTGAGCAAGATATGGAGTTTGTCGTCTTCGCAGAAAGCCAAGACAGTGAGCAATTGATCCAACGCTTTTTCTCTCTCTGCATCGGTAGTTCCCCCTGGTGGTGGTGTTGATGATTTCGACGATGCCATTTTCTTTTGCTTTCGTTTTCGTTTTCTTGAGAAACAATCCAACTCCTGAGTTTCCTGAGGAAGAAACGATGGAGAGAAGTGTGGACTGGACTGGGGTTTTATAGGGTCCGTTTGGGCCAAAATGGCCAAATGGACATAAAAACCTAACTAGTTAGTAGTTCTAGTTACCAAACTAGAACACCCTTGCTAAATAAACTCAGTACGGCAACAATTTTGTTAGTTGGCCGGATTCGGAACAATTTGTAATAATAGCATCTCGAGTTTCTGAAACTCGAGATCTAATTAGAACTTGAGTTTTAGAAACTCGAGTTCGTTGTTTTCATTCTACCTTACGTGGACAAAATTTCCACGTGGAGCCACGGGAAATCGAGTCTATAAGACTCGATTTCTTGCAACCAGCAACACAAAAACCAGAAGCACTTTCAAACGGCACATTTGAAAGTGACAGAACCCTTTCAACCTCACTCACTCTAAGACTCCGCCCTCTCTCACTCTCAAACTCACTCTAAAACTCCGCCCTCTCTCACTCTCAAACTCACTCTGAAGCCGTTCGTAGCCCGCCGCTCGTAGCCCGCCGTTCGTAGCCCGCCGCTCGTAGCCCGCCGTTCGTCTGCCGTTCGTGCTCTCTCTTTTCAGGTTCTAGGTTCTCTTCTTCTCATTTTTCTTTATGCGATTTTTTGATCTGTGTGATGGGTATTGTAAATTTGAGTTGTTTTCTGTTTTGGGTTCTTGAAATTTTGGGTTTTCGTAGCTCAGTGTTAGTGGTAGCACATCTCATGAAAGAAATAGAGATTCACTGCACCTAATAATCTTTTCTCACTTTCTCCTCTAATTTCTTCTTCTGTTTCTTTTACTTTAATGTCTTGGCATTTCAGGATTTTTTGTCCCTAAAAAATCTGGATTGGGTTATATAAAATACCAATAAAGCTATTTGATTTCCATGGACATTCAGTGTTTCCCCCTTAAGTAACTGTCCGGTGTTAGGCAGATGATTTAAAAAGCCAAGGCTTGGCATGTATATTTAGAGAAATTTATTTTTCTTTTTTGGTGAAATATACAGGTGATACCTTGAATCATATTTGTTATTGAGGGCTTATTCTGAACTAATTGTTGATGTCTTTTTGCTGGGTCCATTTGTTGTAATTGTGTTAGAAGGCTTGTCCGTTCTGTTTATGGGAACAGGTTATTGAAGAAATTCTAAATTATTTAAGTAGTTTGTTCTGAGATTCTTCAAAATTTGGTGCTTATTAACTCTTTCCGTAGTGGTATATCTAATGACTCATTAAAGCATATCTTCCCATTTTCTAATGATAGCAACATCTTTTAAAGAAATAGAAACCTGGTTATGCAGTGATTCATATATGCATTTTTTTATGCTTGTTTCTTTTTACTTTATTGGGTATGCTATTTCCAATTTTGGTTCATCTATTGTGATAGTTTATAAAGTTTTTTGTGTGTTTGTTTATGTTATTAAATATGGGGTAATTGAAAAATGTTTAATTGGAAATGCTAAAAAGTTTTGGAACATTATGGGTGAGTTATTGTAGGACTAATGTTGTATAGGTTTTTTCACCTTTTAGTTGCTCATAGCTTGTTGAGAGAATAAGAAGGGTTAAAATTTTGGGAATTGGAATGAAAAATTTTGATGTTTAGCTTAGCTGAAATCATCACCCTTAGATGGAGCAGGCCCATACATCAAAAAGAGTTGCTTACTAATAAGAAAAATGTTTTCCATTTTGACCAATGGGTTGTCTGGAATTCCTATAGTTTTTTACTGACTCTGTGCATTTGGTAATTCGTTGAGCAGGATATATGTGAATTAGGGACCATTTTTGCTCCTGCTTGTATCGGTCATAGTTGGTATTTGTTGGTCGGTTTAAATGAATGAGAAAAAGTCATTATTAGATGGTATCTGATCATATGAAAGTTCCAACACACCATTTTAGGATATAACGATCAAATCACTTAATGTGCTCATTGACCATGAGATTTCCATAGTGCAAAGTGGGTTCTTGTTAGCTTTGATTATTACTGTTGTGTTGTTGGTTTGCTTAGATTATAAGTTGTGTGATGGCTTTGCGTTGTGTACTTGTATAGTCTTGTCCGAAGGTACTCTCTCTTTCTTCTGAGTGCTTTCTCGTTTTTGCTTCTTAGACTCCTCTCTCTCTCTCTCTCCAATTTTAGATTTATGAATTTCATGATTTGACCTAGGGTTTGGATCTTTTTGGGTTTTTTTTATTTTTTTATTATTTTTTTTATTAATTGTGTTTTTTTAAAAATGATTGAATTTGATGTAATTGGTTTTGCATCATGTTTGAATTTGTTGGTTTGTTCTACAAGTTGATGATTTAGTTTAGTGGTTTTGCATGATTTGCTATAGCTATTGTCTAAGTTTAGGTTTTGGGTTTCTGGGTTCTTTTCTCTCGGCCAAACTGTTGAACATATTAGAACATAATAAACTAACCAAAAGTAAAAGTAAGTTCACAAACTCAAATTATCGGGAAATTACATGAGGTTACCCTCTCAAAGTCCCCAAGGTCCCTCTCAAAGTCCCCAAGGTCTCTGCCAATCGTGTCTTCATACTCATCTCTATCCACAAAATCTTCACCATTAATGGCAATATTCTCATCAACATAGTCGTCATCATCATCGTCATCATCATTGTTAATGGCAGTAGTCTCATCAACATAGTCATCATCATCATCATCATCATCATCACCATCAACATGAACATCACCATCGGCATGAACATAATCATCCTCTACATGTGTAGAATACTCATATTGAGCATCTGGAACCATAACCTGTAAGCTTGTAGTCGTTTGTTGGATATCCTCTTCCCAAACTGCACGCGGCTCCAATTGTATGTACAACTCAATGTTAGTTACTTCACCTATTCTTTCCAACTTGTCAAACATGATCTTTACATGTTTGTCTGTTTCTATCACCATATACTTGTAATTAATCCGATGCTTCAAGATTTCGTTTGGCATACGATAAGTAATTTGTATGTTGTGTATAGCAGGATTCTCACACAACTCTTCCATGATAATCTTCTTCAATTCGTCAAGGGTCTTCAACCTACGATCAATTTGGGTATAATAGGTCTTTATACCCGGCCCTTCAAATGGCAATCCCTTGTTCGCATTGACATTCTTAAGCGGACCACCGTGGTATAGGATTATATCAATTTCAGGCATTGTGAACCTGTTCAAGTCAAGTTACTATGTTAGTTAGTTGATAACAAGAACACAATTTAACAAGAACACAATTTAATCAACTAACACACACAGACAATTAAAACTAACGAACCATCCAGTTATTTCACCAGTACATGCCCACAGGTCCAGACAACAGCAATAACCACCCAACCTTAGTTGCAAAACATTGGAGTCGCCTATTGATACTCAACAAACTAATTAAGGTAGATCTTATGTAAACATATGGTTCTGATCCAGACTTTAGAACAGAAATATAAGTTACCACACTCAAAACCTTAGACCATCGCTTGGCAAGTAATATACCATAATACAAGTTAAAAACATGGTATGAGCATTACTCTAAACTGTTTATGATTAGTCATAACGCAGAAAACAAATGATATCTAAACTGGATGAGCATTACTCTAAGGCAGAAAACAATTCATGATTACTCTAAATTGTTTATGAGCATTACTCTAAACTGTTTATGAGCAGAAAACAAATGAGCATTACTCTAAACTGTTTATGATTACTCTAAACTGTTCATGATAACAATTCCAATGTTAAGATTTTCATCAAAGGCAGAAAACAAATGATATCACCTAATTCCTTTACCATAGTCCGTACAATTCTAAATAAAACTTATATTTCTTAGCTTTCAAACAAGCCTTAGTTTTCCACTAACCTGATCAACATAAAAAGATCAAATAATTCTCAAATGTCATTTCCAAATACCAAATCGTTTCCAAAATGACCAATTCCTTATACAGTCATGTATTGTAGGTAACCACATTTTAAGATATTATGATACCCATTCATTCCATTCAATCACTACCCATTTCATACCCAAAATAATGATGAATAAAGTCAAAAATAATTGTAACACACAAAATGGGCAAATAAATACTCAAAAAATTAACACTAACAAAACAAACTTCTATAACACACAATATAAGTAAATTAACTAAGTTATGTCAACTATGTACAAAATAATTAGTCAAACTCTTTAACCCAAACCCATAGACAACTAATACCCAACTACAATGACAATCAAATTATGCAAACCCTTACCTGAGATATCAATTTGTTGAGAGGGAAGAGCAGTGAGAGAGGCAGTGTGATGAGGGAGAGTGAGAGGCAATGTGGTGTAGGAGTTATGGGTGAGTGAGAGTTAGTGAGGGTAAGAGTTAGTGAGGCTGAGAGACTCAGTGAGGATACTCTGTTTTTGGGTGAGAAGGCTGTGTAGAATGTTAGATAAGTGTGTTATACGGGCTGAGTGTTCAAAGTGTTCTGTTTTAATAATTTTCCCCAGTAGAACTCGAGTCTATAAGACTCGAGTTACTTGCATTTTTACCCCCACGAACGTAAAGTGCTGTAGCTGTAGTGGGTAATTTAATTTTTAGGATCTCGAGTCTTTAAGACTCAAAATCCTTGTATTTTTATTTAATTTATTTAGTACACAAAATAAATTAAATAAATTTGGTTAAATAAAATTTGTTTAAAAACTCAAGGATCTCGAGTCTTCAAGACTCGAGATCCTTGTATTTTTATTTAATAAATAAATTAAATAAAATTTGGTTAAATAAAATTTGTTTAAAAATTCAAAGATCTCGAGTCTATAAGACTCGATATCCTTGTATTTTTATTTAATTTATTTCGTACACAAAATAAATTAAATAAAATTTGGTTAAATAAAAGTCGGAATAAAATTCAAGGATCTCAAGTCTCAAAGACTCGAGATCTAGGTGGCAACATTGTCCACGTCAGTTGGAATAAAATAACGAAAAGCGAGTATTTGAAGGTCGAGTTTTTTAAGTGGATCTCGATTTTTTGAAACTCGAGATGCTATTTTCCAAAATTGTTTCAAACGTTGTCTAACTTACAAAATAGAAAGGCTGAAGGAGGTTATTTCGCTCAAAACCTCTACCAAACTATATTATTTATTAACATCTCAAGTTTAAAAGAGTCGATTTTGTCCTATAAATCGAATCTCAGGGACTTGATTTTCATGGTCTAATTATTTTCGATGTGGCATATTTTTTTACGTGATTACATGAAAATCGAGTCTCTAAGGCTCGATTTATAAACCTTATAAATTTCAAAGAACATCCCAGACCCAGAAGAACCCAGAGAAAAAAAAAAAAAAAAAAAAAAAAAAAAAAAAAAGCACCAAAAACAGAGAGAGAGGTGCGACCTAGGCCATGCAGCGCGGTGCTCGGCAACCCAGGCCTACCGATCCAGGTTCTTCTCTCTTTTTGTTTCTGGTTTTTTTTTTTTTTTTTTTTTTCTCTGGGTTCTTCTATGATATGTTCTGGGCAGGTCACCTCTCTTATCTGATCCGATTCTTTTTCCCTTTGATCTGATTGTTGTGTTTCTGGATTTCTTAAATTTTTTTTTTTTTTTTTTGGCTTGTAAGAGAGACTTAAGAGTTGAAATTTTTTTAAATTTTTTTGGTTTATAAATCAAGCCTTAGAGACTCGATTTTCAAGTAGGAAAAAAATCAACATCAGACCATAGAAATCGAGTCTTTGAAACTCGATTTATAGACCAAAATCGAATCTTTAAGACTCGAGATACAAGTAAATAATATAATTTGGTAACTAGAACTACTAACTAGATAGTTAGGATTTTATGGCCATTTGGCCATTTTGGCCGTCCGTTTGTTACATCCGTTTAAAAACTGGAAATTGTTGTTTGAAAATATTTGTAGGAATACGTGTGGATAAAAAAGTATGTGGAAATATGTCTGATGTTGTTTAAAAATTGAAAATAATTGTTTGAAAACACGAATCAAACACCCCATACTATCTGATTTTTCTTTTTTCTTTTTTTTGGCATTCAATTTTATTTGATAGAATATTTTAGGCTGGTATTTAATTTAGTCAATTTAAATTTAATTACCAGATTAGTCATTGACATTTAATTTCTCTTTATTTTGTAAAATCCGTACAAATCTATTGGCAAATTATATTTGTTTAATCTTTCTGTTTCTATTAAAAATTTAATTGAAAATGTTTACGAAATGTGTTATTTAATAGATTTTGTTTTTTGTTTAGTATTATTTAAAATAATTTTTTTAAAAAAATTGTTTAAATGGCTCCAT
Organism: Quercus robur; assembly: GCF_932294415.1. Taxonomy (NCBI): domain Eukaryota; kingdom Viridiplantae; phylum Streptophyta; class Magnoliopsida; order Fagales; family Fagaceae; genus Quercus; species Quercus robur. The sequence continues at coordinate 17,028,403 of NC_065534.1, read as the reverse complement.
CTTTTTAACATATTTGGATGGCATGCACGGAGCCATGATTTGACTTTCCCCCAAATTTTTTTGAAAATATATTATTATATATGTGGGTACTAATTTTAAGAATTTTATTTTATAAAATTATACTTTTGCCTCCTTAATAATGTCCTTGGTTCTTGGCAAAAATACAAAATTGACCCTCTAATTTTCACATTTTTTAATTTCAGTCCTCTAACTTCCATTAGACCCACTGAAACGATGTCGTTTTGCATTTTTTTTTTTTAATTTGGAATTAAAAGAAAATAAGAAAAATCTAGAAAAAAAAAAAAAAAATCTTGGGCTAAGTACTGGTTAGCGAGCGAATCGTAGTGATCAGAGCAGAGAGCAAGGTCTTAGACTAGCTAAGCAAAGCGACAGTGAGGTTTCGGTCTAAGAGTTCCCAGGCGGTACGAGATCTGGCGAGATTGACATTGAGGAAAAGTTTCACTTCATTGTCGGCGGAGATGGCGGCGGCGGCGTTAGAATTAGAGAGAAGATCGGTGGCTTTCTCGAAGCAAGAGGAAGCGAGGTCAAAGCAGCGAAGGTCATGCCAGATGAGGCTGGTTTTGTAGTAGAAGGAAGCGGACTTGATGGACGGAGATGGAACGCTGGAGACATTGCCATCGAGGGAGAGAGTATCGGCGGCAATGTGGCGGAGCTTGGCGAGATCCAGAGAGAAAGAAGAAGAAGAGGAGCGGAGTTTGGGATTGAGGTTGTAGAGGTCGACGCAAGAGTTCCAGAGACGGTAACTGAGTTGAAGAAGACGGTTTTCTTTTTCCTTCTTTTTTTTCGAGATTTTTCTTATTTTCTTTTAATTTCGAATTAAAAAAAATACAAAATGGCGTTGTTTCAGTGGGTCTAATGGCAGCCACTAACTGAGTTGTAACGGAGTCCTACATTGACAAAAATTGAAAGTTAAAGGACTGAATTGACAAAACTGAAAGTTAGAGAACTGAAATGAAAAAATGTGAAAGTTAGAGGACCAATTTTGCATTTTTGCCTTGATTCTTTTAAGAGTATTGTTATAATCAAGATTTTCTACAACATTTTTACAAACTGTTAAAATAACAAATTCTTATTGGTTTGCATTTGGACCTACCACTTATATTATTTTTTACTTACCAATAATCACTCATCACATCAGCAATTTGTAAAAAAGTTTGAAATTCTAACATTTTCCTCATTTTATAGACCAAATCTAAAACAAAATATACAAGGCCAAAAAAATTAGTCCAACAACAAAATTACCAATAGTAAAACTAAACAAAATTAAGCCTAATCAACCAATTTTACAAAAAACAAACAATCTAACCCTTTAAACAGCCAATAGCTAAGCAGTAGCAAAGTCAGAAGCCAAAATCACAGTACACAACCAGCAGCAAAGCCACCACCTTAACTCTAATGCTTTATTTGGACGTTAGGGAGAGTAGGGAGAGTAGAGTGAGGGAGAGTAATTAAATTACCTTATTTGGAAGTTTTTAAGGAATGAGGGGGAGGGATTTGGAGAGGTTTTAATTACTTATAACCCATCATTTTTTATTCCCAAAAATTGGAAAGATTTGAAGGGAAAGCAGAGTATAATGGCCTGATTGGAAGTTTAGAGAGAGAGGAGAGTAGAGGGAAATGGTTATCCTCCACCTTGTTTAGATGTTTTTAAAATTAGTAAGGGAGAAGGGAGTAATTAGTCATTCCTCTTATTTGGATGTTATAAAAATTAATATGGAAAAGAGAGGAAATTATTTAAATAGACAAATTTACCTCTATTTGAAAATGAACTTGCAACATTGGTCTATGATTAATTTGTTAGATTAAATAATTATGACTATAGCATGCAATATTTTTTTTGATAATTTTTTTTTCTTATGTGAATTAAATAATCAACATTGGTCTATGATTAAATATTTTTTCTGCTTTTTTATTATACTAAAAAAAAGCCATCCTTAATTGATAATAATTAAAATAAGAAAAAAAAATGTTTGGTTTGTTTGTTTATTGAAAAAATCAACAAAATATTGAATTTTGAGTGTTTCTTTCATTTATTATTATTATTTTTAATATATTTTTTATTTTTCTTAGTACGTGAATTTAATTTTTTGAGAATTCGGAGAAGAATTGAGACCAAAAAAACAAAAAAAGTTAGGGAGAGTGACTCTATGAATTAACTCAAAAAATAAGATCCTACTATGTAATTTAAATTCAAGTGTTTGCCCACTTACTATTCAAAAAAAAAAAAAAAGCAACTCAAAATTCTCAAGAGAATATCCCTGCTAAATACTGAGCAATAACACACAAATTTCAATTAAAACAAATGACAATAATTTCTCAAAAAAATGCAGAATTTCACACACTGAAACATTTTTTCTCATGACCATACTTATCCGCTTAGGAACCAATGCTACTTTGAATCATGACATGAGACACTGGAATTTGCCAAACATAGAGCCCATTGAGAATGCCTTGTCCATCTAATTAATAAAGCAAAATCTTTTTTATTTTTTTTAATAAAATAGGGTCTAAAACTTTCAATAAAAAATAGCAAGATTCAAGTGGTCTAGCAACTAAGGCAAGTCTAGACCAGGCCCAAAAAGAAAGCCTTATCATTTACAAACAAGATTAAACCAAGGGCTGAAATTCTTGTACAATAACAAGGCAATTTAAACTAGTACCTATAACAGTAAACAGTATTGAACAACCAGGGACATAACACAAGACCTAAGAAGTCAGCTCATGGAGTCAACGACATTGTATCATGCCAAACAACTAAGATGTGAAAAAGCATAAAAATGAATGAATGTAAGCAAACAAAGTCTTCAAGCCACTGAAAAAAGGATAGTGTTATAATGAGCTATGACCATATCTGTAATTGCTAACAGACTTGTTTTAGAAAGCAAAACTAAAAATAAACATAAGCTGGTGCCAAAGAAAAATTAATCCCAAGAGTTTACAGTTCAATGATCAATTGAAAAGGGTTTTAGAAGCTAAAATTGTCTTGGAACATTTCTTGTCTAACTGTTAGAGAAATTTAAGGATCAGACATCATTGTGAACAATAGCTCCTTACGCTCCTCCACTGGATAGCCAATAAGCCCTCATTCGCAATCTAGAATCAATTCCTATCTCATCCAAGAGATGGAACACATCTTGCTCAGGAATGGGAAGACGTGCCAAGCTCCTCTCAAAAATTAAATTTCCTTCTCTAAGTGCTGAATTTCCTTCTCTCATTGCTAAAGCAACATCCTGAATTGCTCCCATAATTTGTTCCATGTCCTCATTTTTTGATGTTTTTCTCCTTTTGGCTTTTGAGGAGGCTTCATCCACATTATCACAACTCTCCAAAGTAACTTCATTTTGAGCAACTAAATTATCAATATCTTCAATGTTCTCCATAGAGCCCTCTTCGGTTGAAGTAGCCCACCGTTGCCTCATCTCCGATGTAGTTTTAGATTGTTCCCCAGTTGCTCTATCTTTTCCATAAAGCTCAACCAATTTGTTGTAGTTTGGAATTGGTTTGTTTTTAAGCTCTTTTGCTTTAGGTTTAGCATGTTAAAAAATGACAACAAAATAAGGTTAGACAAGAAAACTCTCCAAACTCTCCAAACATTTCCCCCCTAATTAATCATAAAATGAACTACGTACTGTCAATTGAAAACTAAATAAATATAAACTAAATAATCCTAGTCATCAAACCTTCACAAATCCACGCTATCCTATTGCCCCGCCAATCTATAAATACAAAAATGTTCTTGCTTCTCATACATGTAAGAAATAAAATTTAAGAGAGAGAGCAAAGAGAGAGCGCGCGCGATTGCGAGAGAGAGAGAGAGAGAGAGAGAGAGAGAGACTGAAGAGATTGAAGAGAGACTGAGAAATGGATGACCTGGTACAATTTTTTTTTTTTTGTTTTGTTTTCTGTAATAATTATTATTGTTTTTTTTTTGTAATAATTATTATTGTTTTTTTTTTTTGTTTTTTGGATTGAATTGGTGATTAGTCTAATCTTTTGTTAATATTAGGTTAATTTTGATATAAATTAGGTTAGTTATATATATTCCTAGTATAATTACTATATAATAACATGTAATTGTAAAAAAAAAAAAAAGTATGTAATTAGTATATAGTATAATTACCATATAATAATATGTAATTATTTTTTTTTATAAGGATTTAATTGGTAATTTTTATAATATATACTCTAACATTTGAATCATTATATGAATTTCATTAATTTTTTTTATGAATCTAATTATTAGTCTAATAATCTTATTCTAAAATTAGGTTAATTTTGATATAAATTAGGTTAATTAGGTTAGTATATATTCCTAGTATAATTACTATATAATAATATGTAATTATAAAAAATATAGTATGTAATTAATATATAGTATAATTACTATATAATAATATGTAATTATTATTATTATCATCATTATCATTATCATTATTTATAAGGATTCAATTGGTAATTTTTGTGATATATGCTCTAAAATCTGAATTTCATTAAGTAATTTTTGTTTTTTTGTTTTTTATGAATCTAATTATTAGTCTAATAATCTTATTCTAAAATTAGGTTAATTTTGATATAAATTAGGTTAGTATATATTCCTAGTATAATTTCTATATAATAATATGTAATTATAAAAGAATATAGTATGTAATTAGTATACAGTATAATTACTATATATTAATATATTATTATTATTTTATTATTATACGGATTCAATTGATAATTTTTATAATATATACTCTGAAATCTGAATTATTATCCAAATTTCATTAAGTAATTTTTTTTTATGAATCTAATTATTAGTCTAAAATTAGGTTGATTAGGTTTGTATATAGTCCTAGTATAATTACTATATAATAATATGTAATTATTCCTAGTATACATTCATATATATAAATATATATATATATATATATATATATATATGTATATATATATTAATATGTATTGTTGCAATAAACAATTTATTATTTCAAATATCTTGTAGGTATAGGCTATTACTTCACAAAACTTATTACAATAGATTGCAAATAATTGACCAAAATAAGTTAGATTAAATTATTGCAATGAGATATTTATTGTAATAGATAATTACTTTATTTTGTCATTACAATAGATTATGAAATAACTGATACCAAGTTATTGCAACAATATATTCATTGCAGTTTCGTGTTTGTCATCGCAATAAATTATAAATGAATTAATATCAAATTATTGCAACGATAACTTCGTTGCAATAAGCTATTAGTTTGAAATTTTCGTTGCAATAAATTACAAAAATAATTGATATCAATTTATTACTATGATTCCTTCATTTTAAATTATTGCAACAATTTTTTTCCTAATTAATGTAATTATTTTTTTTTTATAAGGATTCAATTGGTAATTTTTATAATATATACTCTAACATTTGAATCATTATCTGAATTTCATTAAATTTTTTTTATGAATCTAATTATTAGTCTAATAATCTTATTCTAAAATTAGGTTAATTAGGTTAGTATATATTCCTAGTATAATTACTATA